>NC_133777.1:66107139-66432176 GCF_003597395.2 Chelonoidis abingdonii | reverse complement strand
CTCATCAGGCACTGTGCTCTCAACACGGAAGTGGGAACTATGGGATAGCTGAGGAACAGCTACCCACAGTGCACCGCTCCTGAAATCGATGGTAACTTTGGACCATGGACGCAAACAATCGATGTCGTGATCGCACTGTGGACGCGCTAAACCGATTTTATTAGATCTGTTTTGTAATATCGGATTAAGCTAATTCGAAATAATCGTGCAGTGTAGACATACCCTTAGGGTAGCTGCTATCTCAAGGATCGGCAGCTTTTCAAAAGTGGTGTGCTGAGTCTTCATTTATTCACTCTAATGTAAGGTTTTGCTTATCAGGATACATTTTAATGTTTTTAGAAGGTCTCTTTCTCTACATCTATAATACATAACTAAACTATTGTTGTATATAAAGTAAACAAGGTTTTTAAAATGTTTAAGAAGCTTCTTTTAAAACTAAATTAAAATTCAGAGCCCCCCAGACCGAAGGCCAGGACCCGGGCAGTAAGAGTGCCACTGAAAATCAGGTCGGGTGCTGTCTTTGGCACGCGTGCCATAGGTTGCCTACCTCTGTGCTATCTGGTGCAAGTTAGAGCAGCCTTCTAGTTGTTATGTCTTGGAACAAGCCTACTGCATAGTCAGCCCAGGATTGGGAGTCCACACAGGTAGCATAAAGGAATCTTTATGCCTCATTTTCATGCATTGCACTTTATATCCTTGGTTGTAGGACCTCAGCCATAACTGTCTAAATCTCCCAGTATGTTTTCTTTCTGAATCATTTGGATGGTATTGTAATATTCCGGTAATCTTTTCTTCAAGTACAACAGACAGTTGGGTTATACACTGAATTGTCAAGTATTTCTCAATTGCAAATCCACCAGTATGTATTTCCAAACAATGCTTTTCGTAATTACGCTCTTCTTCAAGTTTACTTTACTTTGCTTATGTTATCTTGTTGGGCAATCATTCTTTGGAACATAATAAAATAAATCTAAACTACTGTTCTTGTAAGGGAAAACTAAACAATATTTAATATGCCATTGTTGCCTTATGGTCATACTTATGTAATTTCAATAAGTAAACTGAGAAAACACAAATGCACTCAGATCAAAAGAAACATGAAAAGCATGTTGTCCTGAGTGAGTGTTATGACAGTATCTTGTATTCAGAATGCTCTGAGTATGCAGAAAACTAAATAAAACATAAATACTGAAAGATCTCATATTGAAGGAAGCATCTTAGCCAAGTGTGTAACTTTACTCATGTGAAGAGCCCCACACAGGTCAACAGGACTATTCATAAAGATAAGCATATCTGTAGGTATGAGCAGGATCTTGGCCTCAATTTGTGCAGTGTTCATGACACTGGGGCCCTGATCCTGAATGGGACCTCCCAGGAGCTACTGTAATAAAACTATATGAATAAGAGTGAGAGACGAAAGCCCTCTAAAATAGGTAAAATGTGCTGCCGATTATATTTGCCTTGATACTTCTGTGTCCACTCACCTAAGAGATTAGATCTGAGTTGGATAGACAGCACTTTCCCTTGCTTACTCTATGTGTGCAGGAATGGGTAATATATATATAAACTACTGTAGATTTTGTTTAATTTTTCCTCTTGAACATATACATCTCCAGTCTGCTCCTTCTCCCACTGAAGGCAATGGCAAAAGTCCCAAAGGTTTTCAGTGGACACTCTGGTATTAAACTTGGTGGATAGATGGATATCCAGGTTCAGCTAGAATGAAGCCATGTATAAACCACCCCTGCATGTGTTGTTGCCCTTCCCCTAACCTCTGTTTGTCTTTCTGTCCTCTGACACTGAACTTCTCAGGGCAGGGATTATCCTTTCTTGGATGTCTGAAAAGCAGGTAGCACTGTGAGGATGCTGCCACGAACAAATAGCAAAGAATAAATACTAATGGAGCTAAACCAAAAATGACACTTCAGCATTTTACACTGATGGTGTCCCCATATTTACCTCTTTAGCTATTCTGCTACATGTGTGATTCTTGACAACTCTTTCCAGGGCACCAGAAGCTATGGCAACAGTTTCTTTCCAAGAGAAGTAACAAATAATATGCCAATCCATTGACTGCAATAGGGTTAGGATTTTACCCAATTGTTTTTAAACATCCACCTGTCTATTACCACTACACCTTTACCACCACTGAAAGAATGTTAACAACCTTCCGCCCCCACCCCATGCTATTTGTTTGCTTGTTGCAGTTCGGTCTAGGGAATGAAATAGCGCTGTGTCCTTTTGTTTGAAGTCATTTTCACTTTCTGATTGCCATGCAGTAGCTCAAGGGTCTAGAGTTTAGTTTCACCAACCTTAGAAAAGAATCTTTAAATAGTCAGTCTGTTTTTGTAATGGATTTTAAAGGAAATTATGAAAAATACTCCTTATTTCTAGTCAGCTCTGGAAAAAAAGTATGTGTCTGCTTTTACAAAACCCAAATGTTGGTCCTAAACTAAGTTGACAGGGTCACTTTAAAATAGATGACATAAGGATATGGTTTAAAATGCTGCTAATTACATCCAGACTGAGTGGGGCTGTGGAAAATTTCAATTTTCTGGAGAAGGGTTTGATTTGGATGGCCCAAATGCTAGTTGCAAAGGACTGTAACCCCTTTAAGCAGCTGAGAAAAGAGTTTACATTGGAAAGGAAAGACTTTTATATATGTTTAGAAAGAAGACATGATCTAAATAACAGGTTCTGTATGGAATAAAATAATAGAGCCTGATAGGATATCTTTAGCAGAGAATGAATGGAAGAATAGAAGAAAATATCTACTAAATAGCAAATGTCCAAGCTTAACAGTATATGCATTGCAGATCAAATACAGATGCGAGAGAGAGCTTAGAGGAGGTTTTAACAATGAAGGATTGACAAGGGTAATTTTTCAGTGATTGATAGTTATCTGTCCTCTCCATCCTGATGAAAGAAGTTTCTGTACATCAAATATACCATAATAATAAGCTAAATACTCCCTTCACCCCTATCCCTACCCTGCAGAAGGGAATGTAGTCTGATAGCTAATCACACAGAGAGATTCTCATTCACGGTCTTGTGAGTTTGTAAACTTGCTTTGGGCCAAGATGTATGGGTATACAAAGACATTTCTATTGTGAAGACATATTCTACTCCTCCTCACCATGGAACTGAAAGAAAAGATTACAACTTTCTTAAAAGCACCTCAGAAATATGTAACTATTAAGTGTGTAACTAATGCCCACGGCGTGCATCCTGTTTAATTGCTGTAAAGGAGATTCTTAGCCAGGTGATTTTCTGCATACAAGCAGAGCTGTACTTAGAAAGTTAGGTTCCTATAGAGAACCTTTATGCAGGACAAGTAGCAAGTGAAAAATGAACCTGGTTACACCACAAATCGGAACTTAATACTGTGTATATTTTATATCAGAGGGATAGCCGTGTTACTCTGGATCTGTAAAAGCAGCAAAGATCCTGTGGCACCTTATAGACTAACAGAAGTTTTGGAGCATGGGCTTTCGTGAGTGAATACACGCGTCCGACGAAGTGGGTATTCACCCACGAAAGCTCATGCTCCAAAACTTCTGTTAGTCTATAAGGTGCCACAGGACTCTTTGCTGCTTGTGTATCTTATGAAACTACTGGGGAGGATCAGGGCTGGTGCAACCCATTAGGTGACCTAGGCAGTCGCCTAGGGCGCTAGCATTTGTGAGGCGGCATTTCGGGTCCTTCAGCAGTGACTGCGGTGACCAGATCTTCTGCCGCCCTGGTCGTCATCGGCATTTAGGTGGAGGGAGCTGGGGCAGGGGGACACCGGGAGGGCCTCCTGCAGCAAGTGTGGGGGGCAAGGCACGCAGGCGAACCGCTCCCCGCCCCAGCTCACCTCTGCTCCGCCTCGTCCCCTGAGCACGCCACCCCGCTCTGCTTCTCTCTCTCCCAGGCTTGCGGCACCAAACAGCTGATTGGCGCCGCAAGCCCGGGAGGCAGGAGAAGTGGAGTGGCAATGGTGTGCTTGGGGAGGAGGCGGAGCAGAGGTGAACTGGGGTGGGGAGCTGCCACACGGCTCTCTGGGCTGGGGGGAGCTGCCATGGGGGGTGTGCCTCAGGGTGGGGGGGAAGGAGCTGCCGCAGAGAGGCGGCTTAGGGCGGAGCGCGGCCACGGGGCTCACGGGGGGTGGGGTGGGGCACAAGGTGGAAGTTTCACCTAGGGTGTGAAACATCCTTGCACCCACCCTGGGGAGAATTATATAGCAGCCGCAGTATGTGCTGTATCCGAGCAAGGGTTGTACAGTGTACTATGAACAAGTTCTCTTCTTCTGCCCCATTCTTGGTACTGGATATATTTTAACAATCCAAAGAAAGTTAAAACTAACAAGGGATTTTAGGGATACTATTAAATAGCTATATGAGCTGGGTATGTCTGTAGTTCTGCAGAGCAGATTAGATTGTGGCAGTTGCATTTGCATTCATAAATCTCCAAAAGAAAATACCGCTTCCAGGAAGACTTGGAGGATGTCTGGTACAGTCTGTCTTCTTCTAATGCTGGGAAAGGTGGCTGATTTACTGAACCAAAAGCACTCCTTATAGGGTTTCTGTTTTTTATCTCCCCAAAATTATTTTGTCATCTGTTATAGTCAGCACTTTATGTATGTTGCTGCTCCGATCTGAGTTTCCATATGTGATGATATATGCAGCACAGTATAACATTTCAATGCAAAAGCACGCATGATGTGGCATAACACATTCGAATATACATTTTATCACAAAATGGCCATTTTTTGATTACTGTATTTCATATTACAGTTGGATACATTGGTGTATATTGTATTACCCAGTGGTTTTATGGCCTTGGTATGAGCTATTAGTTGTAGGTTCAGCACCTTGGAAGAATATTTCCATGGCATTTTTAGGAGGGAGTTTGCCCACCCTAACCTGTGATTTCCTACTGAAGTGATTGTTATGTCCTGTTAAATAGATTAGAGGTGGACCTATGTTTCTTCCCTAATTGTTTAGTCTGTGATCTGGTTGTTTGTCTTAGTGCATAAATCTCTTATATAAATTCTATTACCCCATTCTGTCACATGACCAGTCATGGCTAATGGTCAGAGTAGGAAGCAGGCCTAACGGTTAGGGCAGGAGTTGGTAGCCAGGAATTGAAGCCCAGGGTCAGAACCAGAGTCAGAGACCAGATGTCAGAGCCAAGAGTCACAACTTAAGTCAGAGGTCAGGAATCAGAACCCAGGGTCAGAACCGGGTTACATTGAGTGGGATAAGGCAGGAGTGGGATGGAACAGGGAAGAAGCAGAACTAGAACAAGTCCTGGGAACAAGCAGGCACAGGAGCTATCACAGCCATGTAGGGTTGCCAGGCATCCGGTTTTCAACCGGAATGCCCATCGAAAAGAGACCCTGCTGACCAGGCCGTGAAAAGTCCAGCTGTGATACAGGCAAGTTACTGTTTCCGGGAACCACCTGAGGTGAGCGCTGCCTGGCCCCCTCCCACATCCAAACTCCCTCCCAGAGCCCACACTCCCTCCACACCCCAACCCCCTGTCCCACCCCAAAGCCCCCTGCTGTACCCCAAACCCCTCATCCCGAGCCCGCACCCCCTGCCGGAGTCCTCACCCTCCTGCGCCCCTGCCCCAGCCCAGTGAAAATGAGTGAGTGAGCGAGGGTGGGGGAATGTGAGCAGTGGAGGGGGGGATGGAGTAAGAGGGGATGGGGCCTCAGAGAAGGGGTGGGGCAGGGCCATGGTCTCATGGAAGGGGCAGTGTTCAGTTTTCTGCAAATAGGAAGTTAGCAAATAGTTTTCTGCAAATAGGAAGTTCCTATATTCATGAGCAAGTGCTTTGAGCGGCTGCTGGGCTCAAGAACCAGTCTGCTTACTCTTTCAGTCAGTCAGGCAGCGTAGCTAATCTGGTAGCCTACTACAGGTCAACTGTGTTCGTTAGGTTGTCCAGAAACTGGCTTTGCTGCAGGCCCTGATTCCTGACACATTCAATCTCTCTTCAATAAAGCCTGGGATGTCTGCATAAATTCTTCTACTTTCTGCCTACACACTTTTCCAGTACTAAGAGCTGTACATGTACGCAATGAAATGTTCATGTACCAAGAATCTTTGTTCAAATGTATTTCATCTATAAATATTCTTTCTCAGTAGTGTACTCCACCACCTATGTGTGGCAGGGGGAGTGCTGGAAAAATATTCTTGCAGATGCACCTGAGCCCCTTTGCATGTGTACTAGTGAACACTAGTTTGAGATGAAACTACAAAATAATCCCAAAATCTAAAATCAAGTATTCTGATGCTAAATGATTATCCCTTTGAGAAATATAGTATGCCACCATTTTAGTATAATACCACATTTCTGTAAGCTCATTCTCTGACTCACTGTCTCCACGTATATTTCATCTTTCACAGAGGGCTCTCTGAGGCACAATGCCTCCTGGAGTGGGGCGACTTACACATCACCCCTTGCTCAAATTTGTGCCTAAGGGCACCATCTAACCTCACTGGGCAAACTCACTTGAGTGAGGTGAGCAGGATGGAGTTCCAGATGATTATCTTCTGTGCCATATCGATTTCCTATGTCATACTAATTTAACCCATGCCTGTGTTGGATTTTTGCTTTGGCTGTAAAGATTCTCTCCTCTTGGTACACTTACAAACACTTTCATTGTGTTCTTTATTTATATCATCCCATAATGACTTTTTTGTGTGAGTCACATATAAATGCTATTCACTGCTCTTTTCTTTTGCTTGGGATTTTTTTATAGTCATTCCCTGCTTGTGTACAGCTTTGCATTAATATCACACCTTTTAAGCAAAATATTGGCTCAGCACTGAATAGATTTGTTTAGAATGTTCTTACTAGAAATATCCTAGCTGCATGTGTCAGCCCTGTCTGGGTAGCCTCACAGAGTGCAGTCTGCCACTGAACTGACAGTGTACATTTAGGCAAACACATGTTTAAGTTTGTGCATCTACATTAGTTATTAATGTACAGCTTGCGTATTACCAGTTAAATTGTGGGGTCACAAAGTTTCAGGGACTTGCATCATATTAACCCCACGTGACCCCACAGGTGTGTATGATCTGCTTTGATGTGAATGATGTGTAAGGAAGAGTTCTAGGCTGCAGAAACACAAGTGATGTAAGATGATGGAGGAATGGGGAAAGGATTTTACTCTAGTCAACAATGGGAATTTTGTCATTGTGTTCAGTGGGATCAAGGTTTGGCTCATAGTGCTCAGCCCTGCAAGGTGCTGGGCTTCCTGTGAAGTGATCAGTGCACTCAACTCCCAGTGGGGCTTGGTGTTCAGGACCTTACAGGATTGAGCTGTAAGAATTAAATTCACCCCTGTTCATAGGACCAGCACCAGTTCCCTCCACCACTGAAATCCTGTCTTGAGGCTTTAAGTGGGATTTAAGTGGTACATATTCCTTGTGTTGCTCCCCCACCCCACTGCCACATGGGATGATTTTAACCTCAAAGGGCCCAATCTAGCGCCATTGAAGTCAATGTGAAAACTCCCATTGACTCAGTGGCAACAGGATTGGGCACTATATAGATGACAGTTTATGGCCTGATTCTGAAAACATTTATTTACTGAGCACTGTACCTACTACTGTGAATGCTGGCTGGATCAGACCCTTCAAAATCTGCAGTCATAGCCCTTGGACTGTTTCACAATATGTCCTTGCCTCTTCGTCAACAAGCACAGTTCTCTCATAAACGAAGCCAGGAAAAACAAAACTTCCTCTCCTAATGCCGCTGTCTTGTTTTTGGTTTTCCATCTCATGTGTGAGTGGAGTTGAGGTTGTCACTTCATTGGTTGTGGTCAATTCCACACCTTTTTTCAGAGTAAACAGCATGAAAACTTGTGTAAGCAGTATTCCAGCCAAGGCTTTTATAAACCAAACTTTAATTTGCTATCCTTTTGGCATCCATGAATGTGTTTGTGTGACCCTGTGGGCTGGCTGTGGAAAGATGCACTATAAAGAAGTTAACAGCAGAATGTTTCATCTGGTAGCATTCTGTGTCAGTTACAAAAAACACAGACCCAGTCCTGTCACCCTTCCTCATGCAAGTACTCCCACTGAGGTCTCTCACTCGGACTATTTGTATGAATAAAGACTACTCACGGGAGTAAAGGTTTACAAGATTGGGTCCTTAGGCTGGGATTTCTAAGGTGTCTAATGGAGTTAGGCACTCCAGTCCTATTGACTTCCATTGGGAGTTGGATGCTGAAATACCTTTTGTGCCTTTGAAACTCTCCCCCTTATTCCACAAACAACCATCCAACAAATATGAACTGGGAAAAATAACAATTTTCCTTTATTTTTACATAGGAATTCGCTACAAGGATCTAGTTGTGGGTATCCCCAAAGAAACATACAAAAATGAGAAGCGAGTGGCACTCTCTCCTGCTGGTGTCCAGGCCTTAGTTAAACAAGGCTTCAATGTGCAAGTGGAACATGGAGCTGGTGAAGAAGCAAAGTTTTCTGATGAGCAATACCAAGCGGCTGGAGCAGAAATCAATGACTTGAAAACTGTATTTGGCTCAGATATTGTTTTAAAGGCAAGTTTAGCATCTGACATGATTCATATATATTTATTCCAGTGACAGTATGCAAAAGTCAGAAGAGAGAGAGACTTGATTTTAAGAAAATCAGAATTTCAGCATGAAATCAAATCAATAGAACAATTTATCTATGGCATTAAATCGTCTGATAAACACAGCCTTATATGTGTCCAGTAATATAGTTGGTAATGTATTTGTATCAACAGCTTTTGCAGCAATAACTGCTTCACAGCTATTAGGCATGTATTGTATTTCTGTTTTTTGATGGGAGAGTTACGTTTCTGATATTGCTCGATATATACCCCAGTTCACACCAGCTGTGGTATGATTGTTGGCGTTCTGTTCCATCCCAGATAATGTAAATCACTTACTTGCTCAATGGGATGAAGGGTATTTGACATAAATGCATTTAACCAATTTTTGTTTACTTCCATTGATCTAAAGCCCTGGTTCTTCATCAGAATCTGCTACCTCTAGACCAGTGTTTCTCAGCCTTTTTGATACCAGGGACCGCCTTGCTGCCTTCCTAAACTGTGTCAGGGAGATCTCAGGGACTGGCATCGGTTCATGGACTGCTTGTTCAGAAACACTGCTCTAGGACAAGGACACAGGGATCTGCATTAGGGACATGGAGGCTTCAGACAAAAGATTCCATGTGTTTTATTAATGCTAATTTCAGTTTCCAAAAGCTTAATTTAAATCATCAGACTGAACTTCTTTTAATTAAAAAAGTAAAATGTGTGGTATGTTTTGTGTTTGTCTAAGGTCAGAGCCCCAGGTTTTAATGAAGTGCTGGGAGTGCACGAGGCTTCTTTGCTCAAGGAGAAAGCAACACTTGTCAGCTTTATCTATCCTGCTCAGAACCCAGATCTTCTAGACAAACTTGCTCAGCGCAAAGCCACAGTCTTGGCAATGGACCAAGTTCCTCGAGTCACTATTGCTCAAGGATATGATGCTTTAAGCTCGATGGCCAACATTGCAGGGTGAGGATATGGAATACGAATTTTACTGCATGAATGTCATTTTTGTAATTGAAGGCATCCGGTGTAGCCTTGTGTCTATTTATTCCTGTGAGCACAGTTCTACACATGTGATTTTACATAACCACGTTCTCTGATGCATGCAGAGGGAAGATAGAGTAGTTCTGGCTACTCCATTGCCTGCTGCTCTGCTGGGCTATGGGGGCTCCAGAAGAATAGATAGGGCCTTGGCTTGCTCTCTTGTGGCTCCTCTCTCCTCCACAGACACCCAAGGCAGTCCAGAAGAGGAGAAAAGAAGGAGAAGCTGGCAACCAGTTACAGTTCTCTGATTCTCTGTCCTAGACCTGTCGGAGGTTGGAGCAGCAAACCCCCAGTCTGCTGTAACCAGTGCCAGCTGAATATGGTCCTCAAGGGACCATACACCAGCTAGGAGGAACTGGAGCACAATGTGCTCCAGATTCTCCCTTCCCATCCCTTGCCTGCTCTCTTCACCAGGATTGTAGGGAGCAAGGTGCAAGGGTATAGAATCTGCCCCAAAGTATTGATTATGGCCGCTTTACATTCTGGCACTCAGGCCAAGAAGGTTGGACACTACTGATTTAGGTCCATGAGGACTGTAGGTTGGACACCGCCAGCTTTTAAAATGGTGTGTTTCCCTTGTTATTTAAATGCCAGTGCCTTAATACTGTGCTGCTTTCGATCTCAGATTGACAATACATAAATTGTCTTAGAACTATGCTTATTGCAGGTGGGTAAGAAAAATTATTTTGGTCAATCTACTGTAACACATGTGGTTCTAAATACCATTGACTCTGTGATAAATGTACTCTTATATTTGGCATAGTTTTAACATACCAGTTTTTATTGTTTTTCCATTATTCTCTTTCACACAAATAAAGCTGAAACACAAGATCCTTTGCATGGAAAGTGTATTGATAGGAATATGCAAACTTCACTTTCCTTAGTTTTATATCTGCCATTTCAAATTATCTTTGAAGTTGCTGTACTACTCTGAGGACTGACACTAGGGGTTGCATGAACTGGGCATTCCATATGAAAATATCACCTTTACAGAGGCTTTTAACCTCTGACAACCGGAGTCACAAGCATCTCCTGGCTGGTCTTGAACCCCACTTCTACATGGCATCACACTGTGCTACTAGCCAAACCATCAAGACCAATTGCCATTCAGCAGTATACACATTTGGAATCAATTCAGATTTGGAACTGATTTCAGAGTCATTTAGATTTAGGTAAGGAACTCGTTAAAAAAAAAAAGCACAGCAAACTAGCTTAAACATTGGACCAATTATTTACATACATAAGCTACATATTGAAATGGTTTAAAATCTGAACCAATTAATCTCAAACAGAATCAGTCTGGTAAAGATACCAAACACATTTAAGTGGTTCATTGGATGAGGAATTTTCCTCACCATTTGCTGGCTTCCTCACCGCTGAAAATTTAATTCAGAAGATATTTGATAAAGCTTTCTCACTGCCTATTAGCCATGACATCATTGCATTCCCCTGTAAAAGTACTGAGTGAATATAGTCCTTTAATTTTAGTGTCTTCTGCAACATTGAGTAGGGAAATATGCATTTGTTATTCCCTCTTTGTGTCTCCAGGAGCTTTAAAATGCTCTTCTGTCGGGAACATAGAGAAAACACTAAAGAGTCGTCATCGCTATGTCAGACATTTGTGCCCACTTAAATTCACACTTAGCTATCAACATGTCTGAATGGGTCATCCCAGACCAAAAAGAGACAAAATAAAATCACTCTTCCTTTCTCTTCCTGTGGGTGAATATTCCTTCAAAATGCTTCCCAGGAGTCAGCTGTTCAAATACCTTGTCGATGAGTAAACAATGAGCTAAACTTCAGTGGAAAATTGTGCCAAACCTTTACTTGACACAGGGTAGAATTCTTCTTTTTAAATCCTAAAGAATTTTTAAAAAAACATTTAGAGCTTATGATGTGCCAACTGACATCATTATTTTTCCAGGGACAAGAAGAGAGTGACATCTTTGTGCCATTTCAACCCTTTACTCTTTTCCTGCCAGGGCCAGCAATGATGCCCAGTGATTGTTGTTCTCTGTGACACTTGTTTATTTGTAAATGGATGGAGATAATCATCCAGGTTCCTTCATATAGACCACAGACTAGCCATCATGTGCTGACAATTTTTGCTAGTCTGGGTCAGATTAAAAGCAATGATTAAAAAGAGAGAGAGCCCATATCCTGTTATCAGACTCCAGATCTGACCACTTTCCAAGTGCACCCCACCTATGGTGCTGGTTACAAAAAAGGTTGGTTTACCCCCATTACCTCTGTGCACTAGTAATGGAATAGGAAAATATACACTCCAGAAAACTAGTAGAGGATGCTTAGCTGATGCATTTGCCAGGAACAGTGGCTTCAATGGAACATGATTTGCCAACCCATATGTGGGGAAATGCATATTAATCCCTTGAAAATGGTATAGGAATGAGTTCTTGGCCCTCCTGAATCATCCTGCCTTGCACTAGAACTGATTTTATGTTTGTGAACACTGAGACAAACTGATAAAAGTGTCAGTTTGAATGAAAACAGAACAAGCTGTCAAGTTAATCAAACACAATTCATACCTGAGTCATGCAGCCCTTTGAGTTTTCTGTCATGTCCCGCACGGTGAGTTGGACACTTTTACTGACTCCCTGGACTTTCCATCATTTATTGTAAACAGGAAATACTTTGTAATTGTTCATTTCCAACACTGGTTCATCCCACGTGCACTATTTTTCTCCTTATGCCATCAGAGGGAAGTGCGGTTATATGAATCACGTCTCATGTATTCAGCTCCAATGCTGCTAAGGAGGAAAAAATTACAAGCAATGATAATGTCAGCACAGTCAATATTGTTTGTCTTTGCAGAGCCATAAACAACATCATGAGGATATTTTTTAAAAGGTCTTGCTGACAGCTCTGGTAAATTTAAGCAATCAGGGCACAGAGATGAATAGTATTTTCCTGTTACACACACGCTATCTCTGTCTTTTAGCCTGTAAAACTGTTTAATTAACCTAGTGTCAAATCCTCTGATTTCCCTCCAATAGACTAACACAGGGCTCAAAACATGTCTTCATTTTTATACAGTCTGCTCTTAAAATATTTGTATTTAACGTTCATCCACCCCTTTATTTACCCTAGGCCCAAAATATATTTAGATTCACAAGAAGCACACAACCACAAAAAGGGAGCAGAGAGCATTCCACACTGGAGGATCAATTTTTGCTCTAATACAGAAAGTATGCACATAATAAGTTATTCTTTGGGCAATTTCTACAAAAGCCTGGATTGTACATGATGGTTCTTTTAGGAGAGCTTGAGTTTAAGCATTGAACAGTTTAATGGGGCCAAACACAGCTCTCAATGGGTGTAAGTCAAAGCAGAATTTGGCTCATGGGATCATACATGCATGCGGCATTTAGCAGGGAGCATCCGTTAGAATCCAGTGGGCATATCCTCATATAATCAATTTTCCTGCCCTTGCTTACCTTGGGCATTAGCATGTCTCAGTCTCCCCTATCTTTCATGTCTATTTACTGGGTGAAGGCCTGACTCCATTCAAGCCAACAGGGCCAAGGTTTCATCCACTCTATTACTCAGTTCTAGAGACTCTTTCCCCCAGAATAACTCCTTTGCAGTATCCCGTGGTACTGACAATGGGCCATCTTCTGTGCCATCCTACACACCAGTGGAGTCAAGAGGGTTACACAGTGCGCACTTAATGCACATTTGGATTGCTGGCTTTGAGATAGTCACATGTATTCAGTAATCTTTTAGGCTAAGTGAGTGTTTCTCCAGTTCCATGCTTAGTTTTTGAATATAACTTAGTTGTGCCTAATCACGGATGTTTGCTTTAGGTTTTGTTGGTGCTGTTGAATCTGTCACATGATCAGCCACTCCAAGAGCCTCAGTGAAACCATATGAACCTTTGTGCAGTTTGGCCTTTTTCACATTCACCCTCAAATACCAAAGAGCACTAACTAGTCCATAGTGGACTGAAAATCTTTAGTTTACAAAAAGCCGTTTTTGAGTTACTGGAAAGCTGCAACACTTCTAAAACTGCCAACTGCTCTTCCTTTTGTCCCCCAATAGCTATTAAGAGAAACAGTTTCAAAATTAAAGCCAGAATTCCATCATAGACTGCTATTTGTTGGTTTCATTCTGAGGTGCATTCTCCCAGTTTAGCCATCTAAAGATTAAAGATGGGTCTGCGCCACAAAGTTTTTGTATCTGAAACTGGATCCAAACTTTCTTAAGTCTGGGCATATCTGGCTCCTAGGACTGAGGTCACACCCTACAGGCCTGACCCTGTAAGATGCTGAGGGTTTTCTGAGAAGTACTGAGTTCCTTCTGTGAGAGCTGAGGGAGCTGGCACCTCCTAGGAAGCATTCAGCATCGTGCAAGCCCTGCTAGTGGTGGGATGAGTCTCCGGGTTTGAATCCTGATCCTAATCACAACTTTCCTGAAGCTAATAATGGGTATCCAGATCTGGGGAGTTGCTTTGGGGCCATCTTTGCTGAAAGTAATGGTTAATGTAGCAAGGATACACTTAGGCATTTTCATGCTGGTTAGTACTGCTAGGCAACAAAAATTTGAAGCCACAGTCAGTATTTTAATGATGTTTGCTGGGCCACCTCCTGTTCCCTGAACAAAGAACAATAAGTTGAGAGGTTTTCTGAACAGCAGCTAATTAGGAAGGATAAGTTATGAAAGAATGTTAAGGAAACTCATAACTATGGGTGCAGCACACACACTTCATTTGCAAAAGAAGTGTGGTGTTTAGCTCATTTTCCATTTCATGCTGTGTTTAAATGATCACTGTTTAATTCGTGTAATGAGGAAATCCCTGTGCTCTGCATTCTAGAAGTAACAATAGCTTGGCCTGCATTCTGCCTGCAAGGCCATATGCATGGATGCCCCAGGCCCATTAAAGCATAGACATTACTGCTTCACCCAGAGGTGGTTTTTGTTTTGTTCTGTTTTTTCAAAAAAAGTAAAAATACTGTAACCATAATAAGCATTTTATTTATGCCATGAGTCCACGCCCTTGGTACGCATTCCTTTCCCAGCGATAGTCCTCCATCAGACATTCACTTTAAAAGAGTGTTACAAACCACTGGTATAAATTGTTATGACATCTGAATGTATTTTTTCATTTAGCAGATTTATTGGTTTAAGATGTTCAATAACTGTTGTTTGTTTTGTGGGGTTTCTATTAATTATGTCATTGATTTTGTCTGCATATTTGTCTGAAGGGTTTTGGCCCAGCTGTGTGTTGTACCCAGGAAGGTACAGTATCTAATGGTACCTTTGGCATAGTTATCCTTATGCTTTGTCTGCAGAGGCTTTACTGCATTGCTGCAATGTGTGTTGTTTTTTTTTTAATCCACATTTTCTAGGTACAAGGCTGTAATCCTGGCAGCTAATCATTTTGGTCGATTTTTTACTGGTCAGATAACAGCAGCTGGAAAGGTGCCTCCTGCAAAGGTATGGATTGTACAGATGTGTGGAGTAAAATTCTGTATGGGAGTGTCCTGACTGACAGTGTAGTCAGGGAGTGCAGCTCCACCATGTGACCTTTCTAGGAAATCCAGGGTATAGCCGTTACAGTTCCCTTTATTGCAATTTTATTTGTACTAAGGCCGGATTGTACCTGTTCCTTACATGGGTGGGTGGGGCATAAGGAGCCTTCCCCCCACATGTGCCCCCTCCCCCGCTACCCCAGAGACCAGGTATAATTGCAGTACCTGAGTTCTCCAGATTGCAGAGACTGCTCTCCACTAGAACTTCCTAAGGCACTAGCTTTCCCAAAGGGGGCTGGGGGGAAACAGGGACACTTCCAGAGTTGGATGGCTGCCGTGCCGATTGTTCACAGCAATCCCATGTGGGGGTGGTGCACTGGGTCCACTTTTTCTGTGTGGGTAGGAGCTCTCAGAGCTCATTCTGGAGAGGTACAGCTCCACAGTGCCCCAAGGACAGGTCTATGCCTAATATGGCTGATAGCAGGCCAAATTCTGCTCTCCTCTACACAAGTGCAATGCCTCTGAGGTGAAAGGGAGTTGTCTACACTGCACTGTCATTGGTAAAACTTTTGTCCGTCATGAGTGTGAAAAAAACACCCCCTGACTGACAAAAGTTTTACTGACAAAAAGCACCAGTGTGAACAGCACTTTGTTGTTGGGGAAGATCTCCCACCGACAAAGCTACCGCTCCTCATTGGGGGTGGTTTTATTTTGTCGGCTGGAGAGCTCTTTTCTGCTGACAAAGAGTGACTACATTGCATACCTTACAGTGGCACTGCTGTAGCAGCACAACTATGCCACTGTAAGGTGCATAAAGTAGATATGGCCTTAGAGGAGAACTTGGCCCCAGTTCTGTTCTAACTTGGCTTTTCGAAGCATTTTGGCAAATGTTTGATCATATGAAATCGTTTAAGTGCCACAAATGCATTTAATCACATCACGCCTAGAGACAGATATTCATGAGGTTTGTGTTTGATTGTTTGTTTGTTTGTTTAAGGAAAATAATCCCCCAACAGAATATGTTATTCACCAAGGGACTGATACCCATTTCAACAGGAGTTGAAGTTTACATTACATTTTGAGGGCAGAATTTTGTCTATAAAAGAGGTGGGCAAACTAAGGCCCACGGGCCACATCCGGCCCACGGGACTCTACTGCCCAGTTCCTGAGCTCCTAGCCTGGGAGATTAACCCCCGGCTCCTCCCCTGCCTCAACTCACTGCGCCACCAGTGTAAAGCTCTGGGCAGCGGGTCTGAGAGCTCCTGCTGGGCAGTGCAGCTGCAGAGCCCGGCCTGACCCAGTTCTCTGTGCTGCGCTGTGGAATGGCTGGCTCCAGCCGGACAGCACAGCTGCCTGTCCTGGTGTTCTGGGCAGCGCGGCTGTAGCGCCACCAGCCCACTGGTGCTCCAGGCAGCATGATAAAAGAGCAGGAGGGTTCGGGGTGGTGGTCTGGGGGGCGGAGGTGTGGATAGGGGTTGGGGCAGTCAGACGACGGGGAATGGGAGAGTTGAATGGGGGCAGGGTTTGGGGGGGCAGTCAGGAATAAGAGGAGGGGTTGGATGGGGCGGTGGGGGGTCTGGATGCGGTCAGGGGACAGGGAGGGGTGGATGTCCCAGGGGGGCATCAGAGGATGAGGAACATGGGGGATTGGATGGGGCAGCAGTCATGGCGGGGGGGGTCAGATACAGGGCCAGGGTCAGGCCACACCTGGCTGTTTGGGGAGGCACAGCCTCCCCTAACCGGCCCTCCATACAATTTCAGAACCCCGATGCGGCCCTTAGGCCAAAAAGTTTGCCTGCCCCTGGTCTATAACATCCATCTGGAGAAAAGCCAGACTATAACAGAGCAAAGCATTTAAATAGCTGATTAAATCAGGCCTATTTCCTCTACCACCAATGCTCCAAAGTGAACAGTTGACTCATGCTGCTGTAGGAAGATCAACCCTATTCATGTTTTGTTTCACTTCAGGGTTTAAATAGCTAACCATTTTCTACCTGATCTTATTTTGTATATATCACACCTTGTGCAGGTGGTTATTTAAGTACTTACATAGTTGTGATAAGGTTTGAAAGTTCCTTGAAGTACTTACATTTAGTAGCATCAGATGCTCTTGTAACTTCAAGTGCTTTTGAAGATAAGGGATATAATACACTGCCATGGAGTGGAGGTAGGAAACAGAATACACTTTGCTCACTCTCCATGTGTTTGATGTCTCTAGATGTTGATAATTGGTGGTGGCGTGGCTGGGCTTGCTGCTGCAGGAGCTGCCAGAGCAATGGGAGCCATTGTCAGGGGATTTGACACCAGGTAGGGTAAGAAAATATCAGTTTAAATTCTAAAATACTGTACTTAGGTTTGTATAAAACATCCTGGGCAAAATCCTGCTCTCGGTTACAGTAGTGAAATTCCCTTTAAAACTAATGTCTCAAATTCATCTCTGGTGTAAGACCGTGAAGTGAGCATGCAGAACAGCCAATGAACACATGGGGTATGGGTATACTGGTACGCAAATTCCCTGCTTGCACATGTGCCCCAGGCTTACACACATTCAAGTTGGCTGCATTCAAGTCCGAGATCTAGTTTGGATCAAAATCCCACTTGCAAGATAATGCAAAATATTTTCATTTAGATATGGAAAAAGCCTAATAGTACAGCTGCATGTGATATATAACTGATTTTTTTCCAATTCACTGGTAGTTTATTAAGTTCTTGAAGTCTTGGTTCAATTAGAAAGTTTAGAAGAAGCTAAGATACTGCTTAGTAATTATGTCCAGGACCTTGAGAGGAGAACCAGAAACCCGGAATTCAGAGTGGTTCTGCTTTGGAGCAGAGCTTTGCTCTTGCAAAATTAGAGCGTATGTAGTGTTTCTTTGCTGTAAATTAATGTAACAGAGTTTGCGAACTGCTGTCATCTTGCAACTGGTAATGTAATCATGCGATGTCTGCCTTGATAAAACAGCAAACTGCAATAATCCAATATCTAATCCAATATCTGTCATCTCGGTACTTTGCATGCAGGCTGCCAGCACTGGAGCAGTTTAAATCCCTTGGAGCAGAACCTCTTGAAGTGAATATTGCTGAAACTGGAGAAGGTGTTGGAGGCTATGCAAAAGAAATGTCCAAAGAATTTATTGAAGCAGAAATGGCCCTATTTGCCAAACAGTGTAAAGAGGTGGATATTCTTATTAGTACTGCCCTTATACCAGGTAAGGTGCAGCTTTGTGATTATTGCAGACTTAAATATATGTTCCTATGAACATTTCCAGATGAGTGATATGAATACAGTTAGACAGTCAATAGCCACTATGGATGAATAAGGACTTCAGGTTTGGGCTCCAGTTAATATTTATTTCATGGATTAGAATGGCTTCTTTTGAATTGTCTAGTTTTAGTATGATTAGTATTTTATTATTTATTTCCAGTAGCACCCACAATATACTAGATGTTTTCTTTGCACATCTTCAGTTTCTGTGGTAGAATCTTGTCATATACAATGATAACAATTAGTGGATTTTTACTTTTCTTTTTTAATTTGCAATAGGGAAAAAAGCCCCAGTCCTAATCACTAAGAATATGGTAGAGTCAATGAAGGATGGATCAGTAATTGTGGATCTTGCATCTGAGGCTGGTGGCAATGTGGAAACAACTCATCCTGGAGAACTTTATGTTCACAAGGTCTGTAGAATAAAAGCCAACGCTTATTAGAAATGGTTGAAGTGTATATAAAATTGAAACAATATTGCAGTTGTCTGAAGAAACTAAAAAGTAATAAACGTTCTAGTAACAAAGAACTGGCCATGTTTCCTTGAAGCCATTGCATGTCTGTCATGAATACTTACTATTGTGTGGCAGGATAATAAAGCAGAGTCTTTCACTTCACAAGTAATGAAACCACAAATTGGAATACTGTCCAGACACCATTCCATCTTTGAAGATTTTATGCTTTGTGATTTTTATAAGCATGGTTACTGTGTTTTTAATAACCGTATTCATAAATGCCCTTAAATTCATCCCCAGAGCTTTACTAACAAAACGGTGGAGCTGTCCAAAGTCCAAGTATAGTGAAAGCAAAGGAAATTTGACTTAGAGGTTCATTTTATTTAATCACTTATAAAACTAACAATGGTCAATTTCACTATTTTACAATATTGAGCCGTCTATTTTAACACAGAAAATTGCCATTTTTAGATGAAGTTTGATTTCAGTTGTTCAATGTAGAACTGTAATATGATATAGAGGTGTAATTATTTGTCTGTTGCTAAAACATATATTTAATCTGAATTGTTACAAAGGACCAGATTAAGGCACTTTTCCATAACTATCTTCCCCTTCCCAGTATGGCCAGCCCCAAGACTACAAAAATCATGGAGTCAGGGTCCAGAAATAATGATATGTAAAAATATTAAATATTGAGGGTTTTTTATTTGCCTCCTGGTGTGGGAACATTTCGGGTTCGTGTTTTCAAGTGTTTCTCTGCAGCCATGAGGGCTAGAAACTTACTTTTTTCAGTGAAAGCTGAAACTCTGGTTGCAACGTGTTTCTAGCAGCTAGGGCTCTGCGAAATATGCTAAATATCATGAGACTCATGATAAAATTCTGAGAGTTGACAACATTGCCTACCTGTGCCGCTGGGCTCTCCAGGCTGGCCTAGCTGACTTCCCCTTTGAGTTTATCTAAGGCTTATAATAAGACCTACTTTAAACCAGCTGCTGGTTGGGCCTGGTTTGGGTTACTCCGTTGGGTTTATCTCCCAATCCTGTGCTTAATAGGACTGGTTGGGAATTTGCCATCAAAATAATTTTTGATGGAAAATGTGGTATCTGTAAAATCAATATTTCGCCTGTGAAAATTTAGATCTTGCTGAACAGAGAGCAATGACAGACCACTATCCCCTACCCATCTCCCATCAGAGATGAGGTCTCTCTGTAATCCTCTCTAATTTTTTCCAAACTTCAGAATTTTGTACCTTTGTCTTTGAAAGGAACTAATGTTTGAAGCCACTAGGGGTCACTGTGGCTTCACTGCAGGAGAGGCGCACAAAGCCCCCTGTAGGAGCCAATGGCTGTGCAAGCTGTTAGGATGGAATATACTAAATGAACAATCGAAATGGGACATAGAGCCTTAATAGCATCATTAGAGCCTCCACAATATTCTAGACAGGGGCTAGTAGGCTGGGGCTGTGTTCTGGAAAGTCAGCTGCAAAGAGCCAGTCCTATCTATGGTGTTTCAGTATTAACTTGCACTGATATTGTCCGTGGTTGTCATTCTTGAATATTATATCCTTTGCCTTACTTCTGAACATGTGTTGGAGCCAGCACCTGTGGCTACATATGGGATAAGTTGGCAGCTGCACAATCCAGATGGCTGATAATGGCATGCATTATAATGAGTATAAAATAAAAGGAAATCCCCCCAAAAATTTAGGGCACAGCATCCAAGGTAGAGCGTATGCAGTTGTTTTGAGAGTATAGGTTTAGAATTATTTTATTTTCATAGTCCACATACTTAAGCTTTAATACTGTGAGATGTTGGTAAGGAAACTTTATCCTCGTCTGTGTGTTTGCAAAGAATAGAAAATGAAGGTATCTAAAACCATATCTTCCTTTTGGAACTAATTGGAGTGCAGTTAACCTGGGAAACATATTGTGCAAAGTGATTGTTATCAGACAAACAAAAGGTGTTTTCAAACTTTAAAAAGTGCTTGACTTCTTATTCTCAAAATAAGCACCATATGGTTCCCCAACTGGCCTCCCAGCTTGTTTGGTTTCTGGCTTGCTGACAAAATTGCTGATTTTTTTTTTGTTGTTGTTGTTCAGACATCAGAGTAAGCTATTAGTTTTAAACGAGAGCCCTTAACTTGTAAAACAAAGCATTGGAAAGAAGTGTCTGCAGTAATATGTGAATCTGATTTTCAAGCATTTGTAAAATATGCATCAGGTCTGTGGAGAACAAGTGAAAAGTTTTCAAGATAATACATGAAAAGGTTTGACATACATTTATTTTTCTTTCTCCTCAGGGTGTGGTTCTCATTGGTTATACAGATTTGCCAAGTAGAATGGCAACTCAGGCCAGTAGCCTGTATTCCAACAACATCTTGAAATTATTAAAAGCTATTTCTCCTGACAAAGAATATTTTCATTTTGAGCCAAAAGATAATTTTGATTATGGGACTATTGATCATGTCATTAGAGGAACCACGGTAATGAAGGTTAGTTTTAAGCTAATTTTTAAATTGCTGATAAATGGGTATAAAAATGTATTTGGAAGGAGATAAATGTTCCTGTTATCCAATCCAGGAAATCATTTCAATGGCTAGATCTCATAATATTAATAATGGTGCAATGCAGGCAGTTTATATTTTAAATGTTGCAAGCACTAAGATATTTAAGGGCAAAATATAGATTAATAAAAGTCTCAAATGAAAGCTGTGCCATTGATTTGGGATTCAAAAAAGAAGAATTCAAGACTGAGGATTGATCCATTAGCTCAGCGATTTGGGATATGAATTCAAATGTCAGATGAGGTTTCTTGCTCTGGGATCAATATGTGCTGGGAACATGAGAGGATGTATTCAGCCAAGGAGTGAGATGGGTGGGTGGGAGTGTGAGCTATGCATGGTTCTTGAAATAACGTTGGTTAGTGTTAACATTGGAAGGCTTTATTGACTAGAGGATGTTTCTGCGATGCAGTCACATCAGTGTGGGAGGAACAAGGGCACTGTTGCTTAATAATATTCTTCTGAAGCAGTAAAGTTCAACCCTCAGCGTATGGGAAGGAAAATGGGATAGACTGCAACCCCATACAACGGCCCCTCACCATCCTCCAGAGTCACCATCGTTTCATAAATCTGCTGCCCCTGTCACTGTGGGAGACAGGGCAAGGAAACTGAACCGGCAATTAAATGACAATAAAGATCACTTGTGTGTTGACTGAGATTTTTCCAAACAAGAGAAATTTCTTTGGATAGACTGATATTTTTTTGGCAGTGATGTTTATTTTGGATGGAATGTAGAGTAAGGAGTATTTCTTTTGATAAAGTGAATTCACAGGTATCCATATCTGCCTTTAGGTATCATTAGACCAAAGCATAGTCATGCACAATAATTAAACATTGGCAGGCTGAAACTAATGTTTGTCAGAGGAGTTGTTAGAGGGAAATGCAATAGACCTAAAAGATACCAGACTAGATGCTGTGCTGCACCTCACGGGGCTAAAGAGGCCAAAGGTGCTTTTCACCACCAACTGAACGCAGCAATCAATGCTAATTTGCAGCCCTGCGGTTATTTAATTAAAATATAGATTAAAAAATTCTTATTTATTAAAACCAAGATCTTTACAATAAAGTTATCTGTGCTCTTTCATCAGTGTAATAAAAAATAAAGGCCAAATCCTGTGTCTTTACTCATCTGAGTAATCCCTGTGCCTTCACTGAGCCAACTCCTATGAGTATATGTCATAGGATCAGACGCTAATATAATGGAGGGCAAGATGCCACAAGAATCCATCATAGTCATTGTGTTGTTCTGTCACAGGAAGGTAAGAATTTATTTCCAGCACCTTTACCAAGAACAATGCCACCTTCTGTCCCTGCTAAACAAAAAACTGTGCAAGAACTAGAAGCTGAGAAAAAAGCCTCCATCTCACCATTAAGAAAAACCATGACGTCAGCTGGAGTTTATACAGCAGGTAAAAATGATTCACCAAGAAAGATTTGGCTGCCCAATCTATTTTGTTTGCATTTCCTTCAATCTGCATGGCATTTAAACATAAGTCTTGCTAGAAATAAATTGTATTTACTTAAAAATAAAACCAACTCCTGAACTGGAGCTATGCACAGTGTCTTAATACTGAGAAGTAGCAGAAAAGGTTAAATGATCTGCTAAGTTAAGTTACTTTCCATGTGAATGAGAGGCTAGAAAATGGGAAAACAGTAGTAAGGTATAGGTTAGTTTTCTGATGTTCTGTGTTAAATCATTCCATACTTTGCATAACCAAGAAACTTGCCCTGCTAGTAACTGCATATATAATAAAGAGACAATATGATATCATGTATGGGCCAGATCCATAGCCTATTAATATTAATGAATCTAACTTCAAAGAGTTTGGGATCAGGCTTTTAATGCACTATATATTTCCAAATGTCATTGCCAGTGCTCTGGTTATTATACTTTGAAAAATACTATGTTAAAGTGGAAAATAAACCAGATAATAAGGTTTTGATTGTAGCTAGTAATGTTTTCACTCATAAACAGTGTTGCATTATTCTGTCTTTATTAAGTTTCTTTAAAAAGAACAAGGGTAGAATTAATATAAAAATAATCTTCAGTGTAAGTGATGACAGGACATTTTAACACACCTTTGTGAGGGCTGTTCACCTTCTGAAATCTTGTGCCAGATAAATGAGCAACGAAAGGAGTAGCCATTAGCTCAAAGAACAGGATTTTCTGGCAGTGGAGAAAATGGATTTTAAAGAGGGTGGGGGTGGACGAAGATCTAAGAACTTGCTTTCATTTAGCAAATCTTCCCTAATTCCATCCTTGTGTGGGACCCAGAAAACCTCCCACATGGCCTCATCCCAGTGGTTTTGCTGTCACTGGGTAATCAGCTTGTAGATAACTTCATTACTGAATACTGTCCTTGGAGTATAATCACTTGATTATCCCACTCTGGAGATCTGTTTTCTTTGATTAATGCTGCTAAATGCAGGTTTAAATACTTCAATAAAGCCTTCTCAGGCTGGTTAGCACTTCAAAAATTGGTACTTCCCCACTAAGAGCCAGATTCTGTCACCCTTCCTCACGAGTACTACTCTGCTCAGAGGGTGGTCCAATTGATTGTACTGGGAGTGTGTAAGTAGTAAAGTGCTACGCAATGGGGCAGAAACTGGCCCGCAGTAAACATATATATATATATAATTTCAGCCATGTATTTGTCCCGATGGTGCATTCTTTTCTTAGAGGAAAAACAATTTTTGAAATTTGAGTTTGTATGGCCAAGAAGACCAATGTTGTACTGAAGGAGATAATAGTTTCTACCAGTGGAATGTTGAAATGTTTGTGTGGTCTGCTTGTTTCAATAATATGCAGCTGCTACATTGTGGCCTGTTCTACTAGAGCATTGAAGGTTGTGAGATGTCATTGGAGAATCAATGCCATTTTTCATTTTGCTTTTTGTGATCAACTATTCTGCTATGCTTTGCTCAAGCTAAGTATTTTGCATTTCAGAGATTTTTATTGTTGGCATCTCCAGCTCTGGATCCTAAGGCTGGAACAGATAAATTGGTGAAATGAATTCTACTCAGGGCAAGGTTTAGTTCTGGCAGAAACAAGGAGTAAAAGTTCTGCATATAAAAGCATGTCTAGAAGCCTTCTCCTGCTTCCATTGTTGTCAAAGCTTCATTGGAACAGGGTTGGGATCTTGCTCTGTTTTTATTTCACAACTAATAAAGAAAAGTGCCTTTTTTATTCTTCTGAGCATGTGCTTTTCTTTTTAGGCTTGACAGGTGTTTTAGGACTGGGGCTTATTTCTCCTAATGCTGCTTTTACTCAAATGGTGACCACGTTCGGTCTCGCTGGAATCGTTGGCTATCATACTGTCTGGGGTGTCACACCAGCCCTGCATTCACCCCTCATGTCAGTAACAAATGCAATTTCTGGTAAGTGCACTCCTTTCTTCTCTTGTGTGTTTTGTTACGAGAGAGTTAGGGTCAAAATCTCTGCTGGGACACATACAGATGGGGAAACTGAGACACAAAGGGGGTAAGTGACTTACCCAAGGCCAGAGAGTGAGTTACTGTTATAACTAGGATTAGAAGTCAGGAGTTCCTGCCGGTCAAATCCTGTCTCAGTGACCTAGGCAGTTCTACCTTTAGTTTTTGCTTCTCTCTCCAGTGAAGTTCCCCACGAAGAACTCACTAGAATCACACAGCCCAAGGACTGAATGAGAATCATCCCTTTTGAAGATAAAGCCAATCTATTGGCTATTACAGTGATATAACAGATACAAATATCTGTGTGAGGGATGATAGGATGGGGAAGAATGTCACCCACTTTTTGTAATTGCTGTGATTTGTGTATGCCTAGCGTCACTGTATAAGGCACATTGTAGGCTCTATTCCTTTCCACATCCTTTGTCTCACTTTGATCTGTGTAGGGGCCAGCTTGTACCTGGCCCTTTTATAGCTGTGTGCAGGGGGTGTGGAGGGGAGAATACAAGGAGTCTGGTACTACTGTAATCCCTACACTTGGTGGGGAGGAAGTATAGAGACTCTTCTCTTACAGGGTAGGACTACACTGCATCCTCCTTACGTCAAAGTATAGAGTAACTATCGCATGCCACACACGCATCCCACAGCACAGGCACAAATAGCTATGTAGATGGTGAGGCACTGTTTAGGTGAGTAAAGACATGCCAGAGCCCTAGTGTATATACCCTACATGGCTCTCTATGCACCCAAGCCATGACTCCCTCTTCTACACTGCCGTTTTCAGCAGTGTAGTGACCTACTGCTAGAGCCTCTCCCTGCTACAGCAGGGAGAGGCTCTAGCAGGGTACTGAGAGGGGAGCATGCTGCCTTATCCAATTGGGACCCTCCTCCTACACACCTGGGAAGGAAGACACAACCCCTAGTTTCCATCAGCCGCTCCCTACTTCCCCCCAAATGGCCCAGTGGGTTCAAGGCACAGTCTAGCCCCTTGACTATAGCGAGAGTGTGTATTCCTACATGCCTGCAAAGCACCTAGCACACACCCTGCACGGTGTGAATGATGAATAGTATAATAGTGATCTTACAAGTAGTGTACTGTACCTTCATAGCTGGGCAAAAACTGAATTTCTTGGACCCTAGACTATAGCTAAGATTATCGAAATGTGTCCTCACTCAGCTTCCGGAAGAAGTGAGATGAAATACTATCTAAATGTGATGGATTTCATGTGGTAATAATACTCTGCTGAAATTATTTATTAATCATGGTTTTTAGGTTATTTTAGGTCAGGCCCCACTGTGCTGGGCACTGTTCAAACACAGGGTAGCAGACAGTCCCTGCCCCAAAGAGTTTACAGTCTCAGTAGACCAGATAGGCACTGGATGGGGAAAGGGCTAGAACACGTAAGCAGAGTGAACAGTGTGGTGGCAGCAAACATCGTGTTAGTGACATAATCATTAGGGGAGGGAGGGTAGTTAGGAGGCGATGAGCTAAATGGAAAGAAAGGTGAGGGGGCAGAGGGTGAAGGGAACAGGGCAGGGGAGAAGAGAGGTGTGGGGAGAAGTTGAGATGAAGAGACTGCGAGGGAGAATTGGGAGAGGGTGGGAGCAAACAGCCAACCATCACCGGGCGCAGAAAGTCCAGTCAAGACCATAGAAAGTTCTGTGGATTATGGGAGGTCCCTGCTTCTGCCCCTACTGGCTGCAGTTTCTCGCTGGTTCCTTCCTTTCTGCAGCTGATCAATTATTTATTAATTCTTTGTATGTGTTTTGTCATTGAGTGTTGATTTATTCTGTTTTCTTTAGGTCTTACTGCTGTTGGGGGTTTGGTTTTAATGGGTGGCTCTTACCTTCCTTCTAGTTTGCCTCAGACACTAGCCTTACTAGCTGCATTTGTTTCGTCTGTCAATATTGCAGGTAAGCAACATTTTCCTCTATATCTTATGATGAATACCTGTGTATTCTGTACAATGTTTCTGTACATTGGTGCATGACATTTCTGTGCTCTGTGAAATGCCAGCTGCTAACCTCTTGGGGCAAACTTGTGCAGATTCTGGACTGTAACCATAAGCTACGACAAACATACACTCAAAATCCTTCAGCAAATCCCACTAGACTCTCCTGAATCTTGCAACCTGTAGTGCAGAGGTCATTCTTCTGTTTGATTAAATTCTCTGGGCCGTATTTTCCAAGGATGATTAAAATGGCTTCTAGATTTGTAGTTGCAAGTTTTCACACACTAAAAACCTTCGTTTACACTCTGACACTGGATTGTGAGACATTTAACTACCTTAGGTGCACACACACATGCTGTTCACATTTGCCAAAATGGGCATGCCCAACACTGCCTGTGCAGATTTAGAATCTGGATTGAGTCCTAGTTGAATTAAATTATAATTTGTTGAAGCTGAACGTTTTACAGGCCAGAGATTTTGTCTGTTGGCATTTTTGTGTCTGAATTTTAATGGACAAGGAAATAGACAAACTGATAAACTGGATTCTACTGTAGGCAAAGTTGGAGGCCAGGAGAAGGTTTCTTTGAAAATTTAGCTCACAGATTTGTTGCATGCAACCTTAAATAGATTAACTTGATTTTCTAATAGTAAATGCCTATGTGGAAGCTTATGTTGAGAGTAACATTTTCTGTAGCAGAAATAAGTAGCTACCCTGTAAAGGCTCTGCTCTAAGAGAACACAGTAAAGAGTAAACACTATCACATTTTACCCATTTCCCTCCTCAACCGCAACACTGTAGATATTTTTAGTATTCAGTGTGACTAAAGTTATGCACCCAAGACAATAATAAGGTACCTAAATAAAGAAAACGAGGAGTATTTGTGGCACCTTAGAGACTAACAAATGTATTTGAGCATAAGCTTTCATGGGGTAAAGCCCACTTCCTCAGATGCATGCAGTGAAAAATACAATAGGAAGATATATACAGAGAACATGAAAAAATAGGGTTTGCCATACCAACTCTAATGAGACTAATCGATTAAGGTGGGCTATTATCAGCAGGAGAAAAAAACTTTTGTAATGATAATCAGAATGGCCCATTTCAAACAGTTGACAAGAAGGTGTGAGTAACAGTAGGGGGAAATTAGCATGGGGAAATAGTTCTTAGTTTATGTAATGACTCATCCACTCCCAGTCTTTAGTCAAGCCTAATTTAATGATGTCCATTTTGCAAATTAATTCCAGTTCTGCAGTTTCTCATTGAAATCTGTTTTTGAAGTTTTTTTGTTGAATAATAGCCCACGAAAGCTGATGCTCAAATAAATTTGTTAGTCTCTAAGGTGCCACAAGTACTTCTCGTTCTTTTTGTTGATACAGACTAACACGGCTACCACTCTGAAACCTGTACCTAAATAAGTGGCCTGATTTTCAGAGGTGATGAGCATCTGGCACTCCCACTGAGGTCAAAAGGACCTCAGCGTCTCTGAAAATCAGGTGAAAAGGCAGGTACCTAATTATGAACATGGATGTCTAGCTTTTCAGGCACCCAGGTTTGGAAAGCTTCAGCCTACAAAGACATCTGTGCCAGCAGCCCAGCATGCACGAGCAACCTGATAACAACAAACCATTGTACAAGCACAACACAGTGTAGAGGGGGAAATGGTTAAGAAAACAAGATTCCCAGGGCTCATTATAAATAACTGAGAGTCAAACCCCATTTTCAAATTTCACTGAAATACCTGTGTGCCAATTTAACTTGGATCAGACTCCATGTTGTAAAGAATTAGAGTTCTATTATCAGATGGAAAGCTGTATTTTTTCTTCGAGAATGTTGCAGTTCCAGTGGGAAGCTAAAATATCAACAAGTGAATAGCTAGAAAGGCTTTCAATAATCTCTTAATCAAGTATCAACCTAACACTTGAAATTGGAGAGTACGTGCCATAGTGTATGGTGCTTATATTGCTCCCATGTCGGTAGTGTTCAAGCACCTTATAATCTTGTTTTAATGCTTTTATCCACTCAATATCCCTATGAGGCTGAGACGTGCTATTGTCCCAATTTTACAGATGGGGAACTAAGGCACAAAGAGGCTAAAGCCCAGACTTTTAAAGGTTTTTAGGCATTGCTTCACTCAATGTTGCAATGCCTAACTGATTAAAGGAGCCCAAATCATATTTTCAAAAGTAATTTAGGTATGTAAGAGCATCACAGACTGTCAATGGGATTTTGTCTCCTCAGTGCCTAAATCCTATTGAATATGATATTTAGGATCCTAAATCTGTTAGGAATTGCAATGCTGAGCCAACCCAGTCCAGGTTCAGGGGCATATGGTTGAGGGAAGGCTCCTTGCACTTTCCTGCTCCAGGAATGAATTCATGACACCAGAGGATTACTTTCTCTAGGACATTGAATCAAATCCCATGGTTATCTGTCTCTCTTTCTCTCTCTGTTGCTTTCTCTGTGTCAGATAGTTCTTCCTCCAGTAAATAAGGTCAGGGCCGGCTCTAACTTTTTTGCCGCCCGAAGCAACAAAAAAAGGGTGCCACCCTGCCGTAACACCCGCCTGCGAGCGCCGTGCTGCGGAACCCCCCACCCCCTCAAGCGCTGGCATGCCACTGAGCCCCCCCCACCTTAGGCACCGCTGTGCCTCCCCACCCCCCCAAGCGCATGCCACCGAAGCCCCTTTTTTCCCTCCGAGCACCACCCCTCCTGAAGCCCCCACCTTCATGACCTCTGCGCCACCCTAGCCCCCGCCCCCACAAGCACCGCGCCGCCCGAAGCTCCCACCCCACCCTGAGTGCTGCGCCACCCAAGCTCCCCCCCCGCCCCCTGAGCGCTGCCCAGCCAAAATAAAAACAAACAAAACCCTCCAGTGCTGCACCGCTGAACCAAAAAAAAACAAAAACCAAAAAAACCCAAACCTGAGCGCCACCCTTCCCCAAGGTGCCACCCCAAGCATGTGCTTGGTCATCTGGAGCCTGGAGCAGGCCCTGAATAAGGTTCATTCTTGTCTTGCCATGCTGTCTGTCCTCTGTTTAAAGAGCTTTCTCTGCCCAATAATTGCCTTTAAATGCCCTGTTCTCCATCTGACCACTAACAGGCAAATCTTGTACCAGCCATACAGCCTGTGTAACAGGGTTGGGCATTCATGCCAGCACCGCCGGGGAAGGAATTTCCCTTCACTCCAAGCAGCAGAAGAGCTGGTTCATGACTTCTATTGCAGTCTCAAGATTGCAGTATTCTTTGCTGCTCATTTTAACTAACTCTGCAGATCTGTGGAATAGCCAATGGATTCTCATAATCCCAGGCCTACCATTCCCTTCAATGGCCTGCCCCTACCCAAGTCTACGTTGTGGAGTTCAGCTTTGTAGTGTGCAGGGTGTGGGTCCCATGCATGGCCTCCCAGAATCCTCTCCACTTCCCTTTGCACTATAGGATTACAGTAGTCATGCTGCATCCAATGTGACCGCAGAGGAAAGAGGGAGGTGGGATGATTTGGCCTTTAGAGCAGTAAATTTGATGCTGAAAAACCGTATTAAAAAAACACAGCAGTTGGGTAACAGAACTGAATATTCTAGTTCTGCAAGGGACAGAAGAGAAGGTAGTTTGCTAACCACATTTGAAATAAATTTGCAACCAAAATAGTTTGCAGAATGCAAACATAATACAGAGGTAACCCTCACCTACTGTAAAGGAGTGTTTTTTATTTGTAGGAATGTACATGCAAGGACTCCTGTGTTCTTATTTTTACAGTTCAAACGTATATTTCCCAACAGGCGGTTTCTTAATTACACAACGAATGCTGGATATGTTCAAACGACCTACAGACCCACCGGAATATAATTATCTCTATCTCCTCCCTGGAGCAGTGTTTGTTGGAGGATATGGTGCCTCTCTTGCCAGTGGATATAACATTGAACAGGTCAGGCAACATTCAGATTTATTTTGCTCAGTTATCAGGTTAGCAATCTAAGCAGCTAGGCTCAGTTGTGCTAGCAAAGCTAAATAAATGAAGGGCCTGATTCTGCAAATACTGCTGGCCTTAACAGTTACCAGTGTATATATAGTAAGGGACTATTCACAGTAATGGGTACGTGGCTCAGTATTTGCAGAATTGATACCCTAATTTTTAGTATTAGCCAAACTATTGATTTACATGGGCAAATATTCTCCATCCCTTTTCACTGGATCACAGAATCTCTGGTTTCTTAGTAATCTGTCCACCACTAAAAATGAGGAGAAAACAGTTTTATAACCTTTCTATATCCCACTCTCCTTATTTGAGCAAAACTCATTTTATTCAATAAAATACTGCAGAATTTGACTCTGTATTTCCATTCCATGATGGTCTATTTGTCCTTTTGTGTGTTTCTTAAGCAAGGTGAAATACAGTCAATTTACCATGTCATCTTGCAGGGAAAAAATTGTGCATGTGTGAGTTTAAAAAACAAGTTTGTTGAAATACAGCATGGAATTTCTGAAGTAGACAGTGGTAGATGTAATACTGTTCAATACTGGCTTTTCTGAATCGCTTTTAAATAGTCACAAAGATCGCAGACTGCACTTTACATCCTTTCCTAGCATCCTAGCAACACAAAACATAACTATCTCCTCTCTAACAAACCTCAGAATGTGCTCTTGTTGTGTAGAACAGAATCTTTAGATGTAGCTCTTTGCAAGAAGAAATTCTTCAATCAACTATCAACTGGAGTGAGCAAAACTAGTGACCTAAAGAATATATGTACTTGCAGCGACCCCACAGAATCAGTTACTTGCCTTGGCATGAGAGTAGTGTTTCTGCATTGGTTGAGAGGTTCATCGTGCTGTCCTGGAAAGATTTGGAAGACAGAAATTCTGTAAACTCTTTGAACAGGTTCTTTCTGCTTTAGTAAGAAACCCTCCTGCTCTCTTTTTTAAAATGACTATTATTTATTGAGCACCTTGAGAATGTGTGGTAGTTTACAGGTATAAAGGTATATAAAGTCTCTATCCCAAGGAGCTTACATTTAATCTGGATAGACAATGCAGTTCTGCTTGTGCAGTTGAATTAAGCTTCTTAAAAGATTTACTATTTCAACAAACTTTTTTTTTTTAAAACTCACACATACACATTTTTTTCTAACATCTTTATTAATGACCTGGATGTAGGTATAGGGAGCATACTGATCAGGTTTGCATATGACACAAAGCTGGGAGAGTTGCCAATACTTGGGAGAATAGAGTTAAAATTCAAAGAGATCTTGATAAATTGGAGAACTGGGCTATTGACAACAGAATGAAATTCAGCAAAGACAAATGTGGGGTGCTACACTCAGGGCCGGCACTTCCATTTAGGTGACCTAAGCAATCGCCTAGGGCTCCAGGATTACTGGGGGGCGTCATTTTGCCAGGGGGGGCGGCAGGCGGCTTCGGTGGACCTGCCGCAGGCATTCCTGCAGACGGTCCGCTTCTCCCACGGCTCCGGTGGACCTGCCGCAGGCATTTCTGCGGACGGTCCGCTGCTCCCGCGGCTCTGGTGGACCTCCCACAGACACGCCTGCGGCAGCTCCACTGGAGCCGTGGACCAGCAGACCCTCCGCAGGAATGCCTGCGGCAGGTCCACCGGAGCCGTGGGAGCAGCGCACGGGGCGGTGAAATGGCCGTGCGCCTAGGGCGCTAAAAACACTGGCTCCTGTCCTGGCTACACTTAGGGAAGAAAAAGCAAATGCACAAACATAGAATGGGAGATAACCAGCTTGGCACCAGCACTGCTGAGAAGTATTGGAAGTTGTGGTGGATCACAACCTCAACACAAGTCAGCAATTGGGTGCTGTTGCAAAAAAAGCAAATGTTATTTTAGGTTGCATTAACAGAGGCATAGCATGCAAGTCACGAGAAGTTGTGGTACCACTCTACTGGGCACTGGCTAGGCATCAGTTGAAGTACTGTGTCCAATTTTGGTCAGCAATGTGTAGAAAGGATGTAGAGAAACTGGAAAGGATCCAGAGGCGAGTGACAAAGGTGATCAAAGGGATGGAATGTAAACCATATGTGCAAAGGCTGAAGTAACTGGGTATGTTCAGTTTGGAAAAGAGGAGATTGAGGGGGATATGATAGTGGTCTTCAGATATCTGAAAGGCTGCCATAAAAAAGATGGAGAAAAGTTGTTCTCTTTTGCCACAGAGAGCAGAACAAGAGGCAATGGGTTCAAACTACAGCATAGCAGATTTAGATTGAACTTTGGGGAAAACTTTGTAACTGTAATAACAGTAGGAGAAGGAACAGACTGCCAAGAGAGGTTGTTGAAGCTCCTTCACTGGAGGTTTTCAAAGGAGGCTGGAGAACCAGCTGTCTTGGATGGATTAAACACAACAAATCCTGCATCTTGACAGGGAGTTAGACTAGATGACCCTTGCCGTCCCTCCTAACCCTATGATTCTAATTCATCTCCAAATTCTTCTGTTTTTCACCGGAAGATGAGTCATCATTTTGTTTCTGAGATAGTCTAAGCATCAAGCAGTGAAGACACTGAAAGAAATTATTTTGTGAAGCAAATGGCCTGATAGTAATCAGAACCACTAACAGAATTGAACTGGTCCTCTCTTACTAACCCTTAGGACTTCCCTCTACCCACAAAGGTGATCATCACCAAAAGTCTGGAAAAACTGAGGTGTCAATTTTCATTAATTCTTTGAAGTACTTTAAACAAAACCGTTTCAGGAAAAGAAGCTGATAAATATCCTGGAATTTATCAGAAGGTCATTTAGCAGTCACTAGGCAAAGTAATAGCGCTTATTTCCCAAACAGCTGTATCAGAGAGAGTTTTTCACTGGGACCTCATTCTTTGAAGCCATACTAAACTAATAGTCTAGGATACCTGATACTTCAGTTAAAGGAATTAAACAGTACAATTGGCTCCAGGAAATAATACACCAAAGAGTGCTGATAGTAAAAATGTAATATCTAATAAATATCTTGCTGAGCTACAGAGCAGAAGAAGAACTGGAAACAGTAGTGGATATTGATAGTTTATTTTCTAGATACACATAAATCAGTAGCTCAGTGTCTGCTTCCTGGATTTGGACCTAACATCACAAGGACCAGGCCAATAGTTAGAAAGACATTGGGCCAAATTCTCTGCTGGTGTAAATGGGCAAAACTCTATAGAAGTCAGAGGAACTGTACTCATTTACATCAATATAAAATGTGGCCATTAGGTGTTTCCCAAATAGTAACATATTTGAAAAAGTAGGATGTATGTAGGGGTTACGGATAGGATTCTAGAAGGAGAATTATCTGGTACTTTCTAACAGAGCTGCAAACCTGCAGCCCAAACTGACACCATTAAAACTATTTTAGTCCTAGTCCTTCTAGCCTGTTGACTGGACCCTAATTATGATATTATGTAGTCACATTTATAGTAACAACCTGCAAAAAATAATCTATGATAGGTGGTTGTCAACTTTGGCTATTGATTTAGATGGATGGCAAACCGGTCCGTTTGCAATCCTTCAGCGTTGTTTGGTGGAAAAGGTCTCTTTAAAGATAATCATCCCTGAATCCCAGACAAGCATTTTGTACAAACAAAGCATTGTTTAGTCGACATATTTCTGCACCCTTCTTTGACATGCTTGCAAGTGTCCCTGTTGGCTATGCTTACTAGGGTAAATGGCCTTTGGAAATATTTACTCTCAGTATTTTCTCCCTGCCTCTCCTCCCTTGTATAAATATCTGGGCACTATGCTGACCAATCAGAATGGCTTGCAGCAACCCGTAGCTAGTGCAGAAAGCAACCAATCACAGTATTGCAGAGCATCCCACTCTCCATTTATGAGAATCTCATTTTTGACTGCTCTTTTGTTTCTTCCCAGCTTGGAAAGAGCATTTTGGATATGTGTCTTTTGTAGAGGATCTCATTGTCATAATTACTGGGGGAACTGACACCTCCTGGGCTCTCCAAGCACACCTTCTCTAAGCCTCATGCCATTGCCTGTCTCTTGGAGAGGAATCACACGATTGTCCCATCTCACAACGGGCCCCGGGTTGCAGTCCCATGTTATTAACTATGATTTACCTGAGCAGGTCTGACTTATGTCAGACCTTGCAATTCTGTTCCTGCCAGGACATTAACAGTGGTATTCAGTTATCAAGCAGCCTCCTTAAAGCAAAGTATGATTTATTTAGAACAAAAGCATTTCAGGGAAAACATGTCTAAATGATAATAATGAATAAAACATACTGCACGCATATCAAGTTTTCGTCCTAAGGCTTACCATTCTCTGAATCTGGGGAAGGCCCAATTTCTTTAGATTCCCTCCACAAGTCCCTCTTTCTGTCATACTGTCTACTTAGCTTCTGTCAAGCCTCCCTCCTCCCCTTGTCATCCCCTCTAACCCCGAAGGCTTTTAACTGTTTGATCTCCATGTTCCAAGCCTGGCACAACAAGGTTGCATCTTCTTTGGAGACATGATGCCTGGTCCTTGAAGCTGATAATTTTGCCCATTGTCTTTCAAGTGTGTGCATGGGTTTTCTTCTCTGGGAAGCCATTGTGTTCCTTCCCTGCTGATTCTTCCTACAGCACAATGTAAGTTAGATCAACACTTTCATAGAGGAAAATCTTATAACCCTATATAACAACTTGCCCTCCCTGACCCAGTCACATACGATGTTCATAAAATTGTTACACCTCAGTATTCATAACACTGTTACATGTCAGCTCTACTTCTGCCACATTTAGCTCTCTGGATTTCCATTTTTGAAAAGCCCCTTTGAACAGTTCTTGAGAAGTACAGCAAGCAAAGGGTCTTGTGATGGCCTTTCTGGGCTTTTATGAGGGGGATATGGAATGTCTTAGCTTCATTGGTTACTAGGTGATTAGAGAATGGTGGGTATCAGCCTATATTCTTTTTGCCATTGTCACATTGGTTTAGATTCATGATTATCAATGGATTCAGTAATACAGGTGGGGGAAAAGTAACATTGAGCTTTTGTGCTGTGAAATAAAATCACCATGTGTTTTTCAAACACGAGAAAGAACACCACATGTTATTTATAAATGCACCATCATGTAGGGATTCAAGAACATTTTGTGAATCAAAACACTTAAGAATCAAAGTAACAGAAAAATCAATGGGAATGATCTCATAGCATTACAATCTTTAAAATGCAGTTTAAATGACTGATTCGATAAAATGTGTTTCTTCCCCACACAAAGAAACTGCTGATTAAAACCATTTAAAAACACTTCCAAAGTAAAAGATGGTAAATCTAGCAAAGATAATTATACAAAATTACTTTAAGCTTGAACTAATGTGTTGTTAGTTTGTTACTCTAGGGAGAGAGTAGTAAGAACCCACACACATACACACTTGAAGATGAGTCACGATGGCAGGGCAATGACGACTAATGCAAGAAAATAGTAGTGCAATGGTTATGGAAATAATCAAAAATATGTACTCAAATATATGTCACTGGGGATTAAGGCTGTGTATTTGAGAAGTTTAGTCGGTGTCACTGCTGCAATGTTTGCAAAGTGGTGTGACCGAGAAATACAGGAACGGAGAATCGAAAGGAGACAACTTAGGGAAGTTTCAGCACCTGGGGCTAATAAACTTGACTGCTCCAGTAATATGCAAAGAAGAAATCTTTGCTATCTTAAACCATAAACTCTTGGCATTGAAACTTCCCCTCCCCCTACTCTAGCTGGGGATCCTGGAGGTTTTGCAACACCCTTATCCTCTACCAGGAGAAAAGACAGATGTGCAGTAATGCTGTGCACTATGTATTAACTTTTGCATTGTTTTACAGATGATATATTTGGGCTCAGGTCTTTGCTGTGTTGGTGCACTGGCAGGATTGTCTAGTCAGAACACTTCTAGACTTGGCAATGCCCTAGGTATGATTGGGGTGGCTGGTGGTGTAGCAGCTACACTAGGAGCACTGAACCCATCACCAGAAGTACTCGCTCAGATGTCTGCTGCCATGGCAATGGGTGGTACAATAGGTATGTACAACACATTGTACAATTCATGTAGCCTGACTTCATACCACATTCATTCGTGGTTTATTAACCAATTAATAATTCTTTATTTATAATAGGATGAGAAAATACATTTGGAAAGTGAATTAATGCCTAAAGGTGGCAATCTTGACTAAGAGGAGAACTTAAGATGGTGAAGCAGATATGTACAAAGCTTATAAATTGTTTTTAAATTCAGTCACATGGCTTAAGCTTAAAACATACATTTTATTTCTAGGAAGTATTTTACCTGAATATGCACTTGCTGGCAAGTTACAATCAAAGGAAATAGTAACCATAGCTCAAAATGGTGGCTATTGTTATAGGGTTAATGATGACAGTATTTCCCAGAGGTTCCTTTAAGGTTCCCATTTTCCAGAACCTCATAGGATTACCTTTCGTGGCCTTGTTTGGAATCCTGAAAGTCTCACTACAGACAACCCTGCAGTGAATGTTTTTCAGTTGAAATTTCCCTCTATGTAATTCCAAAAAGCAGTGGAGAGCACAATCAGGAAAATTTAAAATCCTCCTATTCATTACTTATGCCTCTCCCAAAAGTTCTTATTGCTAATAGTTTTGATGATAATAATAATAATAATAATAATAATATAATTAATAGGGTGAGGGGAGAAGGATTAGCAAGTATGTTCCTGGATCACAATACCTTTGAACAATTGGTCTGTAGTCAGGACTACTAGAACTGTAATGCCAGATCTTTGGTCTGGCAAAGGGTTTACTAATCTTCAGTGGTGGCCATACCTGTGTAGCCAGATAGGATCCTTATAACAGGGTATGCTGACCCTTGTGGCAGGGTAGAAATCCAGCCCTGCTCTGTTCCACATTTCAGCCCAGAAGGAATGGAACTTCGGGAGTTCTGATCTCCAAGGAACATGGGTGTTGGAGGCCTGACAGCAGGAATGGTGGGAAAGAGCATTCCCAGCTTGTTAATGAGAACACAATGTGCTCTCTTAGAGCCTCCAGGGGCATTTTGCTTGCCTGCTCCCCTGTGGGCAGAATATATCTGGGAGATGTGACTGATGCACCCGCAGTACCCCCTCCCCAAGGAAAAGGTTGTGGCTTCAAAGCCCCAGTCTGGCTCTGTTTTTTATAGTCTGTTGTCTCAGAATGTTCTTGCAATATACTTTTGGAGGAGATTTAAATTAGGTTATAATTTCCTATAACTATTATGTTTCTATTGTATTACACAAAAAGAAAAACAACATAAGAAAGAAAACAGTCCTCTGTTGCTTAACTGCCTGTTTATACTTCAAGAGAGGATGAAATACAATACAATTCTTTAATCTTGGATCTAAATCATTTCATTTTACAGGTCTCACAGTTGCGAAACGGATTGAAATCTCTGACCTTCCACAGCTTGTAGCTGCATTTCACAGTCTGGTTGGTTTGGCAGCGGTTCTTACATGTATTGCTGAGTATATGATTGAATATCCACACCTCGATGTTCATCCTTCTGCCAGTGTTCTCAAAACTGTGGCATATTTGGGCACCTACATTGGGGGTGTAACTTTCAGCGGTTCATTAGTGGCTTATGGAAAACTGCAAGGTACTTTCTTCTTTGGTCTATGTCACCTTAAATAATTTAGGATGGAATTTCCAAAGGTTTCTATAGGAGTGAGATGCTACTTTCAGTGGGAATTGGGTAGCTAACTTTCAGGTCCTTTTCAAAATCACATCCTTTTACAGAAGAATTATTTTGACAAGTTTGGTGGGATTAGATGGCCAAAAGATGATATTAGGTTGTTATTGGTGACAGCTTCCAAAAAATCCTCTCATGTAAATTTCCAGAGGGAGAACGAGTGCTTGTTTACACTCCCTCAGATGTAGCAAGGACTAAAGTCCTGAGGAGGACAAATAAGGGTCATAGAAAATGTGGTAAGAGCTCCTGTAGACTATATTTGGACCCATTATTTTCTTAGTCCCAATGTGGCAATGAAAAGCTATTCCAGAGTGAAGTATGAAGATTACGGCCCTAAAAACTAATCAAATTGCTCAGTAATTTAACTCTTGTGAAAAATAGACAAACCATTTCATGGTGCATGCCATACTAAAGACAGACAAGATATACGTGTAAAAATATGAGTTTGAATAAAAGTACTGATGTGATACAATTCAAGTCCAAAAAGGTGCATCTGCAGTAGTAGCATGACCAGTAACTATTGAAATAATGACATCAAGACCAAATGCTGTGAGTCCTATTCAGTCCAAAATAGTTTTCAAGGATAAATAGTCACTGAGGTTTCTTGTTCCAGACAAGTATTTGGTCCCCATAAGCACTGGCAGAATGATCATACTACGTGGGAAGCTGCTTTGGTGCTGTCTGCCGCATCCCATTTCATATAATGATAGGAATGATGTCAAGGGAATCACTGAGTATGAAAAATCCTTATGTGGTTGTTTGGGGAAGCAGTCTGATGGCAGGAGCTCTCTTGGCTGACATTTAGGGCCAAACAGGCTTCCTTGGCTCAGAGCTGAAATGGGAAACTGTGTTGCTAGCCAGGGAGCTGAAAACCAGGGTTTGGTGCATGTGAACTGCTTTCCCAGAAAACTGATAATTGAGAGGAACCCCCATCCTCAAAGACTGTTGACCGGGCAGACCCCTGAATGACAGACAGGCTAGCCAATAGAGCTGGAGTGTCGCCCAATGACTGTACACTCATATGTGGGAAAAGACCAGCTCCTGGGAGCTGAGAGTTGAAAAGGAGCTACTGGGAAGTAGGGAGCTCCAAACAACCGTTCCTCTGCCTTGTGTCTCCAATGGGCCAAACTTTCCTTTAGATAAATTGATCCACTGTGGAACCAGCATCTTTGGGCTTCTGATTCTGTACTTGCGCTGATAGCTTCTTTGGGGTCCCTGTACTTTAACATTAAAAACGTTTATATCCTAAAATGGCTGAAGCGTTAACACCTTAGTGTTTGATTCCAGGTTTACTGAACTCAGCGCCGCTCCTTCTACCTGGTCGCCATTACTTGAATGGCGGGTTGCTGGCAGCATCAGTGGGTGGTATGGGGCTGTTTATGCTGGACCCAAGCTATACTACCGGCATGGCCTGTCTTCTTGGTGTTTCAGGACTTTCCTCAATCATGGTAAGCACACAAGAAAGCACTCTCTGAATCCTTTTAATGCACACAAAGGAAATATAAAGTTCTTGCATTCATCTGCAGCTTCTGCTGAATGCCAGAAAAATATAGATCTGCACATCAGCTGAAAAATTTGGTGTAATTGTGAGCACTCCTCAAAGCAGTATGCAAAATATTTATGGTGTCCTATAGACATTCCATCACAAATCACTGCAGGATCCCACAAACCATAGTGCAAGGATCCAAAACATTTTAGCTAAGGGCAGTTCAGTAAAACAAGCTATTGTTTGTCTAGTCAGATGTATATGTAATCCTATACTCTAAACCACTGCTATAAATATGATCTGGTTTTGGAAAGACGTTTTGGAAAGAGAGTAAGTGTCCAATCCTGTGAGATGCTGAGTGGGTTCAGCTCCTTTTGTGTAAATCAGAATTCAGAGTGCTCAGCTCATCACAGAATCAGACCCATTATGTATAACAGATAATCATGAAATAGCCTCGGGTATTGGATAGTTTGTTTGTTTTGTTTTTTAATTAACAGGTTAGTAATAATGGCATTCTATAAACGTGAGTTTCCTTTAGTTTTTCTTTCCATGGTGTGTATTAAATTGCAGGGAGTCACACTTACGGCAGCTATCGGTGGTGCAGATATGCCTGTGGTCATCACTGTATTGAACAGCTATTCTGGATGGGCTTTGTGTGCAGAAGGATTCCTTCTTGATAACAACCTGATGACAATTGTTGGTGCCTTGATTGGGTCCTCTGGAGCAATTCTCTCTTACATCATGTGTGTGGTAAGATGGCAACATATGTACTTGGGCTAACATGCTGACTTTGGTGAAACAAGTCTGGAGCTTCTACTGTGGGAACTTCTTAAAAAGAGAAACTGTAGAAGACTGGATGGCCCAATGGATCAATTGCCAGTTTAAATCCAGTTCAAACTGGTCATAAATAATCAAAAGTTATTGTGTGTCTGATGACTATTTGGTGGGCCTTTAGAATTAGGATGTGGTACACATAGTGTTTAGATGCAAAGAGCAATTGGTGATCTCACTCCAGTTCCTAGAGATCTCAGAAACCATGACCACAACTGGCACTGACTGGCATTCATATTGACCTGGATGCTAAATTACTCTCACTGTTAGATGTGACCCTTCCAGGTCGGATTGGTGGGATTGTAGTATGGGGAAGCTTGCATTGCTGTTGCCTGCACTGTACATGTTCTCTGAATAAACAGTCTCTAGCATTGTCAATCCATCATCTAACCTTACTTTAAAAAACGAAATAAGGAGTAGTATGGTTTGCTTTGTAAGCCCAGTACTGTCAGTCAGCATTTTGACAAGGACCAAAGAATCTGCAATGAAAAATCTCACCCCATGACTGGTTTTGAGGAAACATGCTGTTTTATAATGAGCAAGAGGGGAGAAGTTCTTTAAACAAATCAATGCCTTTGTTTCCCCAGAGAAAAATGTTAGAGTGGCTTTGTAAAAAGAAAAATGGTTAGAACATGACTGAAAAACATAAGAATTTCTCAAAGGCACATCTGAAAACCTTTATTCAAAATGTATGGGTTATATGCCAAATGGGATAATGTAGCTTTCCAAATAGAATATTGAACTATTGAACCATTGCTGCATTGTCTTCGGAGTCTTGTTAAAGTACACTTTAATGAGCTGAACAATAATGCAGCTTGCCTTTCCAAACAAACGACATGAGGATTCCCATCAAATGCACTGTTTATTTTGGGGTTCTCTGAATGTAATCAGAACTATTGCTTTTGACCAATGCACTCATTTTCATGTCTTCCCACTTAGGCCATGAATAGGTCTTTGCCAAATGTGATTTTGGGTGGATTTGGTACATCTTCTACGGGTGGAGGGAAACCTATGGAAATTGTTGGAACACATACTGAAGTCGGAATTGACCAAGCCATTGAAATGATAAAGGAAGCTAACTCTGTCATCATTACCCCTGGTAAGAGTTCAGATATTTTCGTGTGCATATTCAGTAATGCGCTTGCCAGGATAACTCAGTTATTGCACAACATTCTGCTTAGTTAGTTAAAGGAATGAGCAGAAATTATAACTGATAAAATATCTATTAAAGAATAAGGGAGTCTAGCTAGAAAAGTTAAAGATTCTTGTGGGGATTTAAAAATTGATATTCTACACATTGAAAAAGCTTGCTAAACTCGGGGAATGAAACAAGGAGACAGTGTAATCAACATCTCATTGGTATTAAAAAGCCCTAAGCTGATTTGTTATAAAGCACCAAATACATTACAGGGCCATTTAGGAAAAAAGATCCATCTCATCCTCAGGTCTGCATGGACAGAGGGCCTGATTTCATGAGTTTTACACCATTTTCATGACACTGAATTCTCATAGACTCATAGACTTTAAGGTCAGAAGAGACCATCATGATTATCAAGTCTGACCTCCTGCACATTGCAGGACACAGAATCTCACCCACCCATCCTTGAATTCAGTGGATTTACTTCTGATTTACCCTATTGGAAGTGATCAGAATCAGACCCACCAGTGATGGTTAGACCCTCATGAATTAATGCCTCACTTTACATAATAGTAGCTGCTATGGCAGGAGCAGATTTACCATGAAACAAACCGTGTGGTGGCACGGAGCCCCCAACAACAGAGGAGCACCCAAAACGCAGGACAAATATCTGACATCCTACCCCAGAGTCCTGATGGGCAGTGCAGTAGGGCTCAGGCCCGCGGGATGCCTGAATTCCATGGCCAGTGACCCCATGCCACTCCTGGAAGCAGCCTGCTGCTGGCATGTCTCTGCGCGCCCCTGGCGGGGCGGGAGGCAGCTCCATACGCTGCCCCCAAGCTGGGCAGTACACAGAAACCCACTGCCGCTCTCTCCCCAAGGGGTGTGCAGAGACGTGCCAGCAGCAGGGTTAAGGCAGCTCCCTGTCCACTCTCCCTCCCTCCCTCTGTGCTGCTTCGCTCCTGGAAATGGCAAGCATGTCCCTGCAGCCCCTGGAAGGTGAGGGGATGTGTCTGCATGCTGCCCCTGCCCCGAGTGCCAACTTCGCAGCTCCCACTGGCCGGGAACTGCAGCCAATGGGAGCTGTGGGGGAGGTACCTGTAAAACACCCTGGTCCCCCCCGCTTAGGAGCCACTGCCGGAGGGTGTGTGTGTGCCCATCGCTTTGGGAACCATGCTGCCCGAGGTAAGTGCCGCCCCCACTGCCCCTTCCTGCCCTCCAACCCCCTGCCCCAGCCCAGAGCCTGCACCCCACACCCAAACTTCCTCCCAGAGCCCACCCCTCTGCACCTCCTCCTGCACCCCAATTCCCTGCCCCAATCAAGGTACCTCACTTTATTTTCATTTACTTCCCATTACTTATAATATAGGAGGAAGATGAAGAAAAAAAGAATGAAAAACGGGGGCAGGAGGAATAAGAGAGAATGTTCTTTTTCTTGGCTGTGTCCTGGGGCAAAAATGAAGCTGTGCACAGGGCCCCATTAACTCTAAATCCGCCACTGTCCTATGGGCTCTGAAGGGAGTCCTGTCTGTCCTCCTCAATGAAAAAATAGTGACATGGGAGAGAGCCTCATAGGTAGAGAAAACTGGGGATTCAAACCCTGAGTGTAAAAGCAGACTTGTCCTGAGTTGGACTTTGCACTCTCTGGATGGTGCTATTATTATGGCACCAATATTGTGGGATTTTCAGTTACTTGTTACTTCAAAGATTTTACTTTTCCCCAAATACTTATAAAAGAAAAGTAATTTCTAGCTACTAAATTCCTTAAAATTAATAAGCCAATTCCTGCTGACTTTACTCAGGGTAATCTCCTATTGAATTCAATATGTGGCCAGATGTTAATTCATTTCAAACTTGCCACAACAACCAACCAACAAAAACAACAACAACAAAAAAACCAGTTGTACAAAGTTTTAGGCAATTTTTAACTCTGCCAGTGTAATGACGTGTGGCAAACATGTCTTGAGATCAGGATGCATTCTTCACTCATCTCAGAGCTGCAGGACATCCTGTCCTGTGGATTTAAATATGCCATATCAAATTCTTCTTTCATTGCAGTAAACTACAAAAAGTTAGTGTGTTTTATGAATGTGTGTTAACAGCAAAAGGCCTTGGTCCTAAATGTGTAGGGGAAAAAATCCTTAACTAAAATGGCTATTGTGTGCCGGATTGCCTGCAGGGATTGAATGTTTGTTAGCACGCCAGCCTCTACTTGGCAGCTCATCTGGAATCTGAGTTTGGGTGTTGGGCTCAGCCCCTCGCCCTCTGGGTTGCAGAGGTTAGAAATGTTGCACACACCTAGCATTGCACTCAAGCAAACCCCTCCAACTGACCCAGGAGTACAGTTGGCTGGCTCTAGATGCAGCTGCAAGCAGCCCTTCTTAGCCAGATGGATGGTTCATCCTGACTAGGGGCCTCTGCAATGAGAAGGGATAAAGTGGGGGGAAGGAAGGGGACTGCCTGAGTGTCCCCATCCAAATATGTTGTTTTTAAGAAAAAAAATATTATTCAAAGAATAACAGTAAAGGTCATTGTTTATTTTTGCAGCAACATTTGAAAATTAGGCCCTTAATGCTCATAGCTCTAAATATTTGTTGTTGGTCAAGATGTTTATATTCTCCTCCCCAGGAGCTTAAAGAAATTTGTCTTATGGGGTTTGTAGTCTTTATTTGGAACAGGAGTCTGAATTCTGTTTAGAGCAGTGTGCAGTATTAAATAAGGATCTCTTGGTTCTTTCTAATCAGAGTCTGGAATGTGGGTGATTTAAATAAAATGTCCCTCAGTTGTCTGCTTTGGATTTAATGCTGCATAAGCTATATGATGACAATGGTAAGTTTTTCTAATAATTCATACAGTATGTGCATCGAGAAGATCATTACAACTGTGGCCAATACCTCTGGGAGGCAGTGGATCAGGTCCTGGGCTTTGTCTGACCTGATCAGAAGTTGGGGAAGTAAGGCTTTAAGCCACCTCTAGGCCCTCCCAATCTCTTCCTGAGGCCACCAGCTGTTGGACAGCAGGTCCCATGGGCTATTCTGACAGCTGGGAATCAACTGGTTTCCACAGCACCTTGTCTATGCCTTTTAACTACTTTTGTTCTGGCCACATTTGCTACACATAGGAATCCTACAATGGTCTTATCTCTGGTTTACAGCTGTTTTGTACCAGTAGACAAGAGCAATTGAAAATTTGGGACAAGGCGTCTAGAGCTTAGAGCAGCATTTCCCAAACTTGGGACGCCACTTGTGTAGAGAAAGCCCCTGGCGGGCTGGTCCGGTTTGTTTACCTGTCACGTCCGCAGGTCTGGCCGATCGCAGCTCCTACTGGCCGTGGTTTGCTGCTCCAGGCCAATGGGAGCTGCTGAAAGCAGCGACTGGTACGTCCCTTGGCCCATACCGCTTCCAGCAGCTCCCATTGGCCTGCAGCAGCGAACCACGGCCAGTGGGAGCCACGATCTGCCAAACCTGTGAATGCAGCAGGTAAACAAACCAGCTCGGCCCACTAGGGGCTTTCCCTACACAAACGGTGTCCCAAGTTTGGGAAACACTGGCTTAGAGAAAGAACTGGAATCAGGAGATCTCAGTTCAGTTCCTGTTAGAATGGCCAGACAGCAAGTGTGAAAAATCAGGAGAGGAGGTGGAGGGTAATAGGAGCCTATATAAGAAAAAGACCCAAAAATCAGGACTGTCCCTATAAAATTGGTATATCTGGTCGGCCTAGTTCCTGTCTCTGCCACTCAGTCGCTGTGTGATCCTAAGCCAGAAAGTTAACCTCTCTGTGATTTAATCTCTCCATGTGCAAAAGTGGGGCTGATGGATCCTTACCTCCCAGAGATGTTAGTAGGCTAAATGTGTGGTTCAATCTGGACAGTGATTTTGTAAAATTGGCACTAGAGGTCTCATACACGTTGTTTCTAGGCTCCATATAAAAAATTCTCAGTTTACAAGTTAGAAAATAGTTTTTGCCTGAATGGCAATCCTGCAAACTCAGCTTGGAAAACCAAAAAGCCGTCTTTCCCACACATCCCCACCAGTAATATGTATTGTACGCAGAAACAGAAGATGGTGGTCGTAAAGTGAGTAGCCAGGACTCTTAGTTTTTCAATGTAATTTACAATGAAACCTGCGTTAAGTGCTACCATTGAATTAAACTATCATATCAAAGTATCCTTTTGCAGTTCAGTTTGACCTTTAACTCTGTGTCATCTCCACCAGGCAAATGAGTTTTGTTGGCCCCGAGTGCAGTAACTGTGGTTTCTAATATTCATTAATGCAGAAAACATGCTGGTTAATTGAGCCCTTTATGTTGCTTTTTGAGGGACGCTAAACTTCCTTTGTAAAACACTGACATGTTTTTCATGGTTTAGGTTGGGGTCTTTGTGCAGCCAAGGCCCAATATCCCATTGCTGACATGGTGAAAATGCTTAATGAACAAGGAAAGAGAGTCAGGTAAGTTGCATATAGTGAGCCAGATCCTTAGCTGTTATGGCTCCATTGATTTCAAGGGAACTCAGCTCTGATTTCAGTGGAGCTATGCTGATTTATACTAGCTAAGGATCTGGCTCACAATGTTGTCATTGAAATAGGCCAGGACAAATACTGTACTTCAAACATTAAAAGCAATGATAGAACGTCAGTAGGAAATCTTTAGTATGTTTAGTATGACATGGTGATACTCCATATACTTTGCCATTCAATACTACAGGCTCAATTTTCAAACCTGACTGCCTTGGTTAGAGGCTCCCATAAACACTTAAGTCCGCAAATGAGCTAATAGATATTTCTAAAAATGAGTTGCTCTCTGACATAGCAAATGTGGGTGGGATTTTCAAAAAACACCAAAGCAAATTAGAAACACAAATTCTCTGTGGGGGGAAAAAAATCTCTGCCCACATTAATCAGGAAAACATCTGTCCTGGAAGTCTGCTAGCAGCAAACAGAGCATGAATATGATCTCAGCACTGACAGAGCACAGGTCTGCAATAGCAATCAGCTGGGAAGTCCAGGCCTAGGAATATTTGAGTAGCCTCTGGAATTCAGACATCCATTTTCTTAATATTCAGCAAGAATATTAAATGTTTCAACTCTTGTGTCAAATTCTTGGAAAAGTCTTTTTTCCCAGCAGTGGTTGCTTTTTATTTATTTTATTTTATTTTATTTTATTTTATTTTATTTTGCAAGTGCATATTAAGAATGAGTATCAATAAACCGCCTCTGCATTAGAAAATGAAATGAATCCTTATTCACATATCTGTTTAAAGTGTTATTTCATTTGTCTTAGGCTTTAATCCCATTCTTGTGTGATATACACACACTGCATATGACACACAGTCTTCATGAGTGATTTAGATTCTGGGGTCTGGCTTAAGTATTAAATGAAATCACCAACTAACATACCATGGCTACATAGCTAATTTTTAACCAACAGGGTGCCGGATGTGAAAGGAGTTCTGTAAGTGTTTCAATTTTCCCTTTCTGGTACTGATTACAAACAGATACATTAATTGCTCTTTCCCAAGTAGCAGTTTCATGACCAGTATTTTATAGCTCTCTCTCTGCATCTGGTTCAGGTATATGAAGTACTAGAACTGGACTGCTTCCACATGTGTAGGATTGCTGTCATTTATCAGTCGGCATTTATTAGTTCAGCATGACTTGGTTTCTTTGCTTTCTTGGTTTCCAGGTTTGGTATCCATCCCGTAGCAGGCCGTATGCCAGGCCAACTGAATGTGCTATTGGCAGAAGCCGGTGTACCTTATGATGTTGTATTAGAAATGGATGAGATAAATGAAGATTTCCCAGGTAAGGGATGAAAGATGTTGGCTTAGATTCAAACCATTCTAAATATTTTAACTTTATTTTCTGCTTTTAGTTAGGCCAAATGACTATAATTTTATTCCCAGGCAGTATTTTGGTAAGTAGAAGGGTTGACAGTAATGCTTTTTAAAGAGCAGAATCAAGACTAGATAAGACTAAAGGTTTGTCTGACTCATATAAAAGCCAAGCTATGTCTGACATTACTTAATAGATAATCATAATAGCCACTAGGGTTTTGCTGTAGAGTGAGCAAAATATATGACTTCTTTCATCAAATATGTGTCTGTATTGTGTCAATGATAAGGGTATCAGGAAAGGCAACCATGTGATATTCTGAATATTGGACAAACAGATGTATGGTGGGAGTTTAAAGTCAGTTTCTCTGGTCCCAGTTCAGTCAATGGGAGTTGTAGCAGTAACTTTTATGGGAGAAGAGTAATGGCAAAAATGAGTTCTTTGGAAATTCCACCCTCATGTCAGATTTCTGTATCAAGTCCCTCCCCATTTTTGCCCTTGCTGTTTGTGGTTTTTGGGTATTTGGGTATTTTTATGTTTTGTTATTATTTGATACTATAGTGATTATGAAAGATCATCACTCAGAGTGCTTGGGAAGAGACTGCTTACATATAGGATCATTTGTATTATTTAATAGTGGCATAGTATTAGTTTGTATCACAACTACCATTATTATGAGTGGAGTATGAGTGAGCAGGCAGCTGCTCTGCAAGATGCAATTTCCTTGTAGGACACTTGTGCTTTTCTAATATCTGCTAGAATCTTCCTTTGGGTTCACTGACATTGGGGGTGGGGAGGTGGAAATTACTGCCCCTTGTATATGCCAGGCCCCCTAAATCCCAGGGGAGGGAAGATTCACCAGGAGGGAGGGCTGCTGCCCATTTTGGTGCCACTTCCCTTCTTCAGGAAGAGGGGGGACAGACAAAGCAGAAAAATGAAGCAATGAGGCACTGAAAGGTAAAGAAAGTCCATAAGTCATGCACAAAGCATGGTTTTCTAGAGCAGGGCATGTAGCCGAATGACTCACATTGTGCAGATGGAAGAGCAGATTACCTCCAGGGACAGAAGCTTTGCACAAGTACTTTGGTGACCTGGCAGCTAAAGAGTGGATAACATTTCAGAGATGAGGGACTTCAGACAAACTTGAAAAGATTTGGTCCAACTTTTCTGAGATCTTGATTAATTCCTAGTGGGTGGAGACTGAGATGTCACTCTCCTTTCTCCTCCCTGCCTTCCTTCCTTCCTTTCCCTCCCTTTCCATGTTCTTTTTGCCTTTTTCTTTTGTGTTTTGTTCTGCCCTATTTTGGGGGGAGGAGGGGAATCAGTAAAATTTAGTGCCTATTCCCGATCACGTGATGCCTCAAAAGAAGACTAAGGCATCAGGAAGTAGCAAGAGTGTTAGGGAGGCAAAAGTCCTTTAACTTGAGGTAGGAAAGTAAGAGGGAAGGAAGCTATAGTCTCTTTTACGTGGCAGTGCAGTGTTTCTAGTTTAGACTGCATGCATCTTCCATGGTTTTCCAAGGCTACCTCCCTCCCTCTTCTGTTACAGAATTAAAAGCCTCTGGCACATTAGGGTCAGATTGTGGCTGCTCTTGGTTAGGGTTGCCAGTTGTCCGATTTTCGACTGAAACACATGATTGTAAAGGGACCCTGGTGGTGCCAGTCAGCACTGCTGACCAGGCCATTAAAAGTCCGGTCGGCTGTGCAGCAGGGCTAAGACAGGCTCCCTGCCTGCCTTGGCTCTGCACGGCTCCTGGAAGCAGCAGCATATTCCTCCTCTGGCTCCTATGCATAGGGGCAGCCAGAGGGCTCCGTGCGCTGCCCTGCCCCAAGCGCCAGCTTCACAGCTCCCATTGGCTGGGAACCGTGGTGCATGGGAATTGCAGGGGCGGCACCTGCAGACAGGACAGCACTCAGAACTGCCCGGCTGCATTTCCGTGTAGGAGCTGGAGGAGGGGGACATGTTGCTGCTTCCAGGAGCAGCTTGAAGTAAGCACTGGCTGGAACCTGTACCCCTGGCCCGCTCCCATGCCCCAACCTCCTGCAACAACCCTGATCCCCTTCCCACCCTCCAAACTCCTTGGTCCCAGCCCAAAGAACCCTCCTGTGCCCCCCAGCCCCCCCAGCCCCACCCCAGAGCCCAAACCACTAGCCAGAGCTCTCTCACACACACACACACACCCCACACTCCAACCTCCTGCCCCCTCCCTGATCCCCCTTCCACCCTCTGAACCCCTCAGTCCCAACCCGGAGCACCCTCCTCCACCCCAAACCCCTCAGCCCCACCCCAGAGCCTTCACCCCCAGCTGGAGCTGTCACACATCCCCTCTGCACTCCAACCCCCTTCCCCAGCCTGGAATCCCCTCAGTCCCAGCCCAGAGCACCCTCCTGTATCTCAAATTCCTCATCCCCAGCCCCACCCCAGAGCCCCCACTCCCTACCACACCCCAACCCCCTGAGCCAGCCTGGTGAAAATGAGCTAGTGAGGGTAGGGAGAGTGAGTGACAGAGGGAGGGGGGATGTAGTGAGCGGGGGTGGGGTCTTGTAGAAAGGGTAGGGGATGAGGCAGAGCAAAAGTGTTTGGTTTTGTGCGAGTATACAGCTGGCAAGTCTAGCATGGATACGTAAACCAGGAAAGATGCAGGAAGCTCCTCCCCGTGCATACACAGGTGACAGGCAGACTGAGTACAAACGCCCACTCTCTCTGATGGCAAGTGACTTGAAAGTGTGGCTGAGCACAGTTAGCATCCACTTATGCTCAGTGAGATGTGCTGTGCAGAGAGCATGCTGCACCCCTTAAAGCCCTGGGCACACAACTTCAGCATCGCCCACACGCATTCTACTTGCTTCATCAATATTAGAAGATAAGAGGAGATCCCACGGCCAGCTACTCAAAGTAGTTTTTGATGCTCTGACATCACCATCAGGTAATGTTTTATGGTTGTGCAATTCATGGATCACAGAGTTGGACACACTGGTACCTCTGTGTGTGTTTAAAAGAAAGTGAACTGACGTCACTTCCATGAATTAGCAGCTTATCCCTGTCAAACTGCTGCTCCAGCAATGCTTCAAGGTAAAACAACTCCAGGCAGTTTAGAAAAAAGCTGTGACAGGAGGGAATAGTGAAGTTATACATGGAGAGATGAAAGGAAGGGAAAGAATATTTTCAAAATTAGATCCTTACTTTGTACAGAAATGAATAAAGAGTTTGAACTACAACTCTATCTTGGAATTCTGGTGGTCACATAAATCACTTGACCTGCAACAGGAATACTCCCCTAATTTCAACCGCTCCATGCCCTGATAACAACAATAAAAAAACCCTAGATACAAAAAGAATAGGTGTCATAAAAATAATTGTAATATCTGATAGTCTATGCCACAATTGATTGATCTTGAAATGTGACAACTGCCGCTGCTGGCTTTCTTGGCAACAAGGGCACACTGCTGACTCATGTCCAGTTTCTCATCCAGTGTAATCCCCAGGTCCTTTTCTGCAGAACTGCTGCTTAGCCAGTCAGTCCCCAGCCTGTAGCAGTGCATGGTTATAATCGTTTTCATTAGCCCATGTATCTGCCAAGATTCAGTTCTGGGTTTGACACAAATGGATGGGTCTAACTTATTTTCATTTAGAATAAACAGTGAACTATCAACATTTAATGCATGTTCGATTTGGGTGTTTTGGTGTTGCTGTGATAAAGGAAAGGCAGCTGCAAGTTCTAAAACGTTTGTAACATATTTCTATTCTGTCTCAGAAACGGACCTGGCTCTGGTCATTGGTGCAAATGACACAGTAAACTCTGCAGCACAGGAAGATCCCAATTCTATTATTGCTGGCATGCCTGTACTGGAGGTCTGGAAAGCTAAGCAGGTACTTAAAAACAATCAAAGTTGACTGAAGTCTGCACAGTGTATGTTTATGGAATGTATCTCTGTCTCAGGAGAAATACTGACTTGCACTAAAGACAAAGATAGTTTTTTTTTCTGAATACACATGCAAGGAGTATGCACATAGGTGCATCTAACAGTATATGGCAGACACACAAGAAGGGCCCAACTCTGCAGGTCATTTGGATATGGAATTCCCAGTCATTTCAACAGGAGAGTCCACATGATGAGCCCTGCAGGGCTAAGCTTACAGTGCAATGCTTGATTTGACAAGAGATGCTCTGTCCTGCTCTCATTGATGCCAATGGGAGTTTCGTCATTGACTTTAAAAAGAGCAGGATTGGCTCCTGGATGATACAGCTTTTAAAGGGCAATTCTTTTTAATGGATTTTGCTTTTAAAATTTAGAATGAGTCAAAATACACTTCATTAGTGTTCCAAATCTTCTTCCAAAGAGCTGTGTTTCACTATATTCCCCAAAAGCTAAACATCTATTGTTGAATAAATTACTCACAAATAAGGTTTTTATATTATTTGCCCAGATCTAGGTATAAGGGACTGCAGAACTTTGATTTAGTGTATCAGAAGCTTGTGTAGATTTGCAAACCCATAGCTTTTCTCTTTCAATTTTCCTCTCACTGGTCTGCTGTAGTGGCAGAGAATGCTGTTGGGTATATACTTTATATCCACAGTATCTCTGTTCACAGTGAACTGTGTGGGGTTTCAGCAAATTCTGTATGGGAGGGAATTTCAGATCTAAAGGTAAAATTCAGGGCAGGTAAAAATGGCAGAACATATCTGATGGATACATCCACAAAGGAAAAGAACCAGTTTTGAAATTCTACTTTTAATTCATTGCCTTAAATATAACCCATTCTATGTATAAGACAGGTTAATTAACTCATTTTAATTCAAACCTCATGTTCTCGAAAGTTCTATGGCTATTTAAAGCCATAAAACTTGTACAAGCATGTAACACAATTTAAGATTATATAAAAACTGTGTGGTGGGGTGTATGGTGAAGATGACGACGGCACTAAATGACAGGCATACAGATGTTAGAATTAAAAGCAACCTCTTAAAACACAGCAAAATGTGGACAAGGATATGGGGAAAATTGGGATCTCCATGTTAGTCAGCACATGCCAAGCTTGTTTTATGTTTCAGTTAGACAATATTCCAGCATGTTGTGTTCTCACACAGTAAAGGTTTAGTTCTGATTTCAGATTAGAATGTTAGAACATTTACAAAATACTTGATATTGTTTGTATGCAGGTAACATTAAGATGCAGTAAATAATTGCATGAAATAAGCAATTTTTAATTGTTGAAATATGCACCTAAGAAGCAAAATGTTAGTAACGTCTCTGGGTATGAAAGCATCATTTTGATAGGTTTAATGAGATAAATTTTAGAAAATATATGTTTGACTTTACTCCGCATGTCTCACATTCAGAGTAGTACATACCATGTATCTGGCAACAGATTTTGGCTCTTACCCAGAAAATTAACAGTGTTTCAGGTATCACATTACAACATATCCAACATGGATTATTGTTTAATGAAATATTATTGCAGTCAAACTGGCTGCACACAGGTTGTGCTGTGATCATGTTAGATCTCAGAAGCAAAGTTGGTCTGGTCAGAACTTGGATAAGATAATTCAAGGGGGCAAAACTCAGCTGCTGTGGAAAAGGTAATTCAGTATAGCACTTTTTCCAATCTGTTGAATCCAATGCCTAGTGTCAGGAAGCACTGTCATGTGGGAGGTATTGCTTGAGATTTTGCACATCTGATTAGGGAATTTCATAGCTAAATCCTTTAGTCAGCTTTATGAATCTCAACCAGTGTTCTTTGGCAGCTACATGAAACGGAGTCATTAAAAGGCCCAATGGCAGTTAGCATAAAGTAAGCAAATTAACATGTCTTGGTCAAATGCTGATTTGGGTAGTTACATTTTGCCTACCTAATTTCCCCTTGCACTTTCAATTGTATAGAATGCTCTGAATTTGCTTTTCTTAACTGTTCTTTAGCATTTCGGTGTTCTGCTAAATAGCCACCGCCTTCCACCCACAGGTGGCTGCAGAGCTGGAGGAGGAGATTCCTGTTCAGTTTCTGTATCAGTTTACTTTTTTAAAACCACAGTACAATCTTTCAGGATGGAAGGTGGCACATAAATGTGAGGTCTGAGAATAGCTAGATATGGACATGCAAAAGTCGATATAAAATGTAGGGCAGTATTGCCGGTATGCAATTTTGATTGAGCCAATGCATTTAATACATGCCAAGATTTGAGATTTTTAAATTTTATTTTTTATTTTTAAATGTTATTTTTAAAACTATTACTTTAACTATATGCTCCATGAGCACTTGCTGAACGTTTTTATTTCATTTAACCCTTTCATGCTGCTATTTTCCTCCTCCCCCCAGGTCATCGTCATGAAGCGAACGCTGGGAGTTGGGTATGCTGCAGTTGACAATCCCATTTTTTACAAGCCTAACACGTCAATGCTGCTTGGCGATGCAAAGAAAACATGTGATGCTTTACAAGGCAAGATTAGAGAAATGTATTCTACTCATTAACCCTGACGTTCAGAATTGTAAAAGGGTACTAGGTATAATTTATATAGTTCAGTAAATAGTTGGAAGGCGTAGCCAGCATTTTATTTATATACAACCATTTAAAAAATAAAAGAGCATCCAAACATAACAAATTAGCTCTTAGGCTGATTGGTGATTTATGTGCCTTCGTACACACAAATGTAAGTCCCTGTATTTAATAATAATAAAAACACTTTTCCTCCCCTGGTGTTGCAGATTAATTATTTCTCTAATCTTGCAGCCTCAGATACAGCACTTTGGTTTTCTCGCTGTTTTCTCTTTATGTTCAATGAGACAGAAATGATTGAGAAAAGCTTTGGTTTATCCTCCTCCTAATGAATAGATCCCTGGTGCAAAACAATGCTTTGTAATAGTATAAATGTGAACCTCAGTATAGCACCAGGAAGATTTACATATTTGCTTTATTTTTTAAATGACATTATTGGGTAGAGGAAGTATTTACTGCTCCTTTACACATCCTAGTAAGAACCAGGATGAGTACTGGCATATAGCACCGTAGGCTGAGCTTCACTTCACACATACGTAGCCAGAGTAATCTGCCATTGGTTGTGGGTATGTGGGGCAAGGGTTCCTGGAGTTAGCAGTGTAGCCTCCCATGCCTGCTGCTCCACTCTACAGTTCATCCATAGCTCTTTCTTGGGTCATTCCATTCTTGTATGTGCAGATCCTGAGGATTCTTACTTTGCCCACTCTCACGGCCATCTTCCATGCTGGGCTATTACAAAGACCACCTTGGTGATGCATAGGCCGTGATGAGATACCCTACCCAACTATTCTGCTGGCAGACTCCCCCACTTACATGGATGCCTAAATAAGTCTGAGGGACTTACTTACATCTTCTGAATCTGGGTGAACTTCATCCATACTCTAGTCACTCTAAAAATGATTCCAGAACTAACTGGAACAAAGGAAGCCCAAGCTAATAGCAGCGGTAGCAGCACAAAGCAGCATTCATGCTATTAACATGGCAACCAAACAACAGATTTCTAGGAAAAGTGAACTAAGAGCTGTCTATGCAGGTAAGATATTGAGATTGTAGAACTGATAAATGAAATTGTTTTTAATTGTTCACTTTATTAATGTAACTTCTGTTCACCATTCACTACACTTGCCTGCATTGTAACTTCTGTTCACTGTTTGCCATATTGTAATTCAAACCCCATTTTAAAACGCTCACTCCATTGTAAAAGCTTCCTCCAACCTTCATTTTTGCAAACACTGCTGTAATCTTATTATGTTAGTTTAGATGTGTGAATGAGGCAGTATGGATGATAAAATCAACTCCAGCCCCAGCCTGTCCTGATGAGTGGAAGTTCAACTACCAACGGCTGAAGACCTAGACAACAGTGAAACAAAGTAAAAGCATCCACCCTAAAAAGAAAAGGACAAAAGAACAACAGAAGGAAGATCAAAGCCAGGTTCAAGGCTGAAAGTCACGCCTGCAATTGACGGGTGATCAATCCAAACCCAAAGGCAGTGTGACACAGCAAGACCTATAGATTTTGAATCCAAACTAAAAGCTGTAAAAAGAAGGGTGAGATAAAAGACTTTGGGTAACATTCTGCTGCCAACATGGAGCCAGCCACCTGCTGATTAATTTAACAACAGCAGAATGAAGCCACTCCCATGAGCTAACATAGGGAAAAATCCCTATAAAGCTGGACTCTGAAGACTGAGGACTTTGAGTCTATGGTCTGCCTGCCAGCCTCCAGGAGCATCAGGTGCACCTGACCCGGACTCGGCTCCACTCTGTGTACAGAGTACCTGGCCAGTATTCTGTCACAAGCAACTTTAGGCTGGTAACTATAATATTACACAGAACTTGTATAAATAATTGTGTGGAATGGATATTTTTTATATATTTGGTTACTTATTCCTATGATATATAGCGACTGATAGCGTAGTGGTTAAGAGCGCCGCCTTTGATACGGGAGACCGCCCTTTGATACGAGAGACCGGGGTTCAAATCCCGTGTACCAACTTTCCAGTAGGGGTCCTTGGGCAAAAGACCCCCTAACCGCTTCAGCTGCCCCTACCTCAAAATATGAGAGTGACACGAACTAGGAGAGTCATGCCGGCTCGGACGTCGCCCGGATTAACAGGTCCGCGCCAGATGTGAGGAACCAGACAATCTGACGATAAGTGGGCTACTGGAACAAACCATTCATGGACGAGACAAGAGAACCTGGAATTGATGGAATGCTACTCCAACAGTAGACCTAATGAGAGGGAATATGAAACGTATGAGGGGGACTGTGGATGGACAAAAGACCTACATCCACACTTACTGAGAACAGCTAGTTACCCAACGCTTCACCATAGTAAAGAGGAAGCTGCTCTCACAGCTTGAGATAGACCAACTCCACATTACATCCCAGACCCAAGAAGACTTGGAAGAACAAGTGGATGTGCGGCCCACACCTGAAGCTGAAACTTCCCTGTCCACCCTCCATTGCAGAGCACAGCAGCTGATATGAGGCATAAGATCATGGAAAAACTAGCTACAGTCAATCCTCGAGACGCGATTACCAAGGCTCAGTGGAGAAGTACCATCAGATAGTATGTTAGAAGATGCCATGAGCCCTCATCACAATCCCTACTACCACCATAACTCAAACCAAGAACTGGTATACGCTACAGCCTCTGTAATCCTGGAGATGCTTGGCTACACGATCAAGAAGAACAACAGTAGTACCCACCCTGGAAAATGAGGTTGGAGGATAAGATCAAGGCGACTCGGAGAGAAGTAGTCAGCTGGTGGAACTACAGAAGGGTGTAGAGATTAAGGATAAGACTTGGCTACTGAAAAAACAAGGGCCTGACTCCATCTGAAGCCCTAGAGACTGCTAAACAAAGGCTCACAGCACTGGCTACCAGGCTAAGGAGATACACTAGAGAAGCAGAGGCCAAAAAAGTAAATGCCTGTTCTCCAGGAACCATCCAAGGTGTACTCCCAACTGCAGTGCAACAACACAATAACAGCAGCACCACCAGCAGCAGAAACTGAACAGTACTGGAAGAACATATGGGAAAGAGAAGACTCATAACACCAGTGCAAAGTGGCTGCAGGACCTGAGAACAGAGCACAGCAATCTCCCAGAACAGAAACCAGTCACCATCACAGTAGAAGACATCCAGCAGCGGGTCAAAACATGAAGAGCTGGACAGCACCTGGACCAGACATGATCCACACCTACTGGCTAAAGAAATTAACAGCAGTGCATGAACGCCTAGCAGCACAGATGAACCAGCTGCTAGCAGCAGGCTCCCACCCAAACTGGCTAACACAAGGAAGGACAGTGCTGATCATGAAAGACCCTGCAAGGGACAGAACCGGCCAATAACCTGCCTCCCCACAACATGGAAAGTCTTATCAGGCATCATAGCTGCCAAGCTACAGGACCACATGGGCCAGTACATGAGCACAGCTCAGAAGGGCATGGGAACAACACCAGAGGCTCAAAACACCAGTTGCTCATAGATAGAGCAGTCGCCCAAGACTCAAGGTCTAGACAGACCAATCTGAGCACAAGCCTGGATTGACATAGGAAAGCCTATGACTCAATGCCGCACACGTGGATCTGTGAATGTCTGGCGCTATACAAAGTCAACAGGACACTAAGGACCTTCCTCAAGAACTCAGTGGGACTATGGAAGACAACACTAGAAGTCAACTCAAGGCAACTTGCACAAGTGGCCATCAAGTGCGCATATACCAAAGGTGATGCACTGTCCCCGCTGCTGTTCTGCATAGGCTTAAACCCCTCAGCCAGATAATCACAAGGACTGGATACGGGTACAGGTTCAGGAGTGGAACTACCATCAGCCACCTCCTCTACATGGATGACATCAAGCTGTATGCTAAGAATGAACGAGACATCGACTCGCTAATCCACCTGACGCGGATCTACAGTGAGGATATCGGAATGTCATTCGACTGGAGAAGTGTGGCCGGATGGTATGAAGAGAGGGAAGGTAGTCAAGACTGATGGGGTGGAACTACCAGCGGCCCACATAGCAGACATACAGACCAGCTAAGTACCTTGGCATCCCGCAGTCACATGGAAACCACGATGAGGAAGCAAGGAAGACAGCAACATCCAAGTATCACAAAGGATAAGACAGGTCCTGAAGAGCCAGCTCAGTGGAAGAACAAGATCCATGCCATCAACGGATACGCCCTGCCGGTCATCAGATACCCTGCCGGTATAGTGAGCTGGCCAAAGGAGGACATGGAGGCTGCCGATGTGAAAACCCGGAAGCTCCTCACAATGCACGGAGGTTTCCACCCCAAGTCCAACACCCAGAGACTGTATACCAGCCGGAAAGAAGGCGGGCTTGGTGAGCGTCAAGGCCACTATCCTGGATGAAACCCGGAAATCCCAGGAGTACATCAGTAAGATGGCCCCCAAAGATGAGCTGCTGAGAGAATGCCTGGGCAGCAGCAGACATGGGAGGAAGACCAAGCAGAAGAAGTGCCATGGCAAACAAGACCCTTCATGGGATGTACCATCGACAGATAGCTGAGGTGGCTGACATTGGGAAATCCTACCAGGGGCTGGAAGGGCTGGACTAAAAGACAGCACTGGGCACTGATCATAGCAGCACAGGAACAGGCACTGAGCACCAGATCCATTGAAGCAGGGGTCTACCCACTATAGAGAGGACTCAAGGTGCAGACTGTGCAGAGAGGGCCTCAGAGACAGTCCAACACATAGTGGCAGGATGTAAGATGCAGGCAGGAAGCATACACATGAACGGCACAACCAAGTGGCTGGCATTGTGTACAGGAACATCTGCACAGCGTATGGCTAGACCTCCCAAGACCAGATGGGGATTCCGCAGAAGGTTGTGGAGAATAGCAGGGCTAAGATTCTGTGGGACTTCCAGATCCAGACGGACAGCAGGTACTGGCCAATCACCAGACATCGTGGTAATAGACAGGAGCAGAAGACAGCGGTGGTGATAGATATAGCAGTGCCAAGTGACGCAAACATCAGGAAGAAGAATATGAGAAGCTGGAGAAATACCAGGCCTGAAGAGGAACTAGAAAGGATGTGGAAAGTGAAGGCAAAGTGGTCCCAGTGGTGGTAGGAGCCCTCGGGGCTGTGACTCCTAAGCTGGGTGAGTGGCTCCAACAGATCCCAGAAACAATATCAGAGCTCTCTGTCCAGAAGAGTGCAGTGCTAGGAACAGCTAAGATACTGCGCAGAACCCTCAAATCCCAGGCCTCTGGTAGAGGACCGAGGTTGAGGAAGACACATACCACCCATAGGGGTGAGAGGGGAATTTTTTTTTTTTTTTATATAATCATAGGAATAAGTAACCAAACAACATTGTTTGCTGTTATCTTTTATTTTATTATGGTATTTACAATAAATGTGACAAATGTCTTAGCCCCTTTAAGATCTTGCTAGTTTTTATTGGTATAACAAGATCAAGGCAAGCGTGGATGCATGATTATACCATTGGACATACAATGTGTATGGCAGTCAGATTTAGCTGGGCTCCAAAATGTGCATAAGATGCATATTGATTTTCCTAGGAAATATCTATCAAACCTACATGCTGCCACGTACTATTCTGTAAAGTAAAGAAGCAGATGAACTGGAAATTTATATCGGCAGCCTCTTGCCAGAACTATTTATGTGAGTATCTCAACACAAAAATGCTTTTCCTTATGTGCTTCTCTAAACTGGTGACAAAGCCTGTTCTAGAACTGATTCAAAGTTTTAGTGCTAATTTTTAAAGCCTTATTTGTGCTGAATCTTGCTAGCTTAGAAAGCACCACTCTCTTCAATAGCCACCTTGGTGTGGTCAGCAGGATGCTACGACTGACCCCAGAATGAAACTTTTGGTGGCTGGGCATTCTCAGTCACAGTCCTCTAACTGTGAAATTACTTCCTACCAAAGAGCAGAGTGGGGACGAAGGGTCAGGGGATCCATAAAGTAGTAGATACCTATTTTATAAGTGGGGAAAGTGAGGCACAGAGTCACATAGCATCAGTGATACAGCTGCTACTAGAACCCAGATAAATTGGTGGGAAACTTTCTGTTCTGTCCACTATGCTGTGTGGCCTCTCTGGGCATGCCCTAGCAGCAGTGGTAAACTGAAGTGTTAGTAATCAAATTATGGTTGGGATAAGCTAATTATAGTGGGCAGGTAGCAACACAATTAAGTTTGAATAAGGATTTCCATTTTAAAACAGTCTACGAAATGCCTGTTTTCAGTTAGAGGATCAGATCCAAATGCTTACTGTATTTTATGAACTACTTGAATTGTCTATGGCAGTTTATGGTGAAAAAAATGTTAAGTTACGAGTGTTGTTTTTTTTTTTAAAGAAAGTACCATGTGACTAATTTTTCTTTAGATTCCTTTTTAAAATGCTCTAGAACAGTCTGAGATATGAAAGTAAATATATCATTCTTTGCAATGAGTGGACTGGCAGAATGGTTGTTAAAAACTGCAATCTACTTTATATAAACAGTTTTTGAAGTTTAAAACATGACTTTCTGAATGTCAATGTTGATAGTGTTATCAATCAAAGGCAACATTGTTACTAATGACAAAGGAGCACAGAAGTTACATTAAACAATGTCACTGAAGCCAAATAATAATTTAGGAGTTATGTCAACACATTGCCAGAGACTGTCACACACAGCCCTAATAATGACCTCATACTCTTGTAACAGCAGAACACCACATATCATGGTCACATAGGCTATTCATTGGGAAAATTGCTATGCTTTAATATTGCTAAGATCACCATTAAGATTCTTTGTAACAAAACAAGTTGGGTAAATTTGGGGCTGGTATTGTTTTTTGGTAGGTGCTGACATGGAAGTCAGTGTCTCGAAGTATGTTTATGGCATTGTAGGTGATGTGAAGATGGCAAGGAATGGTTTGCTCTTTACTCCTTAGTTCTGTGCTTTCAAACATCTGGGCGGGGTGTGTCTTGAGGTAACCTTGCCTTTCATTAAATGACAATTTTTTGTATTAACATACTTAGTTTAGATATAAGCTAATTATGATTAAGGCTATGGGTATGTCACAGAAGTAATGGAATCCACGATTTCCAGGGACCTCAGTGACATTGGGGCCTCACAGCAGCCCAGGCACTGGTGGCAGCACAGGACCTCCCCCAGCCCTGCAGGGATCCCTGGCAGCTCCCCAGCTTCCACAGGGGAATCCCCCAGAATGCCCCAGTTGCTGGCAGCAGGGGATCCCCCAGAGAACCCCCATCTCCCACAGGTGGCAGGTGATGCCCCAGAGCTCCCCACCTGCTGGGGAATCCCCCAAAACATCTCAGCCCCTGCCAGCAGCAGAGGACCTCAGAGATCCCAGCCTGGGTCAGGGTCCCTCCCAGCCAATGGGCAGGAGGGGGCGTGCACCTCCCTGCAGGGGGGCAGGGTGCTGGACCTCCTCCCTCCCCGTTTTATCAGGGCTGTTTTTAGTATAAGTCAGGGACAGGTTGTGGCTTCCATGAATTTTTATTCATTGCCCGTGACCTGTCCCTTGCATCTGTTAAAGCAGAGATGGCAAAGGCCTGTGCTCACTGGAACATACAAAAACAAGAAGAAATCCTCCGCCTACAGGAACAAAATGAGCGAAACTACCATGCATTCTTAAATTATTAAGGAGGTGCTTGCAACAGCCAAGAAAGATCTTGTGAAGCAGAAAAATGAATTGTGTATTCAGAAAGACGCACAACTAAATGAGAATTGGCAGCTAGGGAAACTAAGAGACTCCAGGAGAAAATTCACCAATCCAAGGAAGAGATTCGGATTGAACTTGAGTTCCTGTTAGGAGAAGAAATCCATGACAAATTAGTCAAGAGCACAAATAATAAGCACAGTGGCAGTACAGATGGTCGAGTAGTGCCTTCAGTTGAACTACCAGTACAAGGAAAAGCTAAAGGCTGCCTTACAGAAGGCTTATAGAGGCACAATGTACTCCATTCCAGAAAAAACAAACACCTTTCTGGAAGAGATACTTGAGTTAAACTCAAGTTATTGGGCTCAACACAGGCGTAACTGGGTGAAATTCGATGAACTGTGTTACCCAGGTGGTTAGACTAGCTGATCAAATGGTCCCTTCTAGCATTCAAATCTAAGAATAAAATGATGAATGCACCTCTTCAACCTGAGACTGGTGACTCCTGTACTTCTCTCCAGGAAAAGGAACAGCTTTTCACAACTTTCTACAGCCACATTCAGGAGTGGATCTAGTGCCCCCATTAACCAAACATGGAAGAGAAACCACTTTCCTTTCCACTTCTGGCACAAAATAATAAAATAAAAAAATCTTTGAGGACACAGGCAAAAGCAGGATTCCAGCACTGCAGGAGATGAATGGACCAGACTCCAGGTAAGATGGCTCTTTGCACTTTTATCCCCACAGTTGTACTTGCTACTCATGGCAAACTCTCTGTTCCCTTCAAGTACCAGAGGTGCTTCAATTTAAGGCGGTCAGATGTCCTTGTGTTCAGAAAACAGGGATGTATCTTCTTTTTCTCCTGTATCTTGAAACCTTTTAGGTTGCTGCTAGACCAAGTTTAAGCCTGTCTTTTCCTCTCACTCCGGATGTTTTCTCCTAGTACCTCCCTGCCCTGAGGTCATAGGTGGATGAAAGGTTCTCTTTGGGTTCAGATGAGACAGGGGCCATTCCAGTTTTAAGAAACAGATACAGAATTAGCCCTTAACTAATTAGTCCTTAGTCCCTGACCCTTATTTTAGTTAACAGGGAGGTCAGTGCTGCTAAATCCACTTGAAAGGATTAAATACTTGTTATCTTTCATTTGGCAATGCAAAGCTCTTTTGGTTAGAAGCTGGAAAATCTATTGGAGATCATGATACTTATTCAATGGGTTGAGGAGCCTCTTTTTTTTTTTTTTGCCAGTCTCCAATTTAAAAAATGGATTTAAACCTGTTTTGGAGAAAGCCAAGTTTCAGCCAGAACAGGTCTGAAACAGTGGTTAAACTGACCTTCTGCCTGCCCCCTCACAAGGTTATCAGAGGAATGCAAATAATCCTAAATAATGTAGGCCCTAGACGTGTCCCATATTTGTGGGAGTGATTTCTGTTGGTTTAAGAATTAGTGTAGCCTTATAGCAAAGTTAATTTTGAAAAAAAAAAAAATCTGAACCAAATTTTCTGGAGAGTCAATGTTTCAGATTTTAAATTTTACCTTTACATTGAGTTCATCTGAGAACTAAAAATTAATTTAGTTTTGGAATAGCTTCTTAACTCCCATTATTAAAATAAAGTGAGGTACCCAAACTTACATTTGGAAAATGTTTTTAACCTTATGAAAGTATTTTCCAAAAGTAACGAAGACCAGCTTATATAAGCTTTTATCTGACCTCTACTGTTTAAATAAAAAAAACATGTTTTCAGGGAAATGTCTTGGAAGAAAATAGATTTTCTCCTCTGTTTGATTCTTGTAAAACATTAGGTCACTGAGTTCACTTTTTGTATGTGTTTAAAATGGGTGAAAGTTTTTCTTCTCAAACTATTTTACACTGTTTAAAAAGCGTTTGACTTTCTTAAAGTTTAAGCAATCTTTGTTTTAGAAACACAAGTACAGATGAAAATGTCAAAAAGACCATCAAAATTCATACCAGAGGAAATAGCATTAATCATTGTGAAAAGCCAAATAACTTCTCAATAACAATAAAAACAAATGACTAAAATCTGTTGTTCCAATAGCTGAGAGATGACTTGCTGTAAGAAAAATACACAGAAACTTGCTTTTCACTTTAGCAGCTGCACTATCACATTTGAAATACTGTTTATCATTCTGATGCTGAATCTGTGCCTCTTATGAACAGTGTTATTTTAATTCATGCGTACTAACTAAATCTTTCTACTCCTAGGGCCAAATAGTTAGTCCTAGCCTTCACTTTTGTGTATGTACACAGAGTGATTTCCACGTGCAAAAAAAATATTTCATGCCTACCTGAAGAAGTGAAATTGGGTGGACATGTAAAACTGGAGACGAGGTAGAAGCTGTCTGAAAAAGTGGCTCTTTAGTTTGTATTTCAACGCTCTATTTATTATGATTAATTCAATACTTTGGTACACTTAAAACAAAAGTAAAATAATTAATTTGTTTTATGGCCCCAAACAAAATTATATACAAGTTTAAAACCAGAAATTCTTAATGCCTTTTTCACAGTGCTGTTTACTTGCCCTCGGATACTAAGGCTCCCCTTTGGCAGGGGAGAGGAGGAATGATGCAGATGGAAAATTAGCCAGGTTTACTGAGGAAAAAAACATATAACTAAAACAAACTCAGATTTCTGAAAAAGGTTAACTATTATGATTTTTCTTGTCTCTTTTACTCCCTCACCAACACAGGGCAAAGACAGAAATACCTAACCAGCTTAGGCCTGGTCTACACTTAAAAAAAATTACCAGCATCTGCTCAGCATCACGCCGCCTAAGTACCTTTGTGAATCTAGGCCTATATTTTTATCTATATTACTAATAGTTAGTTTTATATAAAGCTGGAAAAAAGTTTATAATTTATTTTCCATTCATTCAATTAACTTGGGTCTTTTAATTTCCATCCCCTCCCCCCCCCCGATGAAATATTGTCCTAATCATTTCAGTAAGCAATTGTGATACCAACAGCATGAAGTCAGCCTGATTGGTTAGAGCACATTCCTAAACAGTATAATCAGCTGAACTACATTTTACTATGTTTGAGAAAAGAGATTCCATGTTGACATATTAACTCGTCTTTACAATCCTGAGATCTTACTATTTCCAATATGAGGTCCTAATTCTCCATTCCTTGCCTTAGGCACATTGTGTTTTACCCAAGGTGAGGACTGCAGGGTCAGACTCACAAAGTAGGTCCTAACAGGCAACCTTAGGGATATGCATAGTGTCACTGAAACAAGTAGTGATTAAAAATTACACATAGGGTGACCAGCTGAGAGATGTGAAACACTGGGACGTGGGGGGTAGGGGCGGGCATACTGGCGGAGCAAAAAAAAAACAAAGCAAAACCAAGAGCCGCCGGAGCATAGGAAAAATTGGTGGGGGCTGAGAACTCTACGCCCTGCACCCCCCCCCCCACAGCAGCTCGCCTTCGCTCTGCCTCCACCTCCCGAGTGTCTTTCCCTTCCCTCCAGCACTTGCACCGCCATACAGCTGATTGGCGCCAGCCTGGGAGTGAGGGGTGAGGAGGAGGAGGAATGAGGCATGTTTGGGAAAGAGGCGGGGCCAGGGCGGGGATTTGGGGAGGGATCCAGTGGGGGGAGGGGTGGAGTTGGGGATGGGCTGAGGTGGAGTTCGGGTGGGAGGGCGCGAGCCCCCTCTGCCTGTGCGCCGGAGTGCAAAATATCAGGACAATTTGCATTGGTGGGGACGTGAGACAAAAGTAAATAAATATCAGGACAGTCGTGATAAAATCAGGACATCTGGTCACCCTAATTACGCATCAAGTGTGTGCAGAACCAGATCCTTCTCTTGCATTTGGAGCAGCATTACAGACAACTCCAGAGTGCAATACACGGTTTTATTATTGAACTCTCAAATGCCATTTAGACAAAAAATTATATTATTACACTTTATCATAATTAAAGAAAGAACGAACAAACAAACAGATGACTTGGCTTATTCTTTTCCTGCAGAATTCTTGGCGTTTTTTATCAATGTGTACATAAATGAAAAGAAAAAAAGCAAGTTGTCATAGTGTCCTTTGTAGCTCTCTTTTAAAACCTCCTGGTGATAATCCACAAGAAAATAATAAATGGCTTCAATTGTAGAAAGATACGTATCTGGCTTTCCTTTCTGCTGACGCCAAAAGCAAGTTTTCCTTGTTTTCAACTCAATTTGTAGTAACCCTGCCAAGAAAAAGGGGACAAATGTTAGGCATTGTGGCTTAATGAACAGAGCTCCAGACTGGGAATTGAAAGACTTGAGTTCTGTTACCGGCTCAGCCATTCGCCTGCTGAATAACCTTGGATAAGTCTCTGTGCCTCAGTCTCCCCATTTATACAGTGAGGGTAATGGTGAAAAGTGCTAAATAAGACCTAGGTATTTATTATATATTTAGGCTTGACAGAATTTTTTTTTTTTTTTTTTTATAATTTTGATGGAAAATATTGGTTTCTTCTTAAGCATTCTTTCAATTATCAATTTAAATTTTTACAGTTCTAAAAAATTATTGAAAACCCAGAATTGTATGCATTTTTATTGATTTAAATTTTCACAGTTACAGGAAATCATGTGCGGAGTCAGACAATTATTTACTGACAGCAGACATTAACTGTTATAAAGTTTTAACTTTGAATCTTAAAACATAAATTGTCAACATCACACATGAAAATATACAAAGCAAATAGCCTTAAATCAAACTCTAGGTTCTCAAGCACCATTTTTCTTACTCCGCTTATTTGTAAGTTTTAATTATTTTTAAGGATATGATTTAGTCATAGAGGTCCTGGATTCTGTGACTTCTTCTGGGGCAGGGTTGGAGCAGCAGTCAGCCCTGGGGCTGCCGGAGCAGTGGCTGCTGGTACAGCTCACTGGCGGCCAGACCCGAGCCTGCTCAAGCAATGACTGGGGTTGGGTCAGCCCCACTGGGCTGAAGCAGCAGTGGTCAGCCTATGCCACAGGAGCAGCTGCAAGCCCCAGCAGTGCTGTTAGTCCCTGCACCCTAGGGTATTTTTAGTAAAAGTCAGGGACAGATGAATTTTTGTTTATTGCCCAGGACCTGTCTCTGACTTTTTGAAAATATCCATGACAGAATCTTAACCTTCATCATCATCGTCGGAAATTTTTTCATAGATTTGTGTGGGTACTGTGAAATCAACGTTTATCAATAATTGAATCCTGCCAATCTTATACGTAACATCATAGATACACACAGTTATCAGCTATTGAGGGGTTTGTTGTTGTTTTTGCTTTTTAAATGTTGGCAATAATTCCCCCCCATCCTCACCCAACTAAGAAAAGTTCAGTTTCATAAATATTTCTACTTGAGGCCCAGCCCCTGCAATTTGATCTTCTTAACAGATCTTTTATCTACACAATTCCATTGACTCCATGAGTCTCTATATGGGCTTAAGGCCTGCTCACACAGATCAGGTTGCAGCAATCCTGCAAAGACTCTAGTCCATGCCTAACTTTATGACAGGGCTAAGGGCCTTAGAGTGGAAGGTATAGTTCCTCAGGGATTTGATTTTGAGATCTCTGGAATGGCTATAACAGGTCACTTAGGAAAGAAATTGTTGAAGGCAGGGCGTGCAATGGCTTGGTGACAATAAATGTAAGTTTACTAGCTGCTATTTTCCTTTTTTAAAAATTTTATTGAAATAAATTTGTCTAGAGAAGTAGCAGTAGGGCTTAATATATATTCACATCATCTGTTTTTAAGCAGAACTCATTCAGTGGAGCTGAAATCAGTGGAGTTTTCCTTAAAACCTAATGGCATGATATGGCCCATATTACATGAATATTTTACAGTGTTAGTTATATTTACAAAATTAAACAAAAGTAAATAAATGATGCTGATTTTGATCATGCAACGATTTGAAAATCACTGAAGACCCTGATGCTGCAACTTCTTCACTAATGAACCCTAAATAATCCTACTGAAGTGCAATCCCATATTACCCTTAAAAATCCCACTGAAGTCACGTCAACTATTCTGAAATTTCTTTAAAAATGCATAATAAGTCAATGGGATCAATCAGGTTAGCAGGCACCACAGTGTGTAATAAATGTTTGCAAGATCAGACTCTGAACTATAAGTATCTTCTTAAATGTTAGCATTAAGATGCAAAAATCTATATCTTGAGATAGTTTAACATCAGTAATTACAACATGGTCTGAGAATTGCTTGGAAATTATAGACAGACAGAAGTTTGGTCCATCTCCATATGGCCCTATTTCAGGAGCCTATGTAGCCCAGCACTTACAATTTTGTACTTTTTAATATAGCTTCAAACTACATTTAACCGTTTCTGGAGCAATCACAAAGTGAGTCTAGTCATTTATTTCACAGCTAACAACATGATTGCTTGTATATTAATAGAATTTTCTTTTCAAAGTACACTGTGTCATAATAGGCATTAAACCGTGTGTAAACTGGTAACAAAAAAGGCATTTAAACTGAGGATAATAAAAATGATACAGGCCAATCATTCCCTTTAATTTTTACACTAGAGGCAGTTTTCATAACACTAGTTTATCTCCTACATAAAGTTTCAAATACCTCTTTTAAACAGAGGAGTACCCAATAAACCAAAAGAATGAAGGTGAAATTCTGTCTCAATTGACATCAATAGCAAAACTTCCACTGACTTCATTAGAGTCAGGGTTTCACCTTATGAGTGGTGAACTAAAATTTAGAGTAGATTCCTCCAATACAAAGTTCACACCACTTAACATTTGGGGGCAGGGAAGGGGAAGTAAGATGTTGAACAACAGTTAGATCACTGACCCCTGTGAGAACACAGGCACAGGGGCAATTAATTTCAACACAGAGTATTTAAGAGTTTCAGAACAAAAGATTTAGAAGAGGTCAAGTGTTACTGTTTACGGAGCATATTTCCATCATCTCTGTACTATATCTATACAGCCAAAGGCAATATTTTATTACAAAAAAACACTAGTTGTTCTTATAAGTAACTTAGACTATCCAGGAAGTCAACATTTTGACTTTTCATGTTCAGTATCCACATATTTTGAGCTCAAATAATAAAATGTTTGTGCCAATCTGGCATTTAGGCAGGATGGAAGTGTAGACATTTAGAAAACACAAGTATGGAGAACAAATAAATTTTGTCCGTACAAAAGCTATTTTTTCTCACGTACACTTTATTTGGCAGACAGTCACCTTTCAGAGTTTTGTTCTTATGCTCCCATTCTTTATCTGCTTTTATCACTACAAGCAACCATACTTCTCCACAATTACATCAAGACCTGTGATGAGAGACACAAAAACCTGCACAAGCTCCCATTCTAATCTACTTTAATGACTGTATTGGGAATGAAGGCACATTTAGGCTTGAAAGAAGCCTGCTGTGAATTTTAAGAGTCTGTTCCAGGGGTCGGTGACCTTCGGTTTGCCGTTCCCGGCCAATGGGAGCTGCGGGGGGACGTGCCTGCAGACGGTCAACGTAAACAAAATGTCTTGAGACCCGCCAGCGGATTACCCTGATGGGCCACGTGCCGAAGATTGCTGACCTTGGTCTGTTCTAACTGCATTTAACAGAATAAGCAAAAGTAGAACGGCACATGTGTAAGAAATTGCAAAGTAATCATGTTTATGACACCCCCCCCCCCAAAAAAAACCTAAAAAACTAGAATACAGTTTTAAAGTAACACTAAAGTTGTAGTGCTGAGGAGAGTTAACATGAAAATGAGAGACTAATATATATGCGTAAGAAGAGAAGTTTGTACACAAAGGGAGGTGCTGGAGGTGACTGTGATGAAATCATGCTGATGAACTTCCCACTTATGAGTAACTGATAAAGATTAGTGAGACCCGTTCACTGAGTATGTGAATCTCAATCCGACAGGCTGTTTTATTCAACAACTAAAGCTTTACTCCCTGATTCTGTGAAGCACTTGAACATGCTTGGCTAAGCACATGCTGAAGGGTTCTGCTGAATTCCCAGGTTGGATATAGAGTCATAGACTTTAGGGTCAGAAGGGACCATCATGATAGACTAGACTGACCCCCTACACAATGCAGGCCACAGAATCTCACCCACCCACTCCTGTAATAAACCTCTAACCTATGTCTGAGCTACTGAAGTCCTCAAATTATGGTTTAAAGACTTCAAGGTGCAGAGAATCCTCCAGCAAGTGATCCATGCCCCATACTGCAGAGGAAAACAAAAAAAACCAGGGCCTTTGCCAATCTGCCCTGGAGAAAAATTCCTTCCCAACTGCAAATATGGCAATCAGCTAAACCCTCAGCATGTGAGCAAGACTCACCAGCCAGACACCCAGGAAAGAATTCTCTGTAGTAACTCAGATCCCACCTAACATCCCATCACAGGCCACTGGGCATATTTACTGATAATAATCAAAGATCAATTAATTGCCAAAATTAGGCTATGCCATTATACCATCCCCTTCATAAACGTATCAAGCTTAGTCTTGAAGCCAGATATATCTTTTACCCCCACTGCTCCCCTTGGAAGGCTGTTCCAGAAATTCACTCCTCTGCTGGTTAGAAACCTTCATCTAATTTCAAGTCTAAACTTCCTGATGGCCAGTTTATATTTGTTCTTGTGTCCACATTGGTATTGAGCTTAAATGATTCCTCTCCCTCCCTGGTATTTATCTCTCTGATATGTTTATAGAGAACAATCATATCTCCCCTCAGCCTTCTTTTGGTTAGGCTAAACAAGCCAAGCTCTTTGAGTCTCCTTTCATAAGGAACTGGTTAAAGAGGAGACTACAACGGGTCATTGAAGGGTGAACTGTCAGGCAGGGAGGGAGTTACAGTAGAGTTCCTCAAGGATCGGTTTTGGACCAATCTTATTTAATTTTTTATACTGACCTTTGGCACAAAAATGAGGGTAACTGTGCTAATAAAATTTGTGGATGACACAAAGGTGGGAAGGTGTGCCAATGACATTGAGAACGGACAGGATATCATACAGGAAAGATCTGGCTGACCTTCTAAACTGGTAATAGTAAATGGGGATAAATTTATAGTAAAAGTGGCAAGTCAATGCATTTAGGGATTAATAACAAGAGAACTTTTGAGTTATAAGCTGGGAGCATCAGTTGGAAGTAACATAGAGCGAAGGGCCTCTCGGAGTATTGTTAATCACAGATGACTATGAAGCACCAGTGGATCTGGCCGTGAAAAAAAGCAATGCGGTCTGTGTGGATACATCAGGTGAGGTATTTTCAGTTAGAGATAAGGAGGTGTTCAGTACCGTTATAACAACGGCACAGTGGTTGAGTCATTCTGGATACTGTGTGAAAAAAACACAAAAAAAAAAAAAATAAAACAAAAAAACTTCTTGGTTCCGGTTTTAAGAAGGATCATTCAACTGGAAACAGGTACAGAGAAGGGCTACGAGGATGATCTGAGGATGGAAAACCTGTCTTATGTATAATTCCCCATGTGGAACCGTATCAAATGCCTTACTGAAATGAGGTAAATTAGATCCACTGCATTTCCTTTGTCTAAAAAATCTGTTACCTTCTCAAAGAAGGAGATCAGGTTGGTTTGGCACGATCTACCTTTTGTAAAACCATGTTGTATTTTGTCCCAATTACCATTGACCTCAATGTCCTTAACTACTTTCTCCTTCATTTTTTTTCCAAGACCTTGCATACTACAGATGTCAAACTGACAGGCCTGTAGTTACCGGATCACTTTTTTTTCCCTTTCTTAAAGATAGGAACTATGTTAGCAATTCTCCAGTCATACGGTACAACCCTGAGTTTACAGATTCATTAAAAATTCTTGCTAATGGGCTTGCAATTTCATGTGCCAGTTCCTTTAATATTCTTGGATGAAGATTATCTGGGCCCCCTGATTTAGTCCCATTAAGCTGTTCGAGTTTGGCTTCTACCTCGGATGTGGTAATATCTACCTCCATATCCTCATTCCCATTTGTCATCCTACCATTATCCCTAAGCTCCTCATTAGCCTCATTAAAGACTGAGGCAAAGTATTTGTTTAGATATTGGGCCATGCCTAGATTATCCTTAACCTCCACTCCATCCTCAGTGTTTAGTGTCCCACTTCTTTTCTTTGTTTTCTTCTTATTTATATGGCTATAGAACCTTTTACTATTGGTTTTAATTCCCTTTGCAAGGTCCAACTCTACATGGCTTTTGGCCTTTCTCACTTTATCCCTACATGTTCTGACCTCAATAAGGTAGCTTTCCTTGCTGATCCTCCCATCTTCCACTCCTTGTAGGCTTTCTGCTTTTTCTTAATCACCTCTCTGAGATGCTTGCTCATCCAGCTTGGTCTACAACTCCTGCCTATGATTTTTTCCCCTTTCTTGGGATGCAGGCTTCTGATAGTTTCTGCAACTTTGACTTGAAGTAATTCCAGGCTCCTCCACCTTTAGATCCCCAAGTTCTTCAGTCCAATCCACTTCCCTAACTAATTTCCTTAATTCTTTAAAGTTAGCCCTTTTGAAATAAAAAACCCTAGTCACAGATCTATTTTTGTTTATCCTTCCATTTAGTTTAACTGAATTAGCTCATGATCGCTCGAACCAAGGTTGTCCCCTACAACCATTTCTTCTATGAGGTCCTCACTACTCACCAAAACCAAATCTAAAATGGCATCCCCTCTTGTTGGTTCAGCAACTACTTGGTGAAGGAATCCATCAGCTATCGCATCTAGGAAAATCTGAGCCTATTATTATTATTACTAGCACTTGTCCTCCAGTCTATATCTGGGAAGTTAAAGTCTCCCATGATCACACAATTCCCATTAGTATTTACTTCATTAAAAACATTAAAGAGGTCTCTATCCATATCCAAATCAGATCCCCGGTGGTCTGTAGCCCCCAAGCACTATCCCAGGGGAAGCTCTAGTAGCTTTCTTCCCCAATGTGATTTTTTCCCAGAGGGACCCTGTCTTATCCATCACTTATTTCTTTACAGTCTACCTCATCATTGATATACAATGCTACTCCACCACCTTTGCCTTTATTTCTATCTTTCCTAAACAGCACATACCTTTCAGTGCCTGTACTTCAGTCATGACTACTATTCCACCAGGTTTCTGTTGTCCTTATAATATCTGGTTTCACTTCCTGCACCAGTAACTCTAGTTCCTCCATTTTGTTACCTAGGCTCCTCACACTGGTGCACAAACATTTTAATTTTTGCTGTTTGGCTTCGCTCACATTCTTTATCCGATTGGTCCCTGACATTCTACCGCCAGTATCACATATTAGACTAGTAGCTACACTATCCTTCCTCCTTATGTCCATTCTCCTACCCACGGCTGTATCCTTTCTTACTTCATTTTCTTCCCTAGATTACCTGGACACCTCCCCCAAATTCCTAGTTTAAAGCTGTCTTAATCAGTTGTGCCAGCCTCCATCTTAGAAGTCTATTTCCCTTCCTCCTCAGGAGAAGTCCATCCCAAGAAAACAATCCTCTGTCCATGAATGCCTCCTAGTGGCCATAGATCCCAAAGCCCTCCTCATAGCACCACTGCCTGAGCCATCTGTTGATCATCATAATCTTGTCACACCTTTGTTGCCCTTCTCTAGGAACAAGCAGAATCCCACTGAAGATCACCTGAGCCTCAATTGTTGTTGTTATTATTGTGTAGGGGATTCAGAGCTCCACTAGTTTCAGCTCACTGGAATTTCCTTACAGTTCTTGAATTAGTTGCCCCTCATGTGGAAGTGGCAAGGGGTTCAGCACCCTCTCTAAATCTGCAGATTCTCAACCTCTCTCTGGATCTTGGGGAGTTTAGCAAAAGCTAAGGGAAGCCACATATTTGTCCCTTGCCTCTGTGTTGCTAGGGTTCTCCTACCAACTGTTTTCTCTTGAATCACACTTGGTGTCCAAATCATAAAAGAAAAAGATCTGTACATTACTGTAGGCAGCGTCTATAGGAGTTTATGAAGTTGTTCCCCCATCTCTTGGGGGTTTTTTTGAGGGGGGGAGAAATAGGGGCAGGAAATCTTTGCAGACCTGCACCCTCCTCACAAAAATGTGTCCCGAGTAGTGGTGGGCAACCTACAGCCCATCAGGGTAATCTGCTGGAGGGCCACAAGACAGTGTTTACAGTGACCGTCTGCAGGCATGGCCACCTGCAGCGCCCAGTGGCTGCAGTTCGCCATTCCCGGCCAACGGGAGCTGCGGGAAGCGGCGTGAGCCATGGGGACGTGCTGGTTGCTGCTTCTCACAGCTCCCATTGGCCATGTCTGTAGCCACTGGGAGCTGCAGGTGGCCATGCCTGTGTGTGGGCTGCAGGTTGCCCACCACAGCTCCAGAGGATGGGATAAAGGGGCAACATGCCACAGGGACAGTTCCTTCCACATTCCACTAGCCTCCACGTGCAGTTACAGGCTATCATTTACTTGCAGGAGTAGAAGGGAACATAGATGCTTTAAAAACTGAAGCTGATGCATGGCATATATTTGCACAAGAGAATATGTAAATTAATAAAAGAGATTTGACTAAGGCCACAGAAAAAGTACCTAAGCAATCCTCTACTTTAACAGCCATACTAATGCTGCCAATATGCTGCATTACCTCCGAGAAAGTAATCATTAATACTGAATGTAACAGTTCACTTTTCAGATCCAGTGATCATTGATTTCTAAATGAAGTAATCAAGCATGAGCAACTTTCAAATATTTCCTGTCTGTAATGCAATTGGGTTTGGTTTGGTTTTCTAAAGATATATTACACCACTTTCCTAATAAGATTTAGACATACTTAATTTTGTCCAAGTCTCCTAGGTTGTCTGTTTCTGAGGCTAACTGATGTCTCATATTGCTCTCACTTGTAAGCGCAATTAGCTAGAATTACTGAAATATATAAATGCAGGCTTACAAAACATAGACTTTATTTTACATTTTCGTGGCACACTTCATTAAAGGTTCTCTCCAGTATTTCTTTTAAGTTTATCTATTTGAACAAATACTGTAGTAACTTGTTTTTTGGAAACAGAAGAATGACAGAAGATTGGGTAACTCTGATGTGCGCTCTTGAGGCATACACAGACAGATGTGAATGCCATCAATTTTCCTGTGAGAAAAATTATACAACCAATCCACAAAAGAACTTCTAATAAATCCATATTGTAGGAAGTGGGGGTGAAATTCATGCCTTCAAAGCAGTACATACTCAGCTAGTCCTATTTGAGGTATAATGGAGGGAAGAAAGGGAGACATCAATGGCATGGACACAAAAGGAGTCTCTGCACCCTCTGCTAATAAAGGCATTTGGTTCCATGATGGCTCTGCATAAAATACAATTCACTTTTTGGTCCTTTTAGTCATCTATATGCAAAGCCGCCCAGATGGGGGGGGGGGGTGGGTAGCACGTGGGGCAATTTGCCCCAGGCCCCGCAGGGGCCCCCCTGAGAATTTTTCAGGGCCCCTGGAGCGGGGTCCTTCTTCCGCTCCGGGTCTTCAGTGGTGGGGGGTCCTTCCGCCCCAGGATCGCCACTGAAGTGCCGGGTCTTTGGCAGCAATTTGGCGGCAGGGGCCCCCAGCCACCAAAGACCCCAGACCCCCTGAATCCTCTGGGCGGCTTTGTCTCTATGTAGGCACTAGATGAACTGGTAAGATGACATGGACTCAAATGCCAACAATATGGGGATGATACACAGCTCTACTTATCCCTCACCATGTACAACTGTACCACCACCACAACCAAGATGAAAGAAGAGTTAGTTGAAACTGAACCTGAACAAGACGGGGGTTATCAAATCTGTCTGTTGTTCTCTACATTAGCTTCCCATAGAATGTCAATTCAAATTCATGGTCTCAGTCCTTAATTTCAAGATGCTGTTCCTGAATGAAAACTCTGGTCAACCACTCTACTCCTCAGACACCATGGAATTTTCTATCACAACAGCAAAGCTCATTTGTGTAGGAGACAAAGCTTTGTCAAGAACCACCTCAGACTATGGAAGGAACTCCCACAGGAACTGAGGACCAGAACAAATTTCACCACCTTCTGCTTCAAGTGCAGGCACACTTCTTCGACTTACTTTCGCTAATATAAACACATAGTGTATACATATTAAAAAACCCAAAACACTAACTTGCAGAGACAGCTCTGCTCCTAGGGAGAGGAGAAGAGAGAACAAACCACATCCAACACATATTAGTCACATCACTTAATGGACTATTGGAAGGCACTCAGGTACTTTGGTGACAAGGATGGTATAAGATCTTGACTAGACTAGAATTGGAATGGTGGTGTGGAGTAGAGAATTTGGGGTTATATAACCTGGGGAAGGGTCCGCTGGGTCAACACTTAAGTACATGAAATCCTTACATTATTATTATTTGTATTACTATAGTTCATAGGAGCTCTCGTCATGGACCAGGAGCCCATTACGGTGATCACTGTACAAACAGAACAAGATCATCTCTGCCCTAAGGGGCTTATACTGTAAGTATAACACAAGACAATGGACACAGACAGATGGGGGAGTTCAAGTGAACAACAAGACAGTATTGGTCAGCAAGCCAGACAGTGATCTCTGTCCACCAGTCGCATAACAGTTTTTGAGCTGTTTGTCGGCATCATGGAAAAGGAGAGTTTTGAGGATTAATTTGAAGATGGAAACAAGGTAAGTCTGTGGACGTTTACAAGGAGCTTCCTCCAAGCATGTGGGGCAGCATGGGAGAAACTACAAAAAGGTGTTTATTTGAAAATTTAACAAGTGGGTGATGGAGACTGGCATCATGGGCCAACTGGAGGCAAGCATAGACAGCTCACTGGCAAATGAGAGGTGATAGGTAGGTGGGGATGAACTGTGAAGTGCCTGGAAAGTAAATACAAGCATCTTGTATTTGATGCAATATAGAATGAGGACTCAGTGGAGGGATTCAAAGAGAGGGGTAATGTGGTCAAAGTGATGGGCTAGGAAAGTGATCTTTGCAGCAGTATTCTAAATGGACGTAAGTGTGGTAAGATTGCATTTGTCAAGGCCAGAGAAAAGAATGTTACAGTAATCAAGATGACAAGAGCTTGGAGGAGAGTTTTAGCTGTGTGGATGGATAAGAATCGTCGTATCTTAGAGATGTTATGCCAAAAGATTCTGAAAGATTTAGGTTTAGCCTTGATTTGAGGACCTAGAGAAAGGTGCAAGTCAAAGATGTGCATGATGGTTATAGGCACGAGCAACAGACGGACTGGTGATGTCCACAGTGATTAGAAGGCAGAAGCTACTATTCTGTCCCATAGGCTGAAATAGGTACAAGGAAGGGATATGTCGCAGTCCGATGACGGTCTTGTGAAGGGAAGGGGCGGGGGAGATTTTCTTTCCTTAGTCATGAGCAAGACACCCATATAAATCCCAAGTCCCTTAGCTACATGTTGGTTCCCTGAATTTCATCCTTTGTGAACAAGATTTTTAAGTACCTTAAATTTAAAATCAGTTCACATTTACATCGTGCAATAAAGCAATACATCACTGCAGTGTATATCAATTTATTTCATAAACAGAATTTTTATGTTAATATATTTGGTAATAGGATTTTTATTGGTTAATAAATTATGCTCATATGCAGTATTTTTTTAAATGAGCTACCTTCCATGCAGGAAATCTGTGATGCCCACTCCATAGGCTGGTAGAAATTAAGTTGAGAAATACATACTTGCTAATACACTTGCCAGCTAATACACAGAGTAGAAATGAAGGAAATGTGTCTTCCAACCTAAGGGTTTGCTCTTGCTCTCGTGAAGTCAGTTTTCAAACTGCCACTGATTTCAATGGGAGCAGGATTGGGCCCTACATAGCACAGTATAAAACTGCCAAATTGGTGTTACACATTTTAATTCTCTGTGGAATGCTTAAATATGTCATCCTTCTAATCAATATAACACAATGAAGGCTGTGCAGAACTACAGGTACATTGTGCTAATTCATAATAAAAGCAGCAATACTTGTATTAAGTTTTCCACTGATGGCATTATCGATACTGTCAGGAAGAACTAGGTTCTGTGTGTACAACAACAACAACAACAACAACAACATGTTCAGATATTTGACAAAATGGAAAAAAAACAAAACAAATTTTAAGTCATATAACTGAACCCCTGATGTATGTTCAGATCTATTTTCATGTATGTATTTCGACCCTGCTCATCACTATGGGATGCAATCAGGTCTTTTGCATTTAGGAAAGAAATACGTATATTTCATTTAGCCACTTTACTGCAGCTGTAACATCCCCTTTTATTTATTTACTTATTTACCTTGAAGTCGCTCATCGGTGATTATTTTGTTGGTTTGGTTCCAAGTACTATCAATAAATATTACTCTCTTCAGTACAGCATCTTCACTCCTGCTGTTTGATTTGTATTCACTTAGGTTTCGATCTTCTTTTGTTTCTATTTTTGCCTTCTTGAGAAATGGCTCTGATGAAGAATCATCATTGTTGCCACAACTAACATTTTTCTCAACATTTTTTTCCAGATGGAGAATAATATCTTTTACCGAAATTGAGTTAGGACCAGGAAAGATAAGTGCAATCTAAAATGAAAACAAATACAGCGATCCGAGTGCCATTCTGATAGAAAATTATGTTAAAGTTTCAAGAACTTTTCTATTTAAAAAGAAACTACTTATTCCTTACAGCAATCCACACACACAAATAAAATAAAACCATTTAAATCCATACACCACGAAAGTGAACTTCTCTTTGAAAATGTATTTCAAATGCTCCAAAGGGTAAGCAGAGAGACAGGGTAAAAGAAAAACTAAATTAAGGCAAGGGATTTGTTTAAATTAGTATTTGCAGGGGTGTCATTAAATATGTACAGGCTTGAAAGGATTAGCTTTTTAACAGTAAATGTTAGTCAACTGTAATTTCACCCACAATAACTGAAATTTACAGATAGGCAAAAATAGAAAAATGCTGCTTGAGAACATATTACAGGCTGTCATTAAATAATTATTGTCTGATGTACTCAGTTTCCTGCAACTGAAAACATAAAATTGACAAATTGCTTAAAACCCAAAATGTCATGCAACTGTGAAAAGGTAAATCAATAATAATAAAATGTTTAAAGATATCCATCAAAATTATTTGTTAAAAAATTGACATCTGCCAAGCCTACAAGTATACTACTTCCACACACGTTAAACAATGTTATCGTACCAAGCCAATACTTTCTGTGCAAGAAGGTACTATGCAGATGTTTACACTAACTTATTTCTCTATGATGGGGTGCAATCTTGTATTGTGAAGATGGCCAAATTCCATTTTTAATTATGAACTATGGGCCAGAGTATAAATGTAGGACTATTTGTTACCCTCAGTTAATTCATAAATGTTAAGGCCAGAGTGATGATTAGATCATCTAGTCTGACCTCTAATCTACAGCAGAACTCCCACAGATGTCAATGGTATGTCACACAAAACAATATGGCCTATATGGAACAATTAAACCTCCTTATTACATTCAGCATCCTAATGGGAAATTATGACCATTTTTAGGATCAGCAGTATTTTTTCTCCCCCCACCCAGTCTTTCCCATCCTCCTTCCTCTGTTTCTCTCCCTCTTCCCTGTTCTTTCCTTGACATTTCCTTCCCTGAAGCAAAATACCAGTTCCCACACCCATGAACTTCATTTACTTCCCCATTTGTTAATGCTGACGTTACAAATGTTGGGTTTCAGAATTCTCGCTGCAGTGAAATTAATTGAGGACTAGGAGCTCATTCCTCACAGTCATTATTTCAGGCTCTGGGCTGACTCAAGAAGACAATATGTATCAATTACATTTGGTAGGTTTTCCCTGCAATGACTTTTTACAAAATAAAAGCTTAGATTCTGCAGAAGTTGAATATGTCAAGCAGGCCACATAACTCCATCAGGCAGGGCAATACAGCCAGTGGGTTTGGTGTTTGACACTTCTGCTCTACGCAGTAAGTAAAATACTCACTACAAAGCACAATGAACCAAATCCTCTCTCTCCTCTGTAGGTGCAGAGGATCATGGACACAACAGAATCTGTGTGTGTAGGCTGCATTTGGAGGCAAATTTCCATGAGTCTGGCAGAATGTTCACATCCCTATGCACAGCAGAGATGTGATCTGGGTGGAGTGGAATGGATTCATGGAGGAATAGTGGCAGAGTAGTTGGATCTGCACTCCCCCTGAAAAGAGGAGTTGGGAGATGAAGGCACATGAACATTTCCCCAGCACACAGCCCTGTTAAAGAATCTCTTACTTCATGTCTTTTTTCTTCATAGTCCGGAATGCAAGGATATGTATAAATGGTCACATCTTCAGGTGCTAGGAGTTTAGCATGGACAGCAGTGCTTTTGCCGTCAGTTTCATTTGGGTGTTTAATTACATCAATCTTCAAGGGAAGCTACAACAAAAAATAGCAGACTTATAAAAAAATTTGGGCATATGTCTAGGAAATCCCCAGACAGAAACTTTTTAAAATTCATATAAAGTTTCCTAAAAATGTTTTGATTCATATATATAAAAATATGGAAGTTCCTAATTTCAACTTGGTTGTTTAATGCAAAATAGAGAATGAAAACAATCAGAGTAAAATACATAGGAAATAACACTCACTGCTTTTAATAATAAGCAATTTAGCTATTATATGTACACACTTGACACTCTGTTGCTAAAGTGAAGGCTATATTGATACTTTTGTTATTAATGACAAAATTAAAATTGATAAGAGACAAAAGAAGTTATGCATTTAAATTAAGAAGCCTTATGCTTCTAATCCTGAACACCTATTTGTATTAGATATTCAACCCATTGAAATTAATGCAAAAAAACTCTTTGATTTCAAGAACAGGGTAAAGCACAAATGGGTAAAATTTTCACAAGCACCTAACTGACTTATGAGCCAAAGTCCAATTTGCAATAGGCCCTTGGCACTTAAGTGCCAAAGTGACTTTTGTAAATGGAACCTTGGCACTTCTAAAAGCTTTATTCACTATCTCAGCTGGAAAACAACATTTTTAGAAAATTAACTGACTTAACTAACAACTATGAGCATTCTTTATTATTTTTTAAGTTCACATTTTGGGTCATATTCAGCCCTGGTTTAAATGGGTGCAGCTCCATAGCATTTGTTTATACAACCTCCCCACTATAGACTCATAGATTCCCAGGCCAGAAGTGGCCATTGTGATTGTCTACTCCAGGGGTCAGCAACCTTTCAGACATGATGTGCTGAGTCTTCATTTATTCACTCTAATTTAAGGTTTCACCTGCCAGTAATACAGACTTATAGAAAGAGACCTTCTAAAAACGTTAAAATGTAATATATAACTAAACTATTGTTGTATGTAAAGTAAAAAAGGTTTTTAAAATGTTTAAGAAGCTTCATTTAAAATTAATATTAAAAACACAGAGCCCCCTGGACAGGTGGCCAGGACCCAGGCAGCGTGAGTGCCACTGAAAATCAGCTTGTGTGCTGCCTTCAGCACACATGCCATAGCCTACCCTGGTCTAGTCTGACCTCCTGTATAACATAAGCCCTAGAACTTCCCTAAAATAATTCCTTGAGTGTATCTTTTAGCAAACAATCTCATCTTGACTTCAAAATGCTTAAGCCACTGGTACTTACAATTTGGAGAACCCTGGTGAGAATGGGTTAAGAAAGAGTTTAAAGAGTTAGCCCTAATCCGAATTGCTCAATTTCATAACTTTACACATGAGGAGTCCCATTGACTTCAGTGGGACTCCTTGTATATGTAAAGTTGAGCATATGCATAAATATTTTCAGAACTGAAACCTTAACTATCAATTTTCTTACATCTGGTTCCTTAAACCAGACTGCTAACCCTCCTTTATCATAATTTATTCATCTATCATGACCATTGTGTTAAAGATGACCTAGAAAAAGCAAACATTGGCAATGTATTCACACACACACCACTAAAAAATAATAGGCACAATAAACATGTTATGTTTCACTAACCTTCACAACTGGAATTTCTTTGGTAGGCACAGTTTCAACTGGAACATAACATGAATAACAATAAAACATCCTTGAACTACCGCATCTTGGGCACTTTGATCTCCCACTTTTTTGGGCCTTTTCAAGAACTTCCCAGGATGCTAACTGTAAATTCTGAAGTGGGTTATCTTGAAGTGATGAAGTAGTCTGTCGTTGTGAATTTTTCAAACATTCAAAATTTCTTTTTAATTTCTGATTCCTTTCTTGGTTCAAAAATGTAGATGGATTTAAAGACATCTTTACTTTAAACAGACCATATGCTGTATCTGCTAAAGAAAAATACATTGTATCTGATGTACTATAAATAGACTAATTTCTAAAAAAGTAATGGTGGTCATCCTATTGAACTAACACATATTTGTTATTAGTTATCACAGCAGAAATCAACTAGATCAGATCAAATTAATCCCAAAAGAGTTTAAAAAAAAATAAAACCCTGAGGCTCCTATCAGGAGCCAGATTCCTCTATGCTAGGTGCTATATAGACATTAGATTAAAAGGTGATCCTTGACTTAAAGAACTCGAAGACTCGGGCCTTGACCATGCAAACATGCACAATTTTACTCAGACGAGTTGTCTCACCCACTTTACTCATGTGGGTAAAGTTATAAACATGCAAACTTGTAAATTTAAGCTGTAAACTTTCCAATTTTGCAAACACTTTGGCCCCAAACCTGCTAACTGGCTTCAGTATGTGCTTAACTTTACTTACATGAGTAGTCCCATTAATTTCCAGTAGGAGTAAATGTTTGCAAAGATAAGTATACAGGTTTAGGTCTCAACCCCGCAATTTGTTGGGACAGATCCCTATGCCTATAAAAAGCCCCACTGATACGCATAGGATTCTGAGAGGGCACAGTGGTTTTCCAGCATGCAATAAGTTGCAGGTTTGGAGCCATCGACAAAAATGTTAAGCCAAAATTTTCAAACTTGAATGCCTAAAGTTGAGCTCCTAAATTAAAAATCAGCCACTTGTTTACTTTAAATAACTTTAGTCAAAGTCTCAACATTTTCACATTAGCTTCTGTAGATGTGTGTTGTTGTTTTTTTTTGTTGGTAGCTTAAAAAAAAAAAAAAAAGATTTGTCTCCAAGCAGCGATAAAGATATTAATTAATTTTTTTGGTTAAACTTAACAGTTCTGTTTTAAGTAGAGGAACAAAATATTAATGCAACAACTGTAGACTGTTCATCCGAGATGTCAAAACAACATAGAATACTGGAGCCCCTTACACCACATAAAAGGGCTGGCAAAAAAGGGCCCTAAAAGCCCTGTATTCAACTGGGAGAGAATTCCCCCAGGGCAGGCACAGCCTAATACTACACCTCAGAACCCAGTGTAAGTGACATGCCAGGAGTTGCACCACACAACACTGTGATATTTAGGGTAGCCTAGACTAGTGGTTCTCAAAGCCGGTCCGCCGCCTGTTCAGGGAAAGCCGCTGGTGAGCCGGGCCGGTTTGTCTATCTGCCGATTCCGCAGGTTCGGCCGATCATGGCTCCCACTGGCCGTGGTTCACTGCTCCAGGCCAATGCGGCCTGTGGGAAGCAGCACGGGCTGAGGGATGTGCTGGCCGCCCTTTTCTGCAGCCCCCATAGACCTGGAGCGGTGAACCGCGGCCAGTGGGAGCTGTGATCGGCCAAACCTGCAGACGCGACAGGTAAACAAACCGGCCCGGCCCGCCAGAGGCTTTCCCTGAACAGGTGGCGGACCGGCTTTGAGAACCACTGGCCTAGACAGACTTCCAGAACTATTTAAGTTACGCCAGGGACTTCTCCAGCTCCCTGGGACAATCTAAGAAGAGGCTGCAGAGTTCTCTTATAGTCACCTAGTCTCTTCTCCCAACTCCTAGTGTGCTTTCTGTGCGGCATCTCCTAGTTTCTTATGATACATTTATGATGTGATGCAACACAATAGATTAAAAAAATGCAGGACAATCTAAACAAAACTGTGTAATACTTCTTTCCAATGTAAATTTAGAATACACTCCAGGGAAAGAGTCACCATTTTCTGCTAAAATAAACAGTCATACAGGTCATGAAAAAATGTATTTCCAAATTCTGAGGCTTTAAAGGAAATTAACACCACTCTCTGCCACACACAAACCCTTTTTACAATCCAAGTTTGCTCTGAACTGAATCTTGAAAAGAATCAGGAGGAAGAGGGTGGGGGCGGAGATTGAATTGCCCTTGTGACAGTTGTCAAGCCTGGACTAAGGCCGCTAACCATATAGATTCTTCAGAGAGAAGAGGCCAAGAGGCCCTTTGATTTGATATGCATTCCCAGCCTGCAAACTGATTCTCTTCAATATAATGCCTTATGGCAGTGTGGTGGTCAATTATGAAGCCCAAAAGCATTTTCATCATTGATACTGACAGGAGAAATGCTCCTGTTAGTAGAAAAGGAAAACCTCTGTGGTCTCAAAATAATAGCTAAACAAAAACTTAACTGAAAAACATACATGTAATATATTTTTGCAAGCACAACAGCAATACAGTTTTCACATCCTATAAGACTGAGAGATTGATTCAGACAGCAAACCAGTCATAATGATTCTATCTGCAGAATAACCTCCTACCACAGCAGAGAAGTCTTGCTTATGTGGAGAGAGACTACCTCATCTGGATGAATTTTAAGGCATTTTAATATCACTCACTCACAAAGGAGAATTGCTCTGTAGGTTTCAGCGAAACACTGAAAACTATACTGATCATTTTCAAAGTCACCCACAATCAAGCTGTTCCAAAGTGACAGCCCTACTCACTAAATTCTGCCCTGGGAATAATGCACTGTTAGGACTCAATCCTGCAAAGTGGTGAGTCCCTCCTCAAAAATGCTGTGAATTCTCTCAACTTTCATTGAAACCAAATGTACATGAACAGGCCCTTTACAAGCAACAACAAGGATTAGAGCAACATAAAAAAGGCTATAGGAAATACAAATGAAATGCTAAAAAGGATTGATGCCTTTGCGGTTTCAATATAAACAGAAGGGTCTGTAAATCAGAGGTACTGGAAAATAATAAAAATTCTCTTGCCAAACATTATTAGACACCACAAAAACATACACCTTCTATTCACTATCTTCTCCAACTACCATGTTTAACAGGATAAGAGAGCTATTGGAAATACTATTTTGGGAGGCAAGTACAGTCCTTTGCAGAAGCAGGATTGCCCTGAGGATCTTAGGAGCTTGCCTTCTGGTGAACATCAAAAGAGATTCCATTGCTCCCCAAGCCTGGACATGATGGTTCTACAGGCTCCACTGCAAACGCTGAAATGAGGGGGCAATGCACCGCACACCTGTATGGGCTGCTCTGTACCACAAGGGGCCCATCCACTCATTGAAACTAGCATCTCCTCCTTACCCATCCTACTCTGAGGAAGGGCTCCTTGTGAACAAAATCGGGCAGTTCTCTCATCCCTATAAAAGCCGCCTCCACACACATCTAATGGAACAAACCCCCTCTCCTCACTACTCCCTTTCAGTCGTCCCCGTGGACATCAAAACAGTGACCTCTCCCCGCCTTCAAAATGGGGTAACTGCCCATACAGGGAGCTGGAAAACATCAAAATGGGGCATCATCTGCCCAAGGACCCTCCCAGCAAACATCAGAGTGAGGGCAGGCAACGCGCTCCGCATGCCCTGCACAAGCACCAGCCCGCCCTTTTAATCCCCGCTCGAGTGGGGGGGCCCGGGAACCAGCGACCCCCGGGCGAGGAGGCGCTGCAGGTGCCCAGGCCCGGCCCCCACGGAGGGCAGACGTTTACCTGGAGGAACCCAGCCCCACCCGTGCGTATGGATAATCACAAGAGACCCCTCCTGAGCCACGCGCTCAGTTGCAGCCCTAAAGAAACGCTGTTGCTCCGAGTCCTACCTGGCGCACGCCAGCGCTCCCAGCTCTGGGCCTGGGCCCGGACTCTAGAACCGGAACCAAATGACCCGGCCTCGGCCTGCCGGGGTGCGGACAGCGGAAGAACGTGCCCGGGGGAGCGCTTTTTAGGAGCACTTGGTTACTAGGGGGCCTTAGTAACGATATACAGCAGTGAGAGCTGCTGCCGCTGCTCGGGCAGGTACGGAGGGTGCGCGGCACCGTGCGGGATTCCTGGGGGTAAGGGCAGGGGAAAGGAGGGGGCCCTCTCCCTCTCCCTCTCCCTCTCCCTTAATCTTCTGCCTCTCGGCGCCACACAGACCGGGATTTGGGGTTTGATACAAGTCTGGGTTTGAACTGAAGGAAGAGGGGGGAGGAGCCGGGTTCGTCCCGTCCCCATTTCTGGGCATCCCTGGTAGGACAGTCCTCCTGCAGCCCGTTTTAGAAGCGGCCCATGGTCCACGCAGAGGGTGCAAGGGGGTCTTGGTTGTTCACAGCATGGCTTGTCTCCAGGGGGATATTTCCCCCGTTGTGTCTCATGGTTAACAAGGAAGGGAAAGTCGTTGAAACAGGCACTGGAGAGTACTGATGCCAAGCGTGAAAATATGAAAATAACCAACATATTTTAGGTTTTATTACAAAAATAATGTAGTGCTGCTGAAAGCTTAGTATGTTTCTCCAGTAGCTCCAAAATAGCATATTAAACTGGTAAAATAAATATTTATCATATGTACTTGTTTGGTGTCTCAGATAGGGAGTCGAGGGTAAATAACATATAAAAAGACATTTGAAAAAATGAATTAAATCCCTCAGATACATTTTACATTCCTACAATATAAGATTTGACCCAAGCCACATGAAAGTCCTCTGTACATTTTAATACCAGTAAACATTTTCTCCATCGTTGTTTACCACCTTTTTTCACTATGTTCAGCAGTCTTTTTGGGGGTAGTGCAAGATTCAGTGGTGGTAACGTTACAGTTTGCTGCATTCACTGAAAATCAGGAGCTGGCTGTTGATAAGAAAAAGAAAGCTCTGTGTAGCTTATATCTTGATCATCAGCAGTAAAAGAAAAGGAAATTAATATCTTGCTTCAGTCCCTCATTAACTGCAATAAAACAAGATTCCTTAAACCATCATGTTTCTCATTCATTATAACAACACTGAACAATACTGCTGACAGAAGGGATTAGCAAGGTTATGTTGGAGAGGTTATACTTATCAGCATAAATGGAAAGCATAATCTTTTGTATTGCATAGTATTTAGAATAGAGAAAGGCATACTTCTAAGACCTGCCTCAAATATAGTGCCTCACATTAATTTTGACACCCTAGATAATATTTTGATTAAACTTACAGGAAATAGACATTCTGATCACCCACACACCTTTCAATATAGAGTTTATAAAGAGATTAAAAGGGACCATGGATAGCAGTGTAAATCCACAGTAATTCTGCTGAATTTTGCAGCAGTTGGCCGTAAAGTGTTGAACATTCAGCCACCCAAAATCCATTTCATTTTGTCCCTCTTTATTTTTCAAAGCATCTTAAAACTTTTTTTAAAAGATTTTAGAATAACTGTTGACCCTATATTTTCATCTTTTCTTCCTGTCCTTTACTTAGCCTATTCTATTTTTTATTTTTATTTTAAGAGGATAGTATTTGTTTCTGTTTCTGTTTCATTTCATTGACAAGGAGTGCACTGTAGATACAAGATTATTGTTACTATTACCTTTTACTATTGTATTATATTGTATTGAAGTGTGCTGATAAATAGAACCCGAGTTCTGCTTAAATGTGTATAGCTGCATTTTTTCACTGCTAAACAAAATGATTAGGAGATAACCTTGCCTATGTCACTAAGGTGTTGTGATGCTTAATGAATTAAAATGCTATGATAACTTTGAATAAAAGGTACTATAGAAGATGTATTATTAGTTAATGTACTTTAGTACATTTAATAATGCTTAGACTTTTGCCATTCTTGTTGTACATTGGTCACTCAGAGCTGAAATTTGAACATACGGACTTACATTCAGAAGTTTTCAGTTTTCAGTATTTCAAATGAAATATGGTACGGAATGTACCTGATTTGTCATGATATTTACATTTTTTCGCAAATTTGGATTGCCTCAAGAAAAAAATACTTCTTTTAGATTTGGAAACAAATTATTCTCTGTAGTTTTACATGACTGAGAGATCATACTTTAAGATTTAGTAAAATAAATAATGCCATATTACTAAAATGAATTCCAAATGATTTGATGACTATTTAGTCACTTGTTGGTTAAAGGAGCAGTCTGTGGTATATTATTCATCGTTGTATTGCAGACAGTATTCTTGGCCAAAATGCTGACATTATAGACAGATAATATGCCAAATTATGATCTCAGTTACACTGATGAAATCCCATTGACTTCAGTGAGATTGCATGGATATAACTGAGAGCAGTATTTAACCAGATCTTATTGTTGCTTTTGGCTTGACATGTTTTCTTGTTGGCAATGTGTGATATACTGCAGTAAAAAAATAAGTGGCTACATTTCACAGGAGTTAGATTATTTCACTGTCTGTCTATGGCAGTCACAATAGGTTTGTAAAGTGATACACTACAGTATCAAAGCTTCTTTTTTCAAGAACTAACTTTTCACATTTTGTGACACTGTAAGTGGAAAAAGCTTTTGTTTATATGACCAGGACAGCACCTTATTCTATAATAGTCCCCCAATTCTTATTGCTAAAACGTTGTCTCAACAGAGTTTACTAAATGTTACCATCTACTATTTTATTCAGATAATATCTTCATGTATTTACTACTAAGAAGCACTTTATTGGGAGTTGCCAGAGTTCAGCACTTCGTAAGTGTCAGACCACAAGTACATAAGAATGGCCCTACTGGATCAGACCAAAGGTCCATCTAGCCCAGTATCCTGTCTTCCGACAGTGGCCAGTGCCAGGTGCCTCAGAGGGAATGAATAGAACAGGTAATCATAAAGTGATCTATCCCCTGTCACTCATTCCCAGCTTCTGGCAAACAGAGGCTAGGGACACCATTCCTGCCCATCATGGCTAATAGCCATTGATGGACCTATCCTCCATGAATTTATCTAGTTCTTTTCTGAACCCTGTTATGGTCTTGGCCTTCACGACATCCTCTGGCAAGGAGTTCCACAGTATTTGAAACTGATTAACTCCTTTGCATTCTGCTTTTACAATGATTTAAATATTGGCATTGTAAGGATCTAGGGACCAGATCTGTAGAGCCTCAGATAGCTGATAGTCCCACAGAGCCATTAAGAAGCCACACAGAACCACAGCCAGGGAAAGTAGGAGCCACAGGAAGTACCGCCCAACAGACCCAGAGTGACAATACCCTGCAGCCCTCTTATTCACCATACTTGCTCAGCAGAAGCAGCACTACAAAGGCTCCACCAAGGTCCAGCTGCCTCATATGCTGCCTAGTTCCAGTGACTCACTACTGGCACTAAGTGGAACAAGGCAGTCCAATTACACCATTTTCAGTGTGGACTTAGTGAGGAAGTAAAGGATGAGCTAGCCCACATTGAGACCCTGCCCCATTTTGACGCATTCGTTGACCTCTCTCTCCACATTGACAACCAGCTGCAGGAGCGAAAGGAGGAGGGTGGGGGCACACTGAAACCCCAGGGCCCAACTAGGAACTGATGCAGTGTGATGTGGGCCACTGACACTTGACCCTGGAAGAAAATGAATGGTGATGGCACAGTAATCTGTGTTTTTATTGGAGAGCACCAGGACCAGCACTTAATTTGTGCCAAAGCAGAGTCCTGGCACTTCTAGGCTTGGCAGTTCATTAGCCCCAGCACCTCTGGGCTTGCTACATCAGTTATGAATGTAAAAAATTGCTTCAGCCCCAGCACCTAATTGTTGAGCCCCAGCACCTCTTTCATTACAAATTAAGCATTAACCAGGACATGCCTTTGCCTTGAGCCTTGAAGTAAAGATGGCTCAGGTGGGCATTCTTCTTCTCTCTCTTTGATTTCATCATCACCTATCTCCTTGGAACCAGGAATGGGAAAGCAGATGCCTTATCCCGAAAGTGGGAGAAGGGCAAGGAGCCTAACCAAGAATCACGTTGTCTCTTAAAACCTCACAACTTCCTTAGTGCCACAGTGTGCAGAGACCTCCTTCATCTAATCCATTCTGCTTCATGGAACAATCCGTTATCCCAGGAGATAACAGGACATCCTGATCAAATGAGGGCCAGAACCAAAATACTATGTGCCACACAGGATGGCGTCACCTACCTTCATGGGTGCATATATGTTCCACCAGGGTGCCCCTGTCTATAAGTACTCCATCTCTGCCATGACACTACTTTGGCCATCATAAGACTTTCCACACAGCTTCTCCTTTGTTCTGGTGGCCTTCTTATGCAATCTGAAGTCCGGGATGACATTGACTCTTGTTACCAGACGGTGTGCACCAAGACGCCCTGTACTAAGCCCGTTGGTGTCCTAGTACCCCTGAAGATCCTGCCTAGAGCCTGGACCTCCATCACCCTTGATAGCGGAACTCTGTGTTTCTGATGGCCGCACCATGGTTTTGATTGTTGTAGACCAAGTGACCAAAATGGTGCACTTCATCCCGTGTAACAGCCTGCCCTCTACTGAAACACCATCTCAGCTCCTAGTAGTTCATATGATCTGGCTTCATGGGCTTCATGGGCTTCCCGGCTGTATCACCTCAGACTGAGGCCTGCAGTTTGACTCACTTTTATGGCATGAAGTGCTCCAGCTAATGGATGGTTGTGCTTTTACCTCCTCCACATACCACCCCCAGACAGATGGGCAGGTGGAGAGCATGAACCAAGTACCTAAATTGCTTTGTCAACTACTGATTCTCCCTCCTTCCTTATGCTGAGTTCTCATACAAAATCACCAACCTCACCTCCACGGGGCAGAGTTTCTTCTTTGCCAATTAGGGGTTCCACTCTTGCTTCCAACTGGCCTCGCCAGTGGCCTCCCTGGACCCAGTAGCTGGTGGCTGGATCCAGCAAATTCACTGTATCCAGGAGGAGCTTAAGGACCATCTCAAAGATGCAGAAAGGGACTACAAATTCCTTCTAACCCACTAGTTTCTTGGACCCTTCCAGATCTGTCAGCAAATCAATCCTGTCATCTTCAAATTACAGCTCCATTGATCTCTTAAGGTACATACCATTTCCCATGTATCCCTCCCGAAGCCTTACATAGGGTACCACTTTCCTGATTGGTCCCATCAGCTGCCCCTACCACTCAAGGTCCATGGGCATGAGGACTATATAGGCCATTCTATCCTCAAGTCTAAACTGCAAAGGGGGAGACTGTGCTACCTAATTGATTGGGAGGGGGGTGGTCCCAAGGGATGCTCCTGGGAGACCGCTGCCTATGTCCATGCCCCTGACCTGGTAAAAAGGCTTAATCAAAACCAGCTGGATTTAGGGTGACCAGATGTCCCAATTTTATAGGGACAGAACCAATATTTGGGGCTTTGTTTTATATAGGCGCCTATCACCCCCTATCGCCATCCCGATTTTTCACACTTGCTGTCTGGATTAACCAGGACCAGCACCCACTGAGAGGAAGGGGGCCCTGAAGTGGGGGATGATATAAGGATTCAGGGATCATGAGAACCTAAGTCTGCAGAGCCTGTCGACAGCTGATGCTCCTACAGTGCCACCAAGAGGTCATGCCGAGCCACAGCCAGGGAGCACTGTGGGGAGGGAGTTGGTGGTAAGCATGCCAGCTTGGAGCGAAAGCAACAGGCAGTTCACCTGGCTATGACTCTTAAAGGCATGTCAAGAGGCATTGCGACTGTGTGTGGGTATCAAAGAAATGTTCATTAGGCTGATAAACATAAGCCCATTTGCTTTATTGATAAAAATCAAGAGTAGATGCTAAATGTGTTTGTCAGTGTTTATCTATATCCTGTTGAAAGTTTACCAATGTAACCAAATTAGCTTGTAGATGCTAAATCCTTTACATATCCTGTAATTCTATATTGCCTTTGGATTATATATGCAACTATACTCACTCAATTGTTAGTAGACTAAAAACCTGGAGTATTGAGATGAAGGTTACTAAAATAGCCTATGTCAATAACATTACTATCTGAAGCTTGTTGACTCGCATTGAAAAACCATCTGTAAATCACCTTAGTAGTTTTGAATAGCTGCAACAACTGAGTGGCCCATCAATGGAAGCATGCTGCATTCTTCATCAAAGATGGAGATGACGATGGTCAGCTTGCCAGCCTGTTTCAGCTATAACAAGAGAAGCATTGGGCAAGATCCGGTAGCTCTGATCTTTCTGGATAATATTAAGGGGGCTATTCCAGATGCAAGATATAGGGTGACCAGATGTCCCGATTTTATAGGGACAGTCCTGATTTTTGGGTTTTTTCCTTATACATGCTCCTATTACCCCCCATCCCTCATCCCATTTTTTCACACTTGCTGACTGGTCGCCCCAGCAAGATAAGACTCCCCAAATCCATTTTGGGTAAACCCTGACAAACTTACGAAAGGACTCTGAGACTTACATAGACTTAGAGACTTTACGCCTATGATGAACAACTGGACTCAATATATCCTGATCTACAGACTCTGAAATCAATTGTAAAATATACGATTAACTTTAACCATTTAATAACTCTCTTCTTTTCATTTTTTATTAATAAAACTTTAGTTAGTTTACTCAATTGTAGCATGGTATTTTGGTGAGATCTTGAAATGTGTATGTTGACCTGGGGTTAGTGGCTGGTCCTTTGGGATCGGAAGAACCCTATGTGTGATGTTTTGATTTTAATAATCAGACATCATAAAAGTCCAGAAAGAAGCCTGGGACTGGAATGCCTAAGGCAGAGGTGGGCAAACTACAGCCTGTGGGCCACATCTGGCCTGCGGGACCCTCCTGCCTGGCCCCTGAGCTCCTGGCCTGGGAGGCTAGCCCTTGGCCCCTCCCCTGCTGTTCCCCCTCCTCTGCAGCCTCAGATCACTGTGCCGCCAGCACAATGCTGTCAGTGGCGGGGCTATGAGCTTCTGGGGCAGCCAGATGCAGAGCCCGGCTCGGTGCTCTGTGTTCGCGGTGGTGTGGCTGGCTCCAGCCGGGCGGCGCGGCTATAGTGCCATCAGGCACCGGTGCTCCAGACAGTGCAGTAAGGGGTCAGGGAATGGGGGTAGGAGGTTGGATAGAGGGCAGGGGAGTCCGGGGTGGGTAGTCGGGCGTGGGGGTGTGCATAGGGGTTGGGGCGGTCAACAGGGGTTTGAATGCGGGGCCAGGGGTCCCGGGGAGTTGGATGGGGGGCAGTCAGGGCAGGGTCTGGGGGCAGTCAGGGGACAGGGATAAGGGTGGTTGTGGGGGCAGGGTCCTGGGGGGCAGTCAGAATAAGGAGGGGTTGGATGGGGGGCAGGGGAAAGTTAGGGCAGGGTTCTGGGTGGCTGTCATGGGACAGGGAGCGGGGGTGGGTGGATGGGGCAAGGGGGACCATCAGGGAACGGGGGGTTGGATGGGGCAGGAGTCTGGGGGATGCCATCAGGGGGCAAGAAGCAGGGGGATTGGATAGGGGGTAGGGCCGGGCCACACCTGGCTGTTTGGGGAGGCATAGCCTCCCCTAACCAGCCCTCCATACAATTTCCGAAACTTGACGTGGCCCTCAGGCCAAAAAGTTTGCCCGCCCCTGGGCTAAGGGCTTCTTGTTTTGGCTTCTTGCTAACCAATATGGTGATACTAGCTTTGTGAAATATAATTATAGAATAAACCCTTTTGGGGGGTGTTTGCCCTATTTCTTGCAGTCTGTCCTCTGGCATTCTCAGTGGTGACCCATACTAGGCCCCTATTTTCAGTGACATATCTTTTCTAAAAGATTTCTCAGGCTAGTTTTCTGCCCAGACTTCTTTAAAATTATGGTTGACTTTTTAATTGCTCTAAACTCAGAAAATGTCAGTCGGGTGATTTCAATGGGACTACTTGCTAATCTGCAAACCTGATACTTCTCCCCACTTCTAAGCAAAAATTGAATTAAGAACAATTCAGATTATCATACTAATAAGACTTTACTACTTTTACAAAGTATATTGCAGTATATCTATTAATATACTAAAAAGTGTTGTTTATAAATATTTCACACTGGTCAAAATACATGGGAAAACTACATTTTTGTGATGCTGTGTCCTTTCTTGTCATCACATTTGTTCTCATGTTTATTAATTCTCAAAATTAGGTAACACTCAATGGGTCTCTCATTTATTAGTGCCAGCTATGAGTATATACTGTATACATCATGGTGTTTGGTTTGTTTACTAAGAACAATACCTTAAACTCCATCTCAATTTTATAAGGTATTTTTATAAGAGTAATTCATATTTGTACTTTGATAGAAAATGCAAGGGCCTCCTGGTACTTTTGAAGAATTCTTACAGTCTCAGAAATTGGTAAGAAAAAATGCTTATTATTGTGTGTGTGTAGTGGAATAAACATGCAAGAAAAAGGCCTTGAGCAAAAGCCATATGAATATAGATACTGAAAACCAAGTTTTGAACGTGGATTGTATTTCCTAGGCCCTTGGGCAGTGGAAACTAAGAGCTTTGTAGATATAGCAAACCTTCCAGAGAACAGCGCTTATGTTGTTAACCTGCATTTTTTCCACATATAGGCCAGGGAGGAAGTTTTGTGTCTATGGCAGTAATTCCTGTTTTATTGTGGAGATCATGCTTGAGAGAGCACACTGACTCATAGCTTGTTTAAAATAGATGACCAGGCCACAACTTTATTACCATAACAGTGTGGTCAAAGACAAAAAGTTCTGCCAACTGTGAAAAGGGGAATAATCAGTTTTGCTTATTCTAGCACAGGGTTTCTCAAACAAGGGCTGCAGCTTGTGTAGGGAAAGCGCCTGGCAGGCCAGGCCGGTGTGTTTACCTGCCCCGTCTGCAGGTCCATCCGATCGCGGCTCCCACTGGCTGCGGATTGCTGCTCTGAGCCAATGGCCCGTGCTGCTTCCAGCAGCTCCCATTGGTCTGGAGCAGCGATCCGCGGCCAGTGGGAGTCACGATCAGCTGGACCTGCGGACGGGGCAGGTAAACACACCAGCCCCACCCGCCAGGGGCTTTTCCTACATGAGTGGCGACCCCTGTTTGAGAAACCCTGTTCTAGCGATTCTACCTTGTCTTGCGTTGATAAAATTATAGGGGAGATTTTCCTGATCTCCCTGTAAATTCTACAAACTGTCTACCACCAAAACATTCCATATTAAGACTGATTACCAGTGATGCTTCAGCCAATCATCCATTCTTGTTTGGAGAGAGAGACCACTGCAATGGACCTATATCTATTTGTATAGGAGATGATTAGTTGGTATATGGGTGAAACCTTCTTTGAGTTAAAACATCATTTGAGATTGATAGGTGTGAATTCACCCTTCAGTTAACATAACTGTAAGGATAGGCCCCCAATGAAGAGAAAAGAAGTATGTGAACCCACCCAGGATCTTTTGTTGAGTATTATTTTGGGGTGGGGTGGTGGGAGGCAAAACAGACATAAACCAGGGAAAGACTGAGGGAGAGGTGGCCTGAAAGAGCTGATGAAAGCACATTGGTTTACCTTGGAAGAAATCTGGGGCAAGGTTTTTGGGTTGGGGTGCACAGTGAAAAGAGTGCTCTTAGTGCTGTGAGCAAAGAAAGCTGTTTCCTGCCATTTGATTGCTTCTGCATTCAGAGACGCAAACCTTCATACATTCTTTGTAAATACACAGAACTGCATGAAAGAAATACCTGACTATCACCACCTTCTCCTTCTAACTGTGACAACATACTGGACCCCAAATTTTTGGCTAACTGCTCAGGTCAAAAGGGGCAACACTATTAACAGATTAGAACATGTCCACTGCTTACTGCGGGATTAAACTAGTGTCCAATCCTGGTGTAGTTGTCATCAATTTATTATGATTGTACACTTTAGCATTTAGTCCCTGCTGCAGCAAAGTACTTAATCCCATGGGTAATTTTAAATACTTCATGCTTGCCTAAAGTTAAGCACTAGCTTTCAGTGCTTTGCTGGATTGAGGACCTTAGTCCGTGCCTCTGTTTTCAGGAGCATGCACCACAGATGGAAGACATTACTATACTTTCAGAGAACGTAAATTACAAAGGACTTTATATGTATCCTTAGAGCCATGATAACTCTTCTATGCATGATGTCTCCTTTTCAAACTAAAAAGTCCTAGTCTTGTTAGTTAGTCCTTGTAGAAGGCCCTGCACCCAACATGAATTTGTTCTGCCCTTCTCTGGCCCATTCCTATTTTTGCTGACTGTTGTAACCAAATGTGAGTGCACTATTCAACATAAGAAGAAATTAGAGTCCTTTAAACAATGATGTCAAAATTAGAGGTCATTAAAATGAATAGGAAAAGTGTGTTTGTACTGGAACTGCAGTGCATTGTAAAAATGTAGATGTCACATATAATTGATTCATAATTTTATCTTAACATTTTTGATTATGCTTATGGGTAATTATTTTTAACATGTAATTATTGCAGGATGATTGGCCAAGATTTCCCTTTCTAGATGAAGATCGTCCTTTGGTGGACAAATTAAGACATGACTATTCACTTGATGCTATTTCTAAGTTTCTGTATGACAATGCTCCACTACAAATCAGGCTTGTCTCAGATTTGGAGAAGAGAATAGATGAGTGCACAGCTGAACTGAAGAAACATGCTGAAAAAATATTTTCTTTTCAACAAAGACTAAAAGAGGAAGATGACCATCGTGTTTCACTAGAGCAAAGTAATGGGCAATTATTTTAGTTATTACTACTGGGAATAATGGTTGAAAGGCGAATGAAGTAATTTAATCCGTTTCCCAATGTTTAAATTCTGGCATAGCCCTAGTAATTATGTTCCAGTTTTTGGAAATAGCTGTGAGAGTATGCTGTCTAGTATGGGGGAGGCGGGGGAGGAAAGTAGTGTGTATATATAGACAGAGAATGGGATAAACATCCAAAAGAAATAAAGTAGAATGAAACTTGCACAGTAGAAAATGATCATGCAGTGTTCAATAGGGATAGATTGTATCTTCATGTATAGCCTTGAGTAAGGAATGGTGCATAGGGTGTAACCTCAGGAGTAGTCCTGGGAAATATATGCATATATATCACTGTAGGAGTAGCCCAGGAAGTCACTGTGCCTCAAAGAGGCTTAATTCCTTTCTTGTTTCCTATATTTACAACAAATTACAGTAACCTACACCAGTTCAGCTACATTGTCTGATGCACTGGGAATGTGGAGCTAAGGCTTGCCCATTACTTGGTTTCCCAGTCTACCTGCTTCAGAGGGAAGGGAGTAAATGAATACTTACAATTCACCTACGCAAAATATATGCATTCCTTTGGTGCAATCAGTGAGGCTCAGATAAGTGAACACAAAAAGTACCTTTTGGCTGAGAGGGGATGAAAATGTTGTCCTTAGTCACCACAGTTGATTAGAACCTCAATTTTACATCTCATCTGAAAGACACTTCCAGCAATGCATTGTCAGTCCATGCTGGGCCACTGGTTCAATAGTGAGTTAAAAAGGGGAGAGCCACTTCTTGAATCATCAGCACCGTGTCCTGTAGCACATTGGTTTTCCTCAGAAGTAGCTTAGCGGAATTTGTCCTGAAGCTGAAAAAACAAAGCTATTTTGTTGCTAAATCTTACTCTTTTTTTTAAAGCCAATAATACTCAACTTACTGATTCAGAAGAAATTTCAGTTCAAACAGGCAAGATGGGGAAAACAAAGGTATATTATTTATTTTAAAAAAAATTTCATTTTGTTACGAGTTTAGATGGTGAAGACCAAATTTTCAAAGGGGCCTCTATCTTGCATCTTAGACTGAGATTGTGGCCTGCCCTATATGATCACACAAATAAAAGCACTCAAAGATATGATCGTTCTTTATATTGTCACACAATATTCTGTAGTGTAGATAAGACCTAAAGCCTTTGAGTGTCACAGGCCACATTTTTCAATTTGAAGTCATACTTGGGCTATTTTAAGTTCTGACTTGTAATATGTCATCAGCTGAAAGTGTTTTCCTTTATCTGAGAATACAAGATGTTTAATTCATGGTAAGAAGTGCATTGAACATTAGTTTTGAATGGTTTGTTTAAAACATTTTTCAGATTGCTAAATATATCACTGAGGAATCAAGCAGAAAAAATGTCGAAGTAAGTTTGCTAAACATATTATAAAGTAGATTACAGTATAATATCAAACCAATATATTGTGTCAACAGTGGCAATTTAGGGAAAGAGAGGAATACAGAATTAGGCCCCAATATATATATATATTAAAGATTCAGTATTATTTTTATTAATTATATACATTTAGATATACCACATAATGGAAAATCCAGATATGGGGTGTGTGTGTTGATTTATTTTGATTTAATTGACATGTCGTGAATGAATGCTTGGGGCCTAATTTTTGGTTTTCTCTAAGCTGTGCTTAATGAAGAACCTTTGCGGGAAGCAACAGTAGCTATGTGTCAGTTTTATATTCTCCTGATTCCTGGGGCTGCTTGGGGCTGCTCATAGGCAGTGGGTAGCTAAGGCTAGAGGGGACTCAGTCTACCCAAAATTAATCTCTGCCAGAAAGAGCCCCTTCACTACTGATATGATGGAGAGCTTAATTGGGTGCTAACTATGTGAGCCATAGCCCACCTAGGTCCACTCATGGATATGCCCCTGCTGAGCCTCTCTGTCCCAGGAATATTTTCTCTAGCCACCCATGAGTCTGCTTCTGCTCCTCTCATAAGTTAAAGGAGCATTTAACCAAATCTGACTGGTAAGAGCACGCAAGGCACCACTGGAACAGGCAGGGATTCTGACTGCTCCATTTGAGGCATAAGTAAAATTAATGATAGGTGTCAGTGTTGTGGAACTGAGCACTAAAATATTAACTGGCCAAATTTCATGGAGATAATATGAAATAAGAACAGATGTAAACTTCTATCACAACACAATAATGTATTTTAACTAAGCTAATTAAGTTAAGAAAAATATTACTGATACATGTAAAAATAGCAAATCAGGTTCTGTGTTCTTCTGAGACTTCTATAAAGTTAAGGACCAAAACCTGCTCACGTGAGTTGCATGAGTAATTTTATTGACATCACTAGATCAGACCCACTTAGCTCACAAGAGTGGTATTATCTGCATAATGCTTTGAACACATAAAGTGCTATGTAAATGCTAAGCATTCTTATTTTTATTTTGCTTTCTGTACTCTGAAATACAAACTGACCCACTTCCTGGCATGAAATAAAAAACATACAGCATGTTCAAATTATATGAGGGTGATGTCAGGCAGAAGGAGAATTGTTTTCTTAGCTATGTCCATGGCCTCTACTGGAATGCTATCTGTTATGCACTTGCCATACAATTAACAGAATGACTCTGCAGTGACTAGCTTCAACAAGGAAATGAAGGCAGGGGCTGGGAAATAGCAAAATATGATTTCAAATTCAACTGCCGACTTAAATACAAAAACAAAGCAAAACACCTTGACTGGGGTTTTATTCTATAGCTTCTGGGGGGGGGGGGGGAGTAATTTTTGAGACAGAATCATAGGGATGCAAAATATCTGTTAATGATCAGGCAGCAATTTCTTGCTGTACCTTGGCTAATTGATAATTGGACCTCTCATTGAGTCTGGACAATCAGAGAAAGTAATTGGTAAAGAAAATACTACTGAAAAAATGGGACTCCCAACAATGGAACATTTCCATTGTGGGTAACTGTCTTCAATTTCAGTTTAGCAAAAATATATTGTGGATACATTTGAAGTGAGATGTTCTCAGCAAAAAAAGAGAAACAACAAAGAATGTAATAATTAGTAATTAAACATTTTTTTCCTTTTAGAATTATAGATACCCAGGTTTCAAGTTAAAACAGCTTACAGAACTACCAAGACATTTGGAAGCAGCAAAACTTTGGGACTTGGTTATAAAAGCTCACAATTTCAAAGTATGTACGCTTTACTCCAGTTTGCTAAATAGAAACTGCTAACATAAAATAGTGCCAGATCTTTATGGTTTATAACTTAAATAAGCATATATTTTAAAATGTTCATAGACAGTGAAGTCTATTCTAGACAGTGAAGTCCATTATTTATATACACAACCGGCTCACCTCAGGCAGCAGCAATGAACATTTCCCCTCAAAGCTTTTTCTTGTGTCTCAAACCTGATCTATTATTATATTGGGGAAAAAGACATTAAATTAATATTAGAGTTGCAAAGTCAAGCACTCGGAAGTTAGTAAGCTCCAGATCTTCAAAGGTATTTAGGCACCTAACTCCCATTAAAATTAATAGGAGTTAGGCATCTTAATACTTTTAGGGATGTGGGCCAAAATTAGGGTTGTCTATATAACCTTAATTCAGCCTCCTTCTGTATATGCATTATAGTATAATCTTTAATTACATGATCACATGGTGTTTTTGCACAGGATCCATCTCTCATTCAATCCACAGTATGGACAGTGCTCAAGGAATGAATCAGGCCTGTGTAGTGCATGAGTCTATTGTCTGAAGGACTCCTGCTGTGAGGATCCATGGACCTGGAACCCAGGTCTGCAGGCTGCTGTGTGGATCCCTTGTCCACACAGCCAGACTACAGGTCTGGTGAAGCAGGGAACAGCGACCAATGAGCCCTATGGGTTCAAGCTCCACTGGATGTCTCACCCATGGAAGTCCTGACTGGTAGAGCCTACTGCGTTCTCTAATTGCCCTAGGGAGAACATCTGGAGGCTGTCTGTGCAACTAGGTAGATTTCCAGGTTGCTGCTGCAAACAGACGCTTGATACATTGCCTCACTGCTGGTTTCTGACCCCAGTCCTGCTTCTGATGCCAAGCCTTGCTTCTGGTTCCTGGTCTCCTGCCCTACTTCTACTCCTCAGGCTGCCTTCGTTCCTGGTTCCCTGGTCCATTACTGCATCCTGGCCTGCCTCTGTTTTACTAACCATACTTTGGCTGGCTCACTTGGCTCTGACATGGTGCAACTCATTGAACTCAATTCCAACCTTGACTGCTGCTTCTGACCTTGAACCCTCTAGACTGAACTCGGACCATGTCCTTTATAACCATGGCCCTGGCCTCTTCCCCCAGCCCGTAGGTGAGGTCCTGATACCTGCCTAGCTCAAGTGAGAGGGAAGTGAGAATGACCACACTGGGAAACACCACTTAAGCTACACAGAGTGATTGGATTATCAGAGTGATTCTGTTAGAAGCTGATGAGTTGTAATTCAGGTTCCTGCATCCTATTGCATTACTAGCACAGCAGCATGCAAGCTTTGGTGTGTACATGTTAAAGGTCCCTTATACGCTATCTAGCTCAAATTTAAAGCGCCACTTAATCTGAGCTGGAGGAATCAGGTTAGGGAAAAACTTGAGTTACACCCCAAGCTAATAGTTCAGTGAAGACAAGCCCTTTGTTTCTCCAAAAGATTGTGCACATGGAGTCTACTCTTGGTGTGCACGCACCCTATTTCTACAAAATGGTATTCTTTTGGGCAGTAGTGCCCAATAGGACTGTGCTTGCTAGATATCTTTGCACCTCCCACTCAAGAGCATAAAAGGCAGAGTGGTCCCTGCTATCCCTCAGTTCCTTCTTACCTCCTGTGGAAGGAACCTCTCCAGTGTCCACTTGCTTCTTGGTGCTAGTGTTAGTTATTATTGTTAGTTAGTTCTTAGTGAATAATTTTAGTCTTTTTGCCTGTTGGCCCCAAAACCATTTTTTTTGTGTGAGATATTTAATTTATTGTCTAGACTTCTCCCCTCCATCCTTTAGAGGAGCTCTAACAATATGGAAGAAACAAAATTCCCAGGGTTCAAATCTGCCCTTCATGTGAAGCTTCAATGCCACTTACCAGCAGACGCTCCAGCTGCCTCTTTTGTTTAGAAGAGGATAAACAAATGTAGAGAATTGGTAGACAAGGTCCCAAAGGAAAGAAAAAGAAGCTCAGGACAGCTGGCAGTTTCTCAAAGGGACAGCATTAAAGGCATAACAGCAAACTATCCCAATGCAGAGTAAAGATAGGAAGTTACAACTATAGTTGTATCAGGAACTCTTTAATTACCTGAAAATCAAAAAGGAATCATACGAAGAGTGAAAACAAGGACAAATGGCTAAGGATAAGTACAAAGGAAGGGCATAAGCATGTAGGGACAAAATAAGAGAGGCATTAAAATGGGTTACAACTAGCAAGGGACATAAAAAGCAATAAAAAGGTTCTATAAATGCATTAGAGGTAAGATGAAGGAAAGTGTAAGTCCATTACTTAACAGGGAAGGAGGGGTACTAACTGATGGCACAAAGAGGAGCGTGCAAGTGTTTACGAATACCTACACCATCTCTGACAGATGTTTGTCTAGCGTGTTCTTAAAATCTTCCAGTGACAAGAACTATATGACCTCCCTTGATAATCTTTTCCAGCACTTAACTATCCTTATAGTTATGTTTTTTTTCCTTATTATCTAATCTACATCCACCATAGACTGTAATGGGAGGGGCAGAGCTATAACCTTTTATAACCCTTCGAAGACTTATCCCAAATAAGTGTTTAGGTCACCTGTCATTCTTTGAATAGCTGGTAATAACTTTTACAAAAGAAAATTATAGTGCTGTATATTTTGAGGGACTGAACATTACTTCTAACGTTAGTGTTTCACTACCAGCCTTCAACAAGATGTTTAGAGTCAAAATATACAAATTTTTTACTTCTAAAAAAATTACTTATGTATGCATATGTTTGGCACACAATGCTGTCAGAAAGCCTGCTATATAGACTGCAAAATAACGTGGACATCTCAAAAACCATAATTTTAGTCCCACCCCCAACTCCAAAAAGTCTGTTTTTTGTCATACTGACACTACTTTAGCTTTAGCAAATGACAGGAAATTAATAGCTGCCATAATAAATAAACCTGACACAGTCAAAATGCATGAATTCCCGAAAAAATTCAGTACATAAATTACATAATATTTACAATCCCTCAGTTATCAGATAGTAACAGATTTAATAACTACTTCAAAAATTTAACTTTAAAAATACAATTTATGTAATGTAATACTTTTTAATAACAGCCTCATTTGAAAAAATTTTTTAGAAGACTGCAATTGCACTCTACATAAGCATATTGAAAAAATACCATTGTGTGAGTTTTAAAGTCTTTTTATGGCATTAATTGTAATATTTTTGGGCCAGTTTCAGTGGCATTGGAACAGTTTTTTATAGTGGGGGTACTGAAAGACATTGAACAAAACTTTAAGCCTTGTGTATGATAGAAACCACTTCAATCCAGAGGGCGCTGCCACAGCCCCAGCACCCTAGTTCCAGCACCATTGGCTAATTGTGCCTTGTCCTGTAGAGCTAACCACCAGGACAATCCTAAAACCTCACTAATACTTCTGCACAGGAGCCATGCACAGTTCATGACTTATGCCTGTTACCTGATGCAGAGGGGAATAAATGGAACCTATATATGAATCTGCTTTATTGATTTTGCTAGCTACTCTTATTCTCTGAGGTATTGTTTTTAAATTGCCATTGTGTTGAACTCATTTTTAGAATTCAAGTGCAAAGAACGCTACCTAAGGCCTCACTAATTTTGTGTATCTCAGTTTTTCAGTGCCAAATTTGAGACATTTAGGACCTGAGTTCAGGGGCGGCTCCAGATCCCAGCACGCCAAGTGTGTGCTTGGGGCGGCATGCCACGGGGGGCGCTCTGCTGGTCACCGGGAGGGTGGCAAGCAGTTCCGGTGGACCTCCTGCAGGTGTACCTGCGGAGGGTCCGCTGGTCCCATGCGACTTCGGTGGAGGTCCACCGGAGCTGCAAGACCAGCGACCTGCAGACTGCCTCCCGCGGCATGCCGCCCTGCTTGGGGCGGTGAAATGTCTAGAGCCACCCCTGCCTTAGTTTCAGATATGCTGAGTATCTGTAACTCCAGTCAAAGCCAGTGCAAGCTGAAAATGCTTGACCCTTAAGAATATCCAGCTTTCGTTGTATCCACGAGTACCCCATGTTGTACTCAACATAGTGGATAATTTTGAAAGAAACTGCCTCTCTTCAACTTAAAGTTAAGCATTTTCCTCTTGAGGTTTTTTCCAAGTGTTTGCTGAAGCTAAGACATTTTTCTACTATTTACTGGATTTTGTTATGAAGTGCACCTCTTGTGGTCTTTAACTTTTTGCATTTCTACAGTCTAAATAAATTAAACAAAAAGTTTGTTTCAACAGGGAGAAGTTTTAAAAGTTTGGAGAAAGTTGTTTCTTTCAGAAGCATCCATTGCTGTTTTACAGGATTGTTTTTGGTGGTGGTTTCTTCAAAAGTTTAAGGTATAAACATATAACAAAATTATTCTTACAGTTCTTCTAATCAAATGTACAAAATTAAGATTTCTTGTTTTACAAAGTCGGAATCCATAAATTGAATAGATTCAAGAGGAACAGAAGTAGGCCCAGAATGAAACATCTAACTTTAACCTGATCTCAGAAGACATACATTTTACTTGTGAAGAGCCATTTAAGACAGAAGGTTTATATCACTGAATACTAAAATAAAACTTTAAGCCAGAATTGACTGTTTACTTTAGCTTTGCTTACTTTAATGATGCTAAGATTTATGCAAGATTTTGTTTTGAAATAATTAAATATAAGAACATAAAGCAAAAATATCACTACTTTTGTTACCTGACACTATCGATATGTACCTAACTGAGGAGCTAAGGGAAAATGTTCATCCAGTGCATGACTGTGCTTGTGAGCTATCTTGATTCAGTACAGTGCTTCAGCCCAACATTTAAGGTGGTGCTTAATAGGGATGGATTAAACACATGATTCAAATTAAGCATGTCCTTAAGTGCTGTGCCAAATTAAGAGCTTTTGCAAAAATTAAAAAAACTGTTAATTTAAAGGGGGAAAGAATACAGCAAAATGTAAAATTACTTTGGGAATATTGATAACAGTGTTGTTCCTCATATCATCAGATTAAATGCTACAAGAAATTGCTAATGCCACATTTCAACAGGGTATTTAAGCACATGTCTAGCTTTACACATGTAAGTCATTATATTATCTGTAGTAGTGGAATTGCTCGCATGAATAAATACCCTGCCAAGTCAGGGCCTAAATTATGACCATCATCATGTTAATTCATAACTATTTCTGTTTTTATGTTGATTTTTCCTTTTAAGCCTAATCAAGAAGATCAAGATTACTTTTTTGACAGAATTGCAGACAGCTTTGTATCACTTTTCCTATGTGTCCCCAGTGATACTAAAGATGCTTTTTTTCAGGTAATGGTATGGTAACATATGAATTGCAATGTTTAGTTATATAAGTTTGGCAAGTTTTTAAGGCTTTTTCTTCCTTCTTGTACATGGTGTAGAAAAATGCATTAATTTCATGGAAATTCGTATGGCAGAGGGAAAAGCCATACAGAGACAAGCTCCCCCGCTCACATAGACACAAACATTCCCTTGCTTAAACAATACATGTTTTCGGAGAGATGTATAGGAGGTTCCTAGCTGAACAAAAGGAAATAGAAGTTAGGGGGCAGCAGCTGCCCAGGGAAAATTTTCAAAAGTACCAGAGGCCAAAAAATCAGACTTTTAAAGAGATTTTGGGCACCAAAACAGGTAAATAGGTTCCTAGGCACTGCTGACATTTTCAAAGCTACAGCTCATGTGCCACCTAATCCCTTTAGGTGCCTAGGTACCTTGAGCACCTAAATTTCTGCCAGTAAGCATTTACAAAGCAATCTAAGTTCTGCTGCCACCCAACAGCTAACAAGCTGCTCACAGCAGTAGCTGAAGCCAAAGCCCTGAAGTGGGATTTTTGAAGCAGGAGAGAGAATGCTTACCTCACCTCCAGGGCCTTATCCTGTAGGTGTGCTCTGAGCATACCTGTTACCTGCCAGACTCTGCAGCAAGTAGTCTAGATGCAGGATACTGATAGATGGCAGCATATGTTTGTGGGGGTAGGGCCGGTGCAAGGATATTTTGCGCCCTAGGCGAAACTTCCATCTTGCGCCCCCCACCCCCACCCGTCCCCCCAGAGCATCGCTTATTATAAACTTTCAAAAATGAATACTGCATAATGTGGCATTATTCATTTGAATTAATACACATTCAGCTTGAAAATTTATTAACTTCATTATTTATTCTACATATTTAATGAAAATAAATGAATAATCTGACAGGGTGTGGGGCTGGCTGGCTTTGGGCACGGGGATGCGGCAGGGGTTGGATGGAGACGGGGAGTGCGGGGCTGGCTGGCTTTAGGCAGGGCAGGGGATGCGGAGCTGGTTGGAGATGGGGTCCGGGGTTGGCCGGAGACAGGGGGTGTGGGGCTGGCTTCGGGCAGGGGGCTGCGGCAAGGGTTGGCTGGAGATAGGAGGTGTGAGGCTGGCTGGGGGCAGGGCAGGGGGTGTGGAGCTGGCTGGGGGTAGGGCAGGGGGTGTGGGGCTAGCTGGAGACAAGAGGTGTGGGGCTGGCTGCAGATAGAGGGTGTGGGGCTGGCTGCGGGCAGGGCAGGGGGTGCAGCAGGGGCTGGCTGCGGGCAGGGCGGGGGGTGTGGGGCTGGCTTCAGGCAGNCTGGCTGCGGGCAGGGCGGGGGGTGTGGGGCTGGCTTCAGGCAGGGCAGGGGGTGTGGGGCTGGCTGTGGTCCTTCAGCTGGCGTCCACCAGCCAAAAAGGTTGGGGACCACTGCTATAGAGGGTTTTCATGTCTGAGATTCTGAGCAGAGAGCCACACCTCTCGCTGGCCTGTCAGCCAGGCTCATAAGATCAGCTGCTTAGATGCCTAAACTCTGTCTTCTCCTTGCCCTTTCCTCTGCATTTCACTACTGGCTTCTGAAAATCCCTTTCTTAGGTGCCTAACTCCCCCTATGTGTTGTATGAGGAACCTGGGTGCCAAACTCAGTGCTGTGAATACCACTGGGTGGCAGGGCTCCTAGGAGTTAGGCTCAGTGTTGCAACACCTAAGTCCCCTTTGTGAATCTAGCCTGGAAGTATTTTTGAACGTTACCTTATGTAGCATACTCCTACTGAAACGCACTATACAAATTTCTACTAAATCACATGTAAGTTAATGCTGAGGACGTAATTATCAACTTCTTCTTGAGCCAAAGGTCATCAACTGAACCTTACAAGAGGGGTTGCAGCCTTCCTTAGGATTAGTGGGGCAATTAAAACTAAACTGTCAATTATCTAATATTAGTTAAGCATTTTGAGATCCTCAGATGACACACTATATACTCATATTTTCCTCCTCATATAGGAGTTATGTGGATTATTTCATTAAGTTACATGAGGTTCTCCAATACTGTGGTAATGAGCACAAAAGAACATCCAGTAAACTAGGACTTACTCTTGATTTTTCCTACCAGCAAATCTAACTCAGAAGCTGTGGCATTTGGAACTCGTCCAGTGTGAGGCTGCATTTAAGCTATTACTAGGCTATTTCGTCACCATTCACTCTGTATATTTGACAAACAATTTACTCTGGCTAGACTTTTCCTGTTGGTGTGTCTATTTGAGGGCTGTGTAGCCACAAAGTGGTACAATCAACCAGGAGAAAATAGTCATTAGGTCTAAAAATGCCATGTGCAAGTCCATGAGGTGTTGTTCTGGGTGGGGTTTTACCTCCCACTCACAAGGAGGAATTAGAAATAGATATAGTTACATGTATATTTGTATAGTGTAAGTGTTTAGTATGCAACATATATTATGACTTTGCTTGGACCAGAATCCAGATATGTGCTAGCATTTAAAATTCAGACTGATATGTTGCAGCAGCTGTGGTTTTTATTCAACCTGCATGACTGATATGAAATTTAAAATAAACTCCTAGATTTAAATTGTAAAAGTGAAATGTTTGCATAGTATTTTCTTATGAAAATGTTATCTGAATAGACTTCTTTTTAAAATGCTGATATGGCGCAAAAGTTAGTATGCGTATATCTGAACCTATATATTCTAGGTAGAGAAAACAGAGCAATGTGTGTATGGGTGAGAAAGAAAGAGAGAGGAGAGTGACAACTTCTAATGTTAGAACAACATGCTGGCAATCTGAAATTAATACCTGGCTCAAACAATATGTGACCAATGAAATGTGATCCTAAAATAAACATGGCAAAAATTTCCAAACTGCTTACTTTTCATTACATATAGAGATTACTTAAACCTTAAGCAATTTTTTTATTCCCAGTTCACTCATCCATGCTTCATTTGAGCCCATAATGACTCATTCAGAGATTATAAACTTAGTCTTTTGGAATCAGCATTTTACAATTCTTGTTCTAGCTGCCAACCTTGACTTGTACCCTTTTTCAGCAAGGTATTGACCATTACACCTGCTATTATATTTGACTAATATTTCATACAAATAATAAAGACAAACTATTTTGAATGCATTAGTTCAATGATTACTTCATTTTGCTTTATTTTTTATGTAAACAGAATTATAACTATGGTAAAATTAGTACTAAAGCTCTTTTTGTAACCTTATAATTATTATATTCAGTTTAATTCTTATTTTGGCAGGTGTATCCTGATTGTTTGTCACAAGTCATCTATGTTGCTTTCTGTGAAGCATTTCCAGAATCCAATAAATCTTTTGATGATGCATTTAAAGATGGACTAGTGGATTTAATTTTTCAATGGGTATCAGGTACTGTTAGTTAATTTAAATACCCTTTTGAAATGTATTATATTAGGATTTCCAGATTTCTTTCCCTCATTTAGAAATTACTAGTGGTATTTAATAATAATAATCTATTACTAGAAGTACAATTGTTAAAGATGCTCTTCTGAGTCTTGAGCATTAATATCTCAAATTCCAACTCTTGGTTAGAGAATGGAAAACAATTGGTGGTAGACTGGAAAACAAATGGAGATAATTTGAGCTGATTGTTCATCATCATCTCTGTGGAATAAATGTTCTTACATTTATTTAAGGAAATAATTAATCTAGACCTGACTGAGGATAAATTTAAGTCAATTATTTTGTAGTTCCATGTAACTCAGTATGTTTCCACTTGCACCTTAGCTAATTGGATTTGTGAAAGCTTGTCTAGAACCTTTAGCTTTATTCATTAATGAAATTATAAATTCATTTATTATTAATTTTAAAAGTTTAATGTACTTTAAGATGCCTCAGTATTATAGAATTTGAGGTTTTGTGAGAGGGTATTAACTGTAGACATTAAATTTTCTTGCATAGTGCCAGCACTTAACATATTTAACGTAGCACATCTGACCTTACAAGCTATCATCAAATCTGTAATCTCTGCCTCATTGCAGAGGTCCGGGAGCTGTTATATATATTGTATACCTGTAAAAATATTTAACTGTTGCACAATTAGCCAGCAATTGTATAATGATCCCCAGGAATATGTATCAATGTCTTCTTATGAGCGAGCTGCTGTCTGTGCAATGCACCATTAGGGTTGCCAACTTTCTACTCACACAAAACTGAACACCCTTGCCCTGCCCCTCCTCCGAGGCCCCGTCCATGTCCCGCCCCTTCTCTGAGGCCCTGCCCCCACTCACTCCATCCCCCCCTTTGTCGCTTGCTCTCTCCACCCTCACTCACTCACTCATTTTCACCGGACTGGCTCATGGGGCTGGGTTGCGGGAGTGAGTGAGGGCTCTGACTGGGGTGCAGACTCCTGGATGGGGCCAGAAATGAGTTCAGAATGCAGGAGGGGGCTCCAGGCTGAGGCAGTGGGTTAGAATGTGAGAGGCTGGGGATGCGGGCTCTGGGGTGGGACCAGGGATGATGGGTTTGGGGTGCAGGAGGCAGCTCCGGGCTAGGGGTGGAGCCGAGGGATTCGGAGTACGGGAAGAGGCTCTGGGCTGAACCAGGAGTTTGGGGTGTGGGAGGAGGTATGGGCACTGGGCATGGGGTTCAGGTTCCAGGGCTGGGCCAGAAATGAGGGGTTCAGGGTTTGAGGGGGCTTCAAGCTGGGGCAGAGGGTTGGGGTGCGGGGGAGTGAGGGCTCTGGCTGGGAGTGCGGGCTCTGATGTGGGGCCAGGGATGAGGGATTTGGGGTACAGGAGGGTGCTCCAAGCTGGGACCAAGGGGTTTAGAGGCCAGGAGGGGAGTACAGGGTGGGGGGCACCATGTGCCAGATGTAATTAACCATGGGGCTGGATCCGGCCCACATGCCCTAGGTTCTCCACCCCTGCCTAACACATAGGAGTTGGATGGGGGACATGCCAGCTGCTTCCGGAAAGCAGCGCTGAAGAGAGGCTAGCAGGGAGCCTGCCAGCCACGCCATGCTGCACCGCTAACCAGATAATCAACAGCCTGGTTAGCAGTGCCGACCGGAGCTGCCAGGATCCCTTTTTGACCAGGTGTTCCGGTCGAAAAATGGACATCTGGTCACCCTATGCACCATTCTGACTCTTTCTCTGTGATCCTGTGTGAAGGGAATATTCAGGAAGAATCTGTGGTGAGCACAGCAATGCAGCAAGAATGTAAGATCTTCAGGCCATGATTTAAAGAGAAAGTGTTGGATGATTATTGGAAAAGAAAGTAGGCAGAGACAGACAACATGAATTATCTCTGTTGGAGGGAGCACTGGAACATCTTCCCCATGAATTAATCTTAAATGTCCTGTGAAAATACTTGGAACTGGAAAGCCTGGGGTGAATGCAGTTTATTCCATTTTCCATAAAGATTATTACAGGGACCAAGCTGTGTCTGGTCTGATAGACATTCTTTGGCAGCAGAATTTGATTTGAAATTTTTATTATTAATGTCTGTATGGTCTATCACCAAGGTATAGTAATAATAATAATTGATTTTATTTGCTTTTAATCAACATCCAGACATAGATGAACACAATACATTGCGGAAGAGAGTTTTTTAAAGGAAATCATGCTTTACCAATTTATTAGAATTCTTTGAGGGGTTCAGCAAGGATGTAGACAAGGGTGAGCCAGTTGATATAGTGTTGTTGGACTTTCAGAAAGTCTTTGACAAGCTCCCTCACCAAAGGCTCTTAAGTAAAGTAAGCAGTCATGAGATAAGAGGGAAGGTCCTCTCATGGATTAGTAACTGGTTAAATATAAGAAATGAAGGGTAGGAATGAATGGTCAGTTTTCACATTAGAGAAGGGAAATAGCAGGGTCCCCCGACGATCATTCTGAGACCTGTGCTGTTCAACATATTCATAAATGATTTGGAAAAGTGGGTAAACAGTGCCAGGACAGTGACAAAGTTTGCAGGTGAAGATAATTAAGTCCAAAGCTGACTGTGAAGAGTTACAAAGGGATCTCACAAAACTGAGTGACTGGGCAACAAAATAGAGATGAAATTCAATGTTGATAAGTGCAAAGTAATGCAATGTAATCTCAACTATACATACAAATGATGTTAGCTAAATTAGCTCTTACCACTCAAGAAAAATCTTGGAGTCATTGTGGATAGTTCGCTGAAAATATCTGGTCAATGTGCTGTGGCAGTCAAAAAATCTAGCAGAATGTTAGGAACCTTCAGGAAAGAGAGAGATGATAAAACAGAAAACATCATAATTCCTCTATATATGAAGCCATGGTATGCCCACACCTTGAGTACTGTGTGCAGTTCTAGTCACCGCATCTCCAAAAAAGATATATTAGAATTGGAATAGGTACAGAGAGGAGCAACAAATATTATTAGGGATATAGAGCAGGATATAGAGGAGAGGTTAAAAAGACTGGGACTGCTCAGTTTGGAAAAGAGATGATGGGAGGATATGATAGAGGTCTATAAAACTATGAATGGTGTGGAGAAAACGAATAGTGAAGTGTTATTTACCCTTTACCGAACACAAGGCAACAGGTTTAAAACAAATATTAAAAAGTACCGCTTCACACCAACTCATTGTCATGGGATGTTGTGAAGGCCAAAAGTAAAACTGGGTTCAAAAAAGAATTAGATAAGTTCATGGAGGATAGGTCCACCAATGGCTATTAGTCAGGATGGGCAGGGACACAATCCCATGCTCCAGGTGTCCCTAAAACACTGACTCCCAGAAACTGGGACTGGATGACAGTCCCAAATCTTTCTGTGGTAGGGTAGGGCACCCCGTTTGGGTTATATGGGAGTGCACATGCTTGAATTCAATTACTCCATCCCCATCCCAGTGGGTGCTGTGGGGCAACTTTTTAGTGGGCTGGCAACCTTCCAGCTAGGGACTCTTGACTGTCAAGTCCCTTCTCTATGTCCCTTGTGATGCCACAAAACATCCCATAGTCAGCAAAATAGGTTAAACTAAAGAAAAACTTGTAAGCAGTCCAGGATATGGGACTCTGGGAGTATCAGGGTCCACTTCAGAGCTCACTGGACTCCAGTACAGGCCCCTGTTCTTTTCCCCTTCAACTAGGGGTTCTGCATCCTCCTTCTGCAAGGGCAGGGGCTCAGTAGGCTGTCAGTCCTCTCTCCAGGGCTGGAGAAGCTGAACAGTTTGTTCCTTTCCCAGGGTTGCCCCCATCTGAGTGGAGTTCCCTCTCTTTTAGCTCCTCCTCCAGTCCTGGCATGATTTGCAGGAGCAGCCTGACAGGGCCAATCCAGCCCAAAGCAGTTCCTTACCCCTGACATACTAATCGGGGTTTACATATACTGTCACATAGGGACTGGATCGTCCATAATTGCCAAGTACTGTTCATTCCTTCTGAAGCATCTGGCGTTGGCCACTGTGGGAAGACAGGATACTGGGAGAATACTAGATACTGACAGACCATGGGTCTGACCCACTTTGGCCATTCTTATGTTTTTAGACTAAACTTCATCTGGACTATTGACTATATATCAGATGCAGACTACTTTAGCGCTTATTTGTTTACATTTTAGCCAATTGGGCTTCACTGACATGTGCATTGGCACGGTGTGATAAACATTGCACTGCTGATGAACTGTAGAAATATATTTTTAGATACCTGTAAAATGCTAAAAAAAAATTTCTCTATATTTTCCCCCTCTGTTGAAAAGCATTGTTTTTCAGGCAAAAAATACTTTGATCTTAACAGGAGACAAAGAGAAAATTACTCAGAGAAAAAAAATGCATTAAAAATCTCATTTTAGGAGGTCTCTGCATACCAAGGTCACAGTCTACCACTCTTCTCTGCATATGCAGTTTTACCATGGCAGGACTCCTCAGCAGTCAGAATAATGTCCTGTGGATTATATTTTTATTGCTTCTCTGGGCAAGAACAAAGTTAATTCCCAGTGAGACCTTGCTGCTCACAGCAGCATACATATTAACCTGCTGAGGGATAAATGTGCACCATAACTCCCGAAAGAGTCTTGCACTGGCACGAGCTAGTTAAACCCAAGAATCTAGCCTGTAATAAATGTCTACTGTAAATAGACAGTGGGCAGAGTTATCAAGAATTCAGTTGGACCCAATGCCAAAAGATAACTAGAAGACCACTGCTGTGGCTTGAATTCCATATATCTCTGGAAATACTGAAACGTTAGAGGCAGTGAAACACTACGGGCAAGGAAATAGAAAGCCACCAAATAAAGCAAATTATAAACCCCAGCCAGGATAATTTGCAGCCTTAACAAAATCTTTCATTCTAAATGTTTTGTAATGTCAAATTTCCAAAATGGGAACAACTATAAAATAAAGATATTTCTCCTCTCATGAAATATATATTAAGATATCCATACACAAAATGAAGTGGAAATGGAAGTTAACAAAAATAGTAAATTAAGATAATGAAATGAAAACAAAATATTGAATAGTAAAATGGGCATTCAAGGTCCAAACCTGAACAGAAAGATTTAAAAAAAAATAATGCTACTCAAGCAAGTAAAAGCCTAGCATGAGCCACAACAACCTTTGGTTAAATTAGCCATGTGTCACCAAATACATGAATTTTAAAGATGTGCATTTCAAAACTCTTAAAGAAAAACTCACACCACTATTCCTAATTCCACTGCAGATGGTAAAATGCATGAATATTGGTTGTGCTGTTAGAGCAACAACTGTTAAAGACCAGAATACTTTGGTAAAACCCTCTAAACATCTTTCATAAAACGGTAATTAAGAAAATAATAGTTATTCCAAATGCTGACATAAATTAAGAATCTCTGTTAATTGTATACAAATAAATAGTAATCTGCACAAAATCCAACCGTGAGCATGATCTTGCCAGCACTCATGCCTGTGCTTAACTTGGTGCAATTGCTTACTATTTTAAAGTTAAGCACGTGCTTAAGTGATTGCAGATTAGGGACCTGAAAAGGAATAAAAAATCTTAACTTCATTTGAAAGGATAACATGTCTGGTATAGGATAGCTTTCAAAAGTAATACCAAATACTTCTTTCTTTTTCTAAAGTTAACTTATGCTTTTCAGGTCTAAAGCCACAGAAATTTGCTTGGAAGAAATGGAATCTAGAGTGCCTGAAGAAGCCCACAGTAAATAGTAGCAAGAAGGATACTATTACCAAGGCACCAGTTAAGGAGTCTGGCAAATCCAAAGTAGTCAATGAAGCTTGTGAGTATTTTTCAAATGCACAGAATGTATTGCAGCATGAATAGCTGAATGGAACATACAGTACTTTGCAAAGTCTAATATAATTGCCAACAGAAATCATTATTCACACTTCCATTTTATTTTGTAAAAGGTATCCAAATGAAAAAATTATAATAATTTGGAACTTTTGGATTAACTAATACATATATCTTGCTGTTTTGCTAATATTTGCATTTAAAGAAATCTGTAAAGAAAAAAATAAATGTGAATGTCAAATACTTAAAATTGCTGATATGAGGGCCCCATATGGCCATTCATCTGTTGTGCAGAGATCCCTTTCTTCACTTCATCCAGTGGTACGTGAGTCTTCCTCTCACTCTTTCGTGCTGCCTGGCTCTGATTTCCACCATTCTCCCCACTGTTACCATTCCTCCTCCTTGCTCCTGGTGGACCAGCTCTTTCACCACCCCATGCCTTTCTTGCAGGGCCGGCTCCAGGCACCAGCTAAGGAAGCAGGTGCTTGGGGCGGGGGGCAATACAAAGGGGCGGCACTCCGTCTGCTATTGGGGTGGCACATCCAGTTCTGCGGCGGGAATTCAGCAGCGGGTCCCTCAGTCCCTCTCTTCTTCTTTGAGCTGCCGTTGAAGTGCTGCCGAAGAGGAAGAGAGGGAGTGAAGGACTGCCGCCGAAGAATGGAGTGGCACAATTTAGCTGCCGAACTGCCGCCGAAGAATGGAGTGGCACAATTTAGCTGCTGCCGAAGTGCTGCCGATCGGCTTTTTTTTTTTGCCGCTTGGAACGGCAGAAAGCCTGGAGCCGGCCCTGCTTTCTTGATCCTTCCCACTGCTTAGCATCCTACTTCATGCCCATTCTCTTGATGCCAGCATACACCCTTGTTCCATTTCATTTCCTGGTTCAAGTGCCTCTACTGTGGGGTGTCCACCCTATGATGCCGGAAGGTCTAAGTGGTGGCCCACAGTCTTGACAATTTATGTTTGATTATAAATTGAAAATGCATTTTCTGAGCTGCATCCTATGATGTTTAAAGTGAAGAGTTTGAATCAACCCCATCTCTATGCAGCAAAAGTAGGAAGAGCTGCTTTCCCATCTGTCTCCCATCAACTCCTCTGCAGTCTCAGCAGCAGCTCTTCTGGGAACTGAAAGTGCTCTAAACAACAGTAGTCTCCTCAGTATTTCAGCTGCTCAGCAGCATCCCCAATGGGCACCTGCTACACTCCAGGGGAGAAATGATAGAATGGCTGTGACTGTTCCATATCTGCTTCGCTGTTGGGCTGTCAGAGCCCCAGTACAGGAACTTGATTGGCTCTGTTTCAGTCTAAGGGAGACCTTCTCCTAGCCAAACACCAAGAGCAAGAGAGGGGGGGAAAGCTGAGAACCAACAATCTGTTCCATGTCCTTGATTCTGTGCTCCAGCCCTAGCTCCAATGAAAGTTATGGCATCAGGGAGGCTGCTCTAACTTGTACTTGTTAGTTATGGACCAGAGAGGATGGACCAAGGGAGCGGAGCAGAGCAGGGCAGGGCAGATAATCTGTCCCTAAATACTGATTGTGCACCTCTGATCTTTTTGAAATAATATGTTTGGATCTCAGACTGAAAAGGTTGGACACCACAGCTCTATATCATCACCTGCCTATAGTGTTGAGTGAGCATTTCATTCTGCATTGACTCTGCTGTGTCAGCTTGTACAGGATGCCTCACAATCAGCTCTAGAAGATATAGGAGTAGAATGATCACAAGGTGTGTTTTATGACCAGGGCACCTGGCTTTGGACTAACGTGCAACAATTCGCACATAGCTTGCCTATAGCGAAAGTACAGGAGAACCACTCTAGTCTGACTATATGTTTTGAGTGTGCTGCCTAACTGATTCTGAATAGGGGCTGCAGGATTGGGGCCCTACACAAAACCTGAAACTAACAGAAACATTTGCATGAATTTTGCAAGTTATCATGTTTTTGTTTTTAATGAATCAGATTTGTCTTGCAGTCCTGGAACCCCATCATTGCAGCATTGTGCTGGTACAAGAGAATGTGATTATTAAACTAAATAGAAAGTAAATATATGTGCAGCAGGTTGAGTAAAACACGCCTTGTTCCGGACATGACCTTCTTCCCCTTACTGGAACTGTACTGTCTATCCACAGTAGTTCCTAAAGTCATAGGGGCTAGAGTAACCCTGTATTTGGCCCCAAAAGAGGAAGGCAATGATTTGATTTGTGTGGTGAGTAATGTACATGGTTCTCTCTTACCCTCATTCACTAAATGTAGGAGGGTATTACTATTATATCTCATACTTTTAAAGCTCCCATCCCACCATTTACCATGTTCTTTTAAGGGTTCCAGGAAACATGTAGTCCAGTGAATTGTTCTCATTTATGGCAATTGAGAGGCTGGTTATACAGACAACCACATGATGCCTAAAGAAGAATCATGTTAGTGTGGTCTGTCACTCCCCAGAAGAAAGTATTTCCTAGTTTCAGTAGTACACAGAGGCCAAAATGACAATAATCCTTAGCTCTTATGTGGTGCTTTTCCTCTGTAGGTCTTTAGGAAAGGTTAGTATTGTTATCTCCATTTTGCAGATGAGGAACTGAGGTTCTGAGATGTGAAGTGATTTACCTAAGCACAGCAGGTCAACTGCAGAGCCAGGAATAAAACCTAGGACTCCTGACTCCCAATCTGGCATCCTATCTACTGGACCATGCTGACTCAGCAGCCAATAGCCACATAGCCATTTTATTCCCTTATAACTGGTGTTGTCCAATGTAAAATTAAATCAGAGTTACGCTGGCTGTCTATAAGGTACATATTTTGAGTCCCTACACATTGTTCCCATAAGAAGGGAGACTGGGAGCACTTAACTTTTATTACCGAAAATATTCCTAGTCTGAATAATAACTTATAATACTAAAATGTCTATGAAAAACAGACTAGTAATGGAGATTTTTTTTAACAAGATTGGTATATTGAAACATGTTTGTTTGAGGTTCTTTTGTTAGGGAGGGCGGGATTGTACTGTTGTTTAGAGTAGAGTTAATACATAGAGGTGTCTAGTGGGATTTTAAAAAGTGCCTAAGCAGGTTAGGCATCTAACATCCACTGAAATTATTGTGAGTTATGCATATAACCTGCTTAGGGGCTACTAAAAATCCCCCTAGGCACCTATTTGCATCTTTAGGCACCTTAAAACCTTTGAAGGTCTGGCCCTCAATCGATTTTAGTGGGTATTATGAGTGCTCAGTGCTGCTCAAGAGGCACTCAGTACTTTTGCAGGATCAGACCCTGGACCATCATTACTGGAAGAACTGTTCCAAGAATGATAGTAAAAATACTAAGACTTCATAGGTAAAGAAACATTCAGATAGCAAAATATCCTTCCTCAGGAACAGGTCAAAAAGTACGGTAATTTTCAAGTATGAAGTTTGTTCATCTATTTTAAAATCCTGTTCTTGTTGGAGCCCCAATAAAGGAAAATATTTTATTTCCTTTTCTCATTGTGAAATGATTTTTTCTTACTTCAGTTCTCTGTTCAGCTGATGACGTTAAAACCCAGTCTTTAGAAGTGTAGAGCTTCTTAAATTTAAGAAAAAGGTTTTTTTTAATGAAACAAATGGTTAGTAGTGAGTTAAAATCTGTCTTACAAACAAAATTGAAGAAAATCTTCCTTTTTAGGTCTGGAATGTAAGCAGTTATACAATTTCAGTATCTGGCATGCCTCAGATTTACAAGCAAGCTTGTTTAAGCAAGTGCATTATTAGATTATTTACAAGATTAAGGTTTTTAATGCTTGATTTTCTTTATACTACATGAAGTTTTGTGTAAATTTTAAAAATACTATAAAGTATAGAGATATAATATAAAACAATTTGGATTTACACTCTGCTTTTTAAAAACATTGTTAGGAGTTTTAGCCGTGTGAATCATTACAGTTAACAGAAGTCTCATATTTAAAACCTCATGTAATTCCTTAAAAAATTACTCTTTGGAGTTTCTGTTTTAAAGTGCAGGTCTACTCTAAAAATGACTATGTAAAATGAGCAGAGTAGGGTTCCATGTTTATTGCCACTAAATACTCCATATCAAATTTGCTCCATTTTCAAGTGAAAAGTTTTGCTAACTGTCGCCTCTGAAAACTCAGTCTGGAATGGAAAAAACAGGCTGAATTCTTTCCTTTTCATGAAATATTGTAAGTAAATAAAGAAATAATTATGGAATTCCTGAGTTCTTACTTCAGCTTTAACTGTGACTGCATCTGTTGTTTTAGGCGAATCACCTATCTTCTCTGTCTCAGCTCCTCCGGCTGTAAAATGGAGATAATTATGGAAATAATAATACTTTCCTAAATTCTTCATCTGGTATTGTGAAAATAAATCCACTTATTTTTTGCAAAGTGTTTTGACAATTAAAAATACTGTGCAAGTGCTATTCTTATGTAAGTGTAGCGTAGTGACAATTGCTTCCGTGTCAGTATTCGCTTGCTGCGTTTATACTAGCTTAGGACCTGAATCAACAAAGCATTTACCTTTAAGCACATGAGTGTTCTGTTGACTTCAAAGTTCCATCAATTTAAATGGCACTAATCACATGCTTGAAGTAGCTTGCTAGATTGAGACTTTTGAGAACAGACTGATTATGTGTTCACCCAGAGACCAGATTATCCATAAAAGTGCTTGGTTTAAAAAGAACAGTATGCTTTTATAAATGTGGTTTCTTTCTTGTTGGATAATGATTAACCATGTGGCAATCTGAGTGGCTGGTATAATTTCTGTGATAATATTTTAAAAGGCTGCAAAGTAGAACTAAAAGTGAAAACAAATTATATATTTAATATTTTAAAGGCCATGGAAATTGGACAGTTTTGCCACTGTTAACTTTATGCTATATTATACATGTATTTTACAGCAGTAGACATTTAATAGTGTAAAACATATTACAGATACAGCAAAAGATAACTTTATATTTATCCCATGCAAGGAAGATATTTTCAAAAAATCAGACTTAAACAGAGAACCAGTATGTAGGGTCCCATGGGAAGAAAATCTAAGGAAAAAGGAGTTCAGGAGAGCTGGCAGTTCCGAAAGAGGCAGTATTAAAGGCACAGCAGGAAACTATCTCAGGATGAAGAACAGAGAGAAAGAACAGTAAAACACCAATGTGGCTGCATTGGGAGCTCTTTAATGACCTAAAAAATCAAAAAGAAATCCTACAAAAAGTGAAAACATTGACAAACCGCTAAGGATAAGTATAAAAGAATAGTGCAAGCATTGTAGGGATAAAATCAGGAAGGATAAGGCACAAAATGAGTTACACCTAAGCAAGAGACATAAAAGGCAATAAAAAGATTTTATAAACACATTAAGAGCAAGAGAAAGGTAAAGAAAAATGTAGATCCACTATTTAGTGGGGAAGGAGAGCTAACAATGGATGACACCAAGAAATCTGAGAGGTTTAATGCCTATTTTAGTTCAGTTTTCACTAAAAAGGTTAATTGTAACCAGATGTGTAACACAATTAATGTTAACAACAAAGTGGAAGGAACACAAGCTAGAATAGGGAAAGAACAGGTTAAAATTTTTTAAACAAGTTAGATGTCTTCAAGTGGGCAGGTCCTGACAAAATTCGCCCTGCGGTACTTAAGGATCTAGATATCGCAATCTCTGAACAATTAGTGATTATCTTCAAGAACCCATGGAGGACAGTCAAGGCCTCAGAGTACTGGAGAAGGGCTAACACAGTGCCAGTCTGTAAAAGAGGGAACAAAGAAGATCCTAGGGAATAAAAGACCAAGCAGCCTAACTTTGATACCTGGAAAGATATTGGAACAAGTTAACAAATAATCAATTTATTGCCCCGTCTTTAGATTATGTATTAATTATATTGAGTACTTAAGAATCCCCAGTTATCACTTTGAGGGTTCACAGATTCTTGTCCCTAGATCAGGCCCACCATTATTTAAATTATTATATAGTAAGGAACCCTGATGTGCACAGTTACAACACTCACACTATAGAAAGTCTTTTATATTTACAAATATAGTTTATTTATACATTTAGCACAGTCACAAACACCCCAGCTTAGTAAGGTAGATAGAGCTCCAGAATGTCCATCTGCACATCCCTATACTCACACCTTCCCTTGTAGAACAACCTAAAATGTTATCCATCATCTTCCCTATCACCCTCACATCAAAGCAGAATATAATGCAAAGCAGTGAATATAATAAAGGCAAGCTAGCTCACTGGGCTACAGGATGCACCTAGAGGATTATAGGATGATAAATAACAGCCAACATGGATTAATCATGCCAAAACAAACTAATTTCCTTTTTTTATTACTGACCTCGTGGATAGTGGGGAAACAGTAGATGTGAGTTGTCTTGATTTTAGTAAGCAAACTAGGGAAATATAATCTAGATGAAATTACTATGAGGTGGGTGTATTATTGGTTGAAAAACCATAGTCAAAGAGTAATTTCAATGGTTTGCTGTCAAACTGGGGGGGGATGTATCTACTGGGGACCTACAGAGATTGGTCCTGGGTTTGATACTATTCAACGTTTTCATTATTGACTTGGTTAATGGAGTGGATAAAATTTGTGGATGGCATCACACTGGAAGTGGTTGAAAGCATTTTGAAGGACAGGATTGGAATTCACAATGACCTTGACAAATTGAAGACTGGTCTGTAATCAATAAGATTAAATTCAATATAGACAATTGCAAAGTACTACACTTGGGAATGAAAAATCAAATGCACAATTACAAAATAGGGAATAACTGGCAAGGCAGTAATACTGGGGTAACAGTGAATCACAGACTGAATATGGGTCAATAATGTGATGCAATTGCGAAAAAGCCAAATATAATTCTGGGATATATTAACAGCATACTCATACTTTCAGTGCCTGGTGAGATGACACTATTGACACCAGTTAGTTCCCATTTTTTGCTCTATTTTTCTTTATTTAAAGACCAGTCTTTGGTCAAACTTTGCCATCCCTTTCCCTCCCCTACATATAGAGTTCCTGCTGCCAATAGAAGTTCAGTGCAGTCTGGAACAATTGTCTTGGAATTAGTTGTGCACCAGGTAGTAGTTCTGGAAGGTGTTTGTGTAATAACAAGTAGGTAGCCATATATAGTTGCGTATTGATAGTCAACTTGGGTTCTTAGTGCAGTTCAACAGCAAAGCACTGAACTACAGATAGGTACATTTACTAGAAGTACACTTAATTTATGTGGAAAAGGTGCCATGGCTGTGGTTTGTCCCTCAGTGGGGCATCCCACCACCTTGCTCTAGTTCACCGGCCGGTGGCTCTGCTGTCATGGGGAACAACGCACACTCGGTTAGGGGGGTTCAGACCCTAGGGCGAGGCTGAGTCAATAGTCCGAAGCCGGCCCAGGCCCTAGGTCAGGGCGGGGCAACAAACACTGAGTCAGAATGCTCAGACCCTCAGGCAGGGCTGAGCAGTAATAGTAGTCTTAAGCCCGGCCCTAGATCAGGGCAGGGCAACAAACACTGAGTCAGAATGCTCAGGCCCTCAGGCAGGGCTGAGCTGTAGTAGTTAGGTAGCAGCCCAGGCCCTAGGTCAGGGCAGGGCAGCAAACCAACAGCCTGGGACTCAGGCCTTTCAGCAGGAGCTGAGTCAATAGTCAGTTAACAGGAGGTCCTAGCCTCTGCAGGCCAGGGACAAGGGGGAGTCTGCCACCCAAGGAGTGGGTGGCAGGGAGGATGCAGGCCCTCCCACTCCACTGCATCCCAGCCCGGGGCCCTAGCAGCGGCAGAAACTCACTGCTGTCAGTGGGGATCCTGGCCGCGACACACTGACATTGGCTCTGACAGTGTTGCAGCAGACTGGGGTCGGCTGCCCCCTGGCTACTTCCGGGTACCTTAGTCGTTGTAGCATCCCTGGTGGTCTCAAACACCATCGGTTCTTCTGGGTAAGTAGCCGATGGTAGGCTCAGCTGCTCCTCAGGGTAGCTGGCAAGAGGCTGGCTCGGCTCTTCCTCAGGGTAACTGGCAAGAGGCAGGCTTGGCCAGTCCTCCTCGGGGTAGCGAGCACGGGGCAGGCTTGGCTGGCCGGGTTTGAGTTCTGGCTGGCAGTGGCCGCAGACGTCTGGCCCCAGCAGTGGCTGGCCCTCAACTGAGCTCTGCAGGCAAGCTTTTATACTTCTGAGTCTGCGCCATGACCTCTGAGGGCGGGTGCAGGACCCAGTGGCTCCGCCCATGGTGGTGGTAGAGGAGGTTCATCCCTCAGCGGGGCTGTGGGGTATCCCATCGCCTCGCTACATGCCAGAAGTGGGAGAGGAAGAACAGATGGCAAGGGAAGAAGCTGGGCTGACAGAAGGGCTTGCACCCCACTTGTATACAAGACAATTGTATACTGGGATTGATGTGAGGATTGTCTTCAAAAATATTTGAAAAAGAGTAAATTGGAAATATTTTAATACCAAAAGAAATCTAACAGCCATTCCTTCTTCTTTTCCTTTGTCTTTCTAGCCTTAGATTTTTAGGCTCTTCTTACCTTTGGTTTGGTCAGTTTAGGCTAATTACCTCTGCCACTTTCTAACATCCAAACTCATTTTTCAGGTTTGAGATTAACAAGAGGTATATTTTCTTGTGGGATGGATTTTCAGGATCAGATCCTTAGATACTTGCATAATATTGAATGGAAGTTAGGAGACGGTGTCAAGTTCCCATTTGTGCTGCCTGATCTTTGTGCTTCGCTGTACATGCTTGCTTTGTATGTGCACATGTGCACTGTGCACTGGGTTAGAGCAACCTAAAGACTGTTACACTGGCCTGTAAAGGCCATAAGGAGCTGAAGACCAAAACCTGAAGAAAGGCATAACAGTGATTTCCCAGTCATGGCCCCTTTTCAGTAACCACACTGCTCTTCTCTGCTAAGTTGACAGCAAGGAGAGCAGTGCGGAATATAAGGCCCTGTGCTGACTCTGTGCTGCTACAGGATCACTCTTGCAATTGGGGTGATCCTCCCTGAACCATATACTCAGCTTTTGCATCTAAAGTACGACAGCAGGGCAGTACAAAGTGACCACAGCCCACCTGAGGATCTGATCCTTTATTATCCCTCTTATTCCTCTGTTTCTGTTTTATTGTTCTTTTCCTCTTCCATTTTATCCATTTTCCATTTTTTCTGGTTGTATCTGTTAACCCTTGTCTCTTTATATTATTTATTTCTTCTCTACTCTCCCATAATCTCTGCCCTTTCCCCTCCTCTTTATTGTTGTTTTCTTCTTCCACCTGTATAGACGCTTTCCTTCCCTTTATACCTGGGCTAGCTCGCTCCCTTCCTCCTCCATAACAATGCTATATTTCCCTTCCCTTTTCTTTGCACAAACTATCACTTTTTTTACCCATTGTCCCTGACTTATATCCTATCTGTGATTCCCTGTTGTCACTCCCATATATGACTCCTTTCAGACATCTTATATTCTGCTGAGCTCTTCTGAAGCACTAAAACATCTTCAATAACCATATCTCCATCTAGGGAGGCAACATAGCACTTCTGTCTACTGCAGAACCAATTCAGCAGCATATGAGGCATTAGAGGGTCTGGCAGAGTAATTTGGATGATAGGTACAAATGGTGCCTCATAAATGTTGGCATCCTGGTAACGATCCTGATTACCCAGCACAGACTTCTTTTTAACCTCATCAAGTCTCCATACGTCATGTATGTGCACCACTATAGAGAACAAAGTTCTTAGCATGTGTTATCACTGGCCCTTGATTAAAGATTGGTTCCAAAAGTCTATTTTGTACTGTAGAATAAAAATACTAACTTAGATGACTTATTCTGGTAAATTATTTTGAGTTTTCAGATTTGTTCTTTAGTAAATGGTTTGATAGTTTTGGCTCTTATTGCTAAAGTACAAATGAATTTGAAATAACGATGTGATTTAAAAAGCACTTGAACTTGGACAGAATTGAGAACTTCATGGGATGCTCTCTATGCATTAATGTCAGGAAAATGTTAGAAATAGTACATAAATATATATCATAATCCTTGGAACATATCTAATTCTATTCTTATAGTGGAAAAGACAGGAAAGATTTTGAATTACATGAGCACTAATATTACAGAAAATTGTTTAAAGTAAGTTGATTTCAAATAACAGAGGACTGGATCTCTCCATACAGTAAACCTTGTGGGACAGAGCTAAGGGAAAATAAACTCTGCAAGGATCACTTTGGCCAGTTTGTCTTTAATCATTCCATCTGGGAGAATGAGGTTTGTGTGCACCTGTAGAACTGGTGGGGGACAGTGTGCATCTACCAGGCTGTACCTATACCTAACACTAGTCCAATCACAAGGGGGAAAAAGATATCCATGAAGATCTAGGGGGCACAATCTGGTCCAGAATAGTTAATTATTAGTCAGTGATTTAAAATCTTTTTAAAATGTAACTGCAGTTATAGTATTAATTTTAAAATCTAATTTTATTTAATTAGAGAAGCAAAAATAACTGAGAATTTACAATACTTCTCTTCCAAAAGTATGAGTATAAAATTACTTATGGGTCCATATGTTTAAAAGAGCTCATCTCCTGTTTAGGCACCTAAATGGCATGGCCAGATTTTCAGAAGTTAATGTATCCAGTGGTTCTGATTGAGAACAGTGGCTGTGAGTATGGAGCCCACGTTCTGCTTCATTCTACAACAACCTCACATGCAGAATTCCCTTAAAATCAATCAGGTAGGCTAGTCCATATAGAAAAATGACATTTCACCTCTCCATGCCAATAATATTTATCATTTTAGAATACATTTTATGTTCAAACATTTAACAAACATTGGGCTAGGTAGTTTCTCCCACAGATAAAGATGATGATCCGTTTGTGAATGATCCTCTGTGTGTGGATCAAAGGGAGTATGTTCTAGCCTGTTAATTACATTGCAATGATTTTAAATGTTTTTGTTTTATCTTGATCATCTTTCCTTATAAGCTGGCAATCTTCTTTGCAACATGAACATAGATATTCAACCTCTTCTGATCCTTGATCATGTGCAGTTAGTTCAAGGTATCACAATGTCAGCCCAATAGGCAAGGCAAATATCAAAAAGTGCATATAAAAATTATCAACAAAGTTTAAAAAACGTTTGATCGTACTGCTCTCTGTTTGAATTACCTAATCATAAGATCTTTAGAAATGCCAATTCTGATTCTGAATTTAATTTTAAGCGTGTTGGCATATGGTTGCATTTTAAATCCAGCTTCAATAGAGTAGCTAAACACAAACAGTGTTAGTGGGGTTTCATTTTTTGCATTCAAAACTTGAACTAACCTAGGCCAGGTCTACTCTAGAAACTTTTGCCAGTACAGTAATGTTGGTTAAGGGTGTGATTTAAAAAAAAAAAATTTTATACTGGCAAAAGCCCTACTTTAGATGCAGCTCAAGAGTCTGTAGCGGAAAACTGAGCTTTGAACTCCATTGGAAACTGCTTTGAGTCTATCCGAGGTTAATGGTGATCATCTTACAGCTGCTTTTTAGTGTAATTATTTGGAGACCTCGGTCCATTTCCTATAGCAGACAAGTACTCATATAATATTAACTGGCAAATTTGTTGCCAGTCTGAAGAGTGACAGCAAGAATTAAAGTAGAGACACTGAACTATTCATGTGGCAATAGTTTATTGAACTATTGCTTTACATCTGTGGATAGAGGATTTAAATCTCTAGTGTCATGAGGTTTCATTGTTATTGGCTAGACTTTCTGGACCATTTCCCCAGGTGGTGTAAATTGGTGTAGCTCCATAAAACTCAGTGCTGATTTATACCAACTGAGGATGTAGCCCAATATCTGTCAAAGCTACAACCTTACTATATCTGCTGTAACTCTGGAAATGCTATCAAACTTAATTTGCAGAAGTATGTGGCAAAAGATTTTTTACATTTTTCGGTTGTTCCCTGTGAGACTTCATTTGTAAGAATTGCTGCAGGCTGTCATTTTTGTCTGCCATCCAGTGCATGTTGGCAAGAGTGTTGTGTACTAGACTTTGTGTCTGGTCATAGAAAAAAACCAATGCAGCTCAGCCAGACCATTTTGTTATTCCTTTAGAATTAAAAGCATATGAAACAGATGCAGCTTAATAAGTTTTTTTTTATAAATAACATCAACTTAAATAACTTAGAACAATAAAGTTCAAATATAACTTAAAATAAAGTTTAATGCTGTAACAAGAGAAAAAGCATGAATAACGGTGGAAAAACAATATTAAAAGCCATATGCCCTAACAGGAATTATACAAAAGATAGGTTATGTTACATAAAAAACCTTAAGATGTCTGAATTTTTACTTCGTCGTTATATAAATTGTTATTTTGTGGAAAGTGAGATGAAGTACATTTTTATTTATTCCCTATTCCTATTATTTTACATACACTATTTTGAAACATCTTTTAGAGCAGCATTAGGTATTTGTTCTTGTTAATACATTTGATATTTTGTAGTGGTGCAACCTTAATTTTCTAAACAAGCTTTTTTAATTGTAATATGACAGTAACAAATTTACAAGATTTGAGGTTTTTTTCTGATCCTAGTTTATGTATAATTTATCAGTTTCTCTGGGAACTATTTAAAATACTGCTCAATCTCCACATTTAGTATTGACTTGATAATCTGACAAATCATTCCAGCAGCCTTAAAGTCCGACATATTTTACATAACATTATCATCTGCTTTATTATTATTATAGCAGCCATGTTTAATAAGCAGATAGGTTTTTTTAAATAAAATATCATCAGATAATCAAGTCATGACTTACTCTTAAGGGTAAATTAATTTAAGAAACTACCCAGTTACTATTACTAACATAATGATTGTACAACTCTTTACAATTTTTTACAACTTTTAGTTACTAAATCTGATTTTGTGTATATTTTCAAATCTTTTTAATGAAGTCTCTTTAAAATAAACATAAATGCGCAAGTCCAGCTTGTTCAGTTTTTCAGTAGTATTCCAGCCTCTCTTGATTACTTGTTCTGTCTTCTTAAAAATAATCTTCCTGCTGGAACTAGTTCTCTATAGATCATATATGATTAGGATATTGCCAAAGGAAGAAAGTGGGATGCTTTGTGTTCTTTCTTTGTTTTTTTACCTTTCATAGGGACACCTTTATGGTTTAATGTCACAAACATCTCTTTCCCTTTGTTTGTCCAGTTTGCTGAAGCATAAGTATTGTAATGGTTTTCTTCAATCAGTTCTCTGAAGTTGCAGTCCTCATTGCATACTTTCTGTTAAGAGTGAATGATAGCATAGCATAAAATTAGCACTTGTGTTCTTTAAATACACAATGGGAATAAGGAAGTTGGGGGAAGAACATATACCAAATAATAAATACTATTTGTTATTAAAATACTCAATAAATTACTGAGGTCTCTTAAGTCTTAGCTAACATATTTTATGTTTTAGCTTTGAATATCCTCCCTTAGCAGCTGAAATATTTAAGAGGAGGATTTTTACTAAAACAAGATTAGGGATCTAATCTTTAGTTTCTAAAACCAGGCATAAAAATCCACCATCGCCATAGGATAAAGATGCAATACATTTCCACTTACTAGCAGTAATGTACACAAACTGCACAGAGATTATGTAAAAATCAGCATAAAATGTACACAAGTATATATTTCCATAGTATCAGTTCTTTGCAGTATTATCAGTACCTTTCCATAGAGTTTTCCAGACTTGTTCATTGCTAGAAAGTATTCACTTTCCACCCCTTTGATTGCCACTACTCCAACTGCCACTGTTCTTATTTCCAGAATACCTGCAAAGAAACACATTGAAGTCTGTTAACTTTTCATTTGCTTCTTCAGTTTGTCTTAATGATTCTACAATAGTTCTGGTTTTATTTAAAATCTTAAACTGGTGAGAGCGGTTATTAAAATAAAAAGTTAATGTAGTTACACATATGTAGTGCAGACAAGAATTGATCATGGTTTTCTTTTTAAAAAATCTCCTGTATATGTATACTCACACCCACTCACAAGGAACTCGGCATGTCAATTTCTAGTGCTGTGTTTCCCACTCACCATATTATTCTAAACTGTACTTGCATTTTTTAAGAATCAGACTGTTTTCTTAAAATTTCTCTGGTTCAGGTTTCCAGCTGAAAGAAATATACATGTTTTAGCCAAGATTCACAGAATTTTTAAAGACCACATTTAAAAGATTTGTGAGAATTTTACCGGTGTCACCTCCTTGAAGAAGCATAAACCTTAGAACTTGCAAATGATGGAAAACAGACCACAGTGTCTTAAGGAAGATAAAGTACCTGCTTGACCTTTATAGGCTTGAAAACTGACAGGAACTGAAAAGATATCTGCATTTGAAGAGAAATAATCAAAATCTACAGTACTATCAAAACTTTCTTATTCAAATATCTTTAACCTAGAAAATTTGGAGTTGCCTTAATTTTGTGTTGACTGATAGATGCTATTAACAAATATCCACAGTTACTAGTGTAACACAAAATACTCTTTGTTGATCAAAAATATGGAATTCAGAGTGCACAGTGTAGTTTTCAAATTTAAGCATTTTAATAGTTGAAAGAATATAGTAATTTTGAGTTTGGGCCACACCTTTTCTGAAATGAGGCCATCCTCAGAACAGTTGCTACCTAGCTTCCTCTTGTGACTTTCACAAGAGGAAACTCCAAAACGTCTGTTAGTCTATAAGGTGCCACAGGGTTCTCTGCTGCTTTTATCTTTCTACAGAGGGGTCCTTCTAGTTCAGCCAGTTCCATTCAGAATCCCGTACCTAACCAAAGTGTGCTGGGCAGGAGAGAGAGAGGATTACATCTTTGACAGGAAGCATTTTACCCAAGTTAACCACCTCTTTTCCAAAGATCATTCTTGACTGATGGTACAGCATCCCCATTCCTATCCACTTATGTATCAGGAATGTGCAGTGGCAGTATTATCCATCATCACTACAGTAATTCAGGAGTGTTAGTGTCACATTGTCCTCACCATAGTGTGAGCTTTTCACCTGAAGGATGCAGACCTCCCTCCCAAGCAAGACTTCCATTTAATTTTATCTTTGTTTACAATTTATGCTAATTTTTTGTGAAGTGGGAGGGAGGAGTGTGTGGGCTATGGTTGTGGTTTTTGGTTTGTTAGTTTTTTATAATCTGGTGTCATCTGTGCTTCTGTATCTCCCTGTTATATGCCTTTTTCTACATTCTCTTGCTCTTCTACTCTTTACTCTTTCCTTTTGCTTCTTTAGTCTGTTGCTTCCTACCTACTTTGCTTCCACGCCATCCCCAGCCTATATACTTTCTTCCTTTTGTTTTTCCTACCACCAGATCTAATGCCTCTTCCCTTACTCTGTGCTTCTCTGTTCTTTTATCTGTTCTCTGATACTTCTCTACTGTAGAATCTACCAAACTTCAAATAAAATTTTCAAGTTTTTAACAAGTTTCACTCTGCGTGCAAGCATTGCAAAAAGGATTTGAGCCAAATAACTTCAAAGTGAAGCTCACCAAAAATTCTATTAACTTTCACTTTAAATTTCATGGTTGTGAAACCCCAGTGGAGCATTCAAACCAGATGATCAGCCTGCATCTAACCAATTAAATATATGTTTGACATTTCTCATCTGTGTGGAAAGAAAATGAGTTAAGGATTTATAATGACTTTGCAGAACAGAGTAGATATGCCTGAGTAAACTGATATCGATGGCTAAGATAGTGTACCTGTTGAAAAGCAGGGAGGAGGGCAGGCACAAGCCTGCCTGTGTCTGAAGGCCGCTCCCCCAGCCCAAGGGGAGGAGCTACTGAACCCAGAATTCAAATAATTACTGGGGACAACTGATGAATAACAGGGTCAGGAATGAGGATCATAGGTACAAAACCAGGGATCCAAAGGCTGAGTCAAAGAGTAGCATATAGTGAGAAATAATATTACTTTTAAAAGGGAAGATGCTAAAATTTGTATTCTAAGTAAATGATACTGTATTAAACTTGGAATTTCTGAATTTGTAATTTTTAGCCCATTATTTCTTAATTTAGTATTGAAATCCACCATTATATTGATTTGTTTTGGGGGTTTTTTTTGACACATGCCAAACTCATACGTGTATGTTGTCTGTCAGCCTTCAAGTAAATTGGGGTATGCCATCATCTTGCCTGGAATACCAAGAGAATAGTTAAAGAATCAGGAATCAGAATTATATGACCAAACAAATGATCATAACATCTCTAAATCCTACCCTGGAATGTGTGTGCATGACTCCTATTGAAGTCACTGAGAGTTGCATTCAGGTATCCAAGGACAGAATTTGACATTACTTGTTTGGTTCGTGAATTATGTATAGTTATCGGGAATGCTGTGCCATTTTATACAGCCTACCTTGCCAGAATTGAAGGACTTTGTTGAATAAAACCCTAGCTATTATAATTATACCCTATAAATGTGTAAAAAAAAATAGTGTTAGTTGCAGATTAGTTATATTAATAAATGATGTGGGTTTTGCTTATTTCCTGAAAATCCTCTTTTTGTAAATTAAAATCACTACTTGTACTATGCGTGAGGAAAAAGAGATAAATTAGGGTTCTTATTTTAAAAATATATTAAGCACTCTTTGGCTTATTATTACATGGCTCTCATAGTTTATATAATAAATAAATAGGATCCTATCTCAGATATCTTTGACCCTCTGATCCACAGAGACTGTGGAATGCCAGGGACATTATTAAGTCTTTGAATGTCACTTTTTTGAAGATGTTCTGCTCCTGTGCAGTGGTGTCCTAGACTGTAGACTTTACATGCACTATCTAATATTACAGCACAAGGTGTTGGGAAGAATAAAGTATCTTTACTGCCAGTAGAAGACTGTGATGATTTCCCCAAAGCCACAGAGAGAGTTAGTGTCAGAGTCAGACTGGATCTCAGGAATTCCTGATTCTCAGTCCTATGCTCAGAAGACACCTCCCTCTCAAGATTAACTCACATATAATGTAACAGAGTGCTTTCCCTTTAGAGCCAGGAGTAGTCAGCCTGGATGGAAGTCCAGCAGGTGTGTGCTGGGAATCAGCTGACCCAACTGGACAGCATCTAGTGATTGGTTCTGATTCCAGGCTGCATGGTATAAATGAAGGCCCAAGGTGCATGAAGGAGCCTGCAACCAAAAGAGAGCTGAGATTACACTCTCCTGCTGTAAGAGAACAAGCAGGCCCTATCTATGGCTACAGGAGGCTAAAGGGCCCTCACAATCTCAGTTGAGAAGAAGACTATAGCTTTTGTTGTTGTTTCATGCTTCCTTTTGCTAGATATTGCCTGTTCTAAGAGTATGTCTACACTACAACTGGGAGTGTGCTTCCCAGCTTGAGTAGACAGACATGCTCTGCTCAACGTAGCATGCTAAAAGCAGCAGAGTAGGCCGGGGTAGCACAGGCACGGGCTTGCACTAGCTGCCCGAGTACGTAGCCAGGGTGGCCAGGCAGGTTTGTATTCGGCTGGTTAGCCCAAGCTGCTGCCTGTGCTACCCCTGGTTATGCTGCCACTTTTAGCCCACTAGATTTAACAGAACAAGGATTTGTCTGTCTATTTAAGCTGGGAAGCTCTGTCCCCACTGCAGTGTAGAGGTACCATTAGTCAAACAATGCGTCTTACTACATACCAATTGTCTGATGTATGCAGTGCTTAATTTGTGCCAAGGCTCAGCCCTGACACATCTAGGCTTGGCAGTTCATATCTCTGGGCTTGCTGCATCAGTTATGAATGTAAAACAACTGCTTGAGCCTCGACACCTCTTTCATTACAAATTAATCACTGAGCTGTAGTACACTGAGTGCTTAATCCAGCATAATATAGCCACAGAAAACTGAACTAGTGAGCAGAAAAACTGGCTAGCTGTAGATACCTTACTTTAAACTCCCCCAATCCTTCTACCTCCCCCTAAAACAAATACACTCTTGCAGTGAGCAAAAATCAGATGTCACAAAAAATCTACTGCCAGCTAGGAAAAAGAAAACCATATTGCATTGCTATATCATCAGATCTCTCTATCAGGGGAGAATAGTCATGCATGTGCCATTTAAAGAATAATTAAGGATAACCCAGAAAAAACTTTACAGATATTTTACCTTTAGGATTTCAATTGCCCTCGCCACATATTAAATAACTAACCTTTGTTTGGTTTAACAAAGAAGGTGAGTTGCCCCTCTTTAATTGCAAGGGTGAGTTTTCCACCTGCTCAGAGGAAAGGGGTCATTGCCCATTTAAAGCCCTCCCCTGCTCCCAAGATTACCTGTTCCACATAAAAAGTAGGCAGCAGTCACACAGACCAGGTCAGCAGACATCTTGCCTTCTCTCCCACAGGTGATCAGATGGTGTCCAGACCTCTTTTACCTGAAGCACGTGAGCAACACCCAACCTCCCACTCATGTAAGTAGTTAAAATACAGGTTTCCCCATGATCTGTTGCTGTTATTACCCTAGATGCTTCTTTCTCAAGGGGGCTGGGAAGGAATTTTTCTCTTACCACCAGATTGGGCTAGGCAAGATGTGGGTTTGGGGGTGCGGGTTGGCAGGGAGGGGAAGGGTGGCCTTCCCCACTGCAGGTTAGGCATCTATTAGGTTAGGAAAAGGGGCATTAAGCTATACTGTCACAATTCATCATGTAAACTTGTGGCAAACGTCCTGTGCAGATATTCTGCAGGGAATGGACATGGTGATCAGATCAAATGGACTGGTAAAGGATTTAAAGAAGGTATTCTTTAAAGGATCAGAGAAGGGGGGTTTGGGGCTCCTACAACTGGTATGGTGAGAAATTCACCCCCATCACTCCTTTATAGCCCCCCTTAACCCTCAGAGCAGCGGGTTGGCTGGGACCAGGATAGGGGAAGGCTGATGGCAGCCCCCAAGTATTTGGAAAGAATTATGGAATTACCTGCACTGTAAAATTTTATCTGATGGTTAGTCCCAGATATTTAAGACTAGAATTGTGGTCTAATTAAAGCACATCCAGTGTCTCCTGTCCTCCTGGCATAGTCAGACAATGCCTGGATGGTTTAACATGGCCCATTAGGGTGTGTCATAAACATACAACTAAGGATAGCATAAAATCCCTCTTTACCCTGTAAAGGATAAATTCCTCTTTTACCTGTAAAGGGTTAAGAAGCTCAGATAACCTGGTTGGCACCTGACCAAAAGGACCAATAAGGGGAGAAAATACTTGCAAATCTGTGGGGGAAGGTTTTTGCTTGTGTCTTTGTTTTGTTCTCTTCGAGTCAGCAAGGAATCAGGGCAGGAAAAATACATCTCCTTAAGCACATCTGGACTAAGCATCTAATATTGCAGAAATAGTAAGTAATAGCAAAGAAATGTGTTAGATTATCTTTTGTTTCAGCTTGTGAATTTTCCCTCTTCTAAGAGGGAGGTTTATCCCTGCTTTTGTAACTTTAAAGTTTTTCCTAGAGGGGAAATCCTCTGTGTTTTTGAATCTTTTGTTATTCTGAAAAGTACTTACCATCCTGATTTTACAGAAGTGATTCTTTTACCTTTTCTTTAATTAAAATTCTTCTTTTAAGAACCTGATTGATTTTTCATTGTTCTTAAGATTCCACGGTTTGGGTCTGTGTTCACCTGTACCAATTGGTGAGGATATTATTCTCAAGCCTTCCCCAGGAAAGGGGGTGCAGGGCTTGGGGGAATTTTTGGGGAAATAGGACTCCAAGTGGTCCTTTCCCTGATTCTTTGTCTAAATCACTTGGTAGTGGCAGCATACTGTTCAAGAACAAGGTGGAACTTGTGCCATGGGAAAGTTTTAATCTAAGATGGCAAAAATAAGTTTAGGGGTCTTTCATGCAGGTCCCCACATCTGTACCCCAGAGTTCAGAGTGGGGAAGGAACCCTGACAGAGTGTGAAACTGTGATGGCCTCAAATGTTTTTGAATGCTTTAAGGTCCTTGACAGTAGCTCAAAAGACACAGGATAGCTCTGTAAAAACTAAAACTGTCCTTTGAAAATCAAGAGGGTATACCACATAAAATAAACTGCTCATTATTTTCTTGAAATCAAACAATTTAAAAATAAACTGTTTTTCTTTTTCAACAAATAGAACCTTAAAGTCTCCAGGCAGTAAATCATCCCTGTTCAGAAAAATGCTTAATAACGTGCTTAATCCCATTGAAGTCAATAAGCCTTGTCAGTGTTTTCTTACATAGGGAGAGATTTAAGCATGTTCTTAAGTGCTTTCCTGATTAGGAGCCCAAAAATGTAAGGATTAGTTCTGCATACAGTAACTACTGGATGAAATTTACAAAAGTGCTCAGCATTGACCTAACTATACTCCCATTGAAATGAATGCAAGTAACCATTAACTTTAGTTGGAGCAGAGTTAGGCCCATGCAGAACATTTTAAAAAATTTAAGAAATCCAATTTTTTTCTCATAAGCAGAGTCACTTTGTAGTCCTCTACTTAGAACAAAGTATATGTGCAGTAGGAACAGTTTGTAGGTTTGAGTCCAGAATTCTTACATTAGGAAAGAACTTACAACTGTAGTCTATCCCCCTACAGGCCATTACTTGAATTTCAAGTGATATTGATTCCACAATAGTGGAAGTAGATTTCATTCAAAGGTTGGTTTTACCATCTAACATTTTTGTATATTTCAATTTATTTTTTTAATTCAATTTAAAATTTCTGAGCAAGGTTCTGGGTAATGATTTTGTATGTATCTTTGATAAAAATGTTTTGCTTTTAATATCTTACAGGTGTTTGTAAATGTTTCACCAGTTATATACTGGCAAGAAATATATGCATGAAAAGAGTCTAATGACGTCTGTCATTATGTCATTAGATACTCTTAATAGGTGTATATTTCTATGACATTGTTTCAACTATTAGAGAATAAATTATAAACAAAATATGGACACCTTTAAATATAATGTATTGATAATGATATAAATACAATATGCACATACTTCGCATAATATCCAAAATGTTATATTTATATATGCCACATCCACATAACCATAAACAAATATGCACACGCTGTGTTCTTGTATGTTAATAGAACATTGATATGCCACTATATATAAATGTGGACTTAAAAATAATATAATATATGATGGATTTAAAAATTGAAAATATTTTAAAATAATTCAGTATATTAGGTTACAAATTTTAAATTTAATTAACCCCCCCAGGCTTATATAAAACATATATGCTTGGTCCATTTTGTCACTGATTCAATATGAATGTTTTTAATTTAACAATGAAGTTAAAATATATCTCCCTGCATATGGCAATGATTTTAATACCTTGACAAAAATCACAAGCATAGCAAAACGTTTTCACATGCAAGTAACTATTAGAATCATAAATTTAGCATCTGTCAAATTATTCCAGCCTTGGTGTAGTGGAGTTTTAATACGAATCTGAAATCTGCAGTATATGCAGTAAGTACATTAGCTGCATGAATGCACGTGTGTGTATTATATATTTTCACATACTGAGAACATCTTAATTTCACCTTCCATGCTTAGTCTCCATCCAAAGGTGAATATTTTTGCTAATTTTACGTAAAATCCCTTCCACAGTTTTTGTGTTATGTCCATGTACAAGAAAACAAACACCTTTCTCTCTCTAAAATGTTGCCATATTTCTTTTCAACGTGGATAGATCAAAAATAGCTGAATTTGAAACTTGACATGGAAACATTCCTCATTGAGGAGTAGCATATATCCATGACTAAATTAAAACAAGACTGGCTGAAAAATGAACAAAATTGTGAATGTTTGAAAATGACATATTCAGCATTTGAAGAACAGATTTTCAGTCAAGGTGAAATTCTGTTAATGAGCACATACCCTGAGTGTCAACCATATGCGAGTGGCCCTGGAGGAGCAGCCTCTTTGGCTGTCTCTGGGTATCTGGGCTACAACTTCCAATAAAGCAGGATTTGGGCTGGAGTAGTAATGTGGCCACAGCTCCTCCCTGATATATATGTGTATATGGCAGTGGAATTATGTAGTAGATGGGCCAACTGAACAATGGCTGGTACCCAGCAGGTCTTTCCTCTTACCTTTTGACATAAATCTAAGAATCTGCAGTTATAGAGATACAGTGGCCCTTTTTGAATTCTTTGAAAGATGTTCATGCTTCAGTTGTATGTTGTTAGTGGGGCTGGGCAGAAAACAAGAAATCTGTTTAGCAGAAAAATACTAAATTTGGTTTCAGCCTGATACAAAACAAAACCAAAAAATTCTGAATGTTTAATGAAAAAATGAGAAAGAGAGCCCCAGAATGGCCAAGTGGTGAGTGCACTCACCTGGAATGTGGAGACCCAGATTAAAGTTGTTGCTCCAAACCAGACAGAGCAGGGACTTGGATCTGGGTTTCCCGCGTCTAACGCGAGGGCCCTATCCATGGGGCTGGTGGCTATTCTGCAGTGCAAAAGTATGTCTCTCTGTCTCTCATTTTTTCCACCCTTGACCTGAGAAGCCTTTCCTGATAAAAGTGTTGTTCAGACCAATACTTTTCTGCAAAGATTAGGTTTCAACAAATTGTCATTTTCTGTTTTAAAAAAATGTTTTGGTGAAATATTCCTGACCAACTCTAGTTATTAGTAATTTAGTTACAACTGGTGTTATGCTACTACATGCTTTCCTAAGGAAACTAGGAGACATCAGTCAACCAGGTTTCTGAGTGGAATATTTCTTATCCTGTTTTTCTCATTTCATTTTCCCCTCCCCCTTTCTTCTTCCTTTTTCTTTCTTCAGTAAGGATGATAATATGGAACATATGCATGAAGGCAGTATGGCTGATGGAAATGAGTATCTAGAAATGGAAATTACCACATCTGAAGTGGAAAAAAACCCTTAAAGAGCTCAATGCGCTCAAATTGTGGGGACCGGATAACTTCTGTCCCAGATACTGAAAGACTGGCACAAGAGATTGCTAGTCTGGTAGCAAGTATTTTTAATAAATCTATCTGTTTGGGGGTACTACAATTTGCCTGGAGAATAACTAATGTACCTATATTTAACAAAGCAGAAAAAGTGACCTGAACAATTATAGACCTGTTAGTCTGACTTCAGAAGTAGGGATGGCTTTAGAACAAATTGAGAAGGAAAGACTAAATTAAATTCATAGATGTCAATGGTAAAGGAGATGTAACACAACACGGATTTATGAAAGGTAGAACCCAGTTTCCTTCTTTGAGAAAATAACTTACTTTTTTATATAAGTGAAGTGCAGTAGATCTAATTTACTTGGACATCAGCATAGTATTTGATATAGTGCCATGGGAAATTATTTGTTAAATTAGGAAAGCTGGCAATAAGTACAAGAACTGTAAGATGGATAAGGAACTGGCTAAAGGGGACAAGGCAATGGGTTGTGCTGGACTGGAGGGAGGCTACTAGTAAAGTTCCTCAAAGATCAGTCTTGGTACCAATCTTATTAAATATTTGTATTAATGACCTTGGCTCATAAAGTAGGAGTGTGCGGTTGAAGTTTGCTGATAATACAAAGTTGGGAAGCATCGTCAGTACAGAGAAGGTACAGAATAGTTTACAGAAAAAGCTGGATGACCTTGCAGATAGGAATGAAAGAAATTAGATGAAATTCAGTAATACAAAGTGCAAGGTTAAGCACTTAGGGTCTAATAATAAGAATTTCTGCTACAAGCTAGGGGCTTACCAGTTGGAAGTGACAGAGAAGGAGAGAGACTTGTGTGTATGGGTCGCTCACACGATGACTACGAGCCACCAATGTTATGCAGCCGTGAAAAAGGCAAATGTGATCCTAGGATGGTATCAGGCAAGGAGTTTCCAGCAAAGGTAGTGAAGTATTAATGCCATTGTGCAACTCTGGTCATCTATGTTCAAGAAAGATGATTTTAAACTGGAACTGATGCAGAAAAAGAGCAAGTAGAATGATCAAGGGATGAAAGGTCTATCTTATGAGGGGAGACTGGATGAGCTTGGCTTGTTTAGTCTAGCAAAAAGAAGGCTGAGAGGGGATATGATTGCTGACTATAAATACAATAGGAGAGAGGTAAATACTGAGGGGAGGGGGTGAAGTGCTATTTAAACTAAAGTTGGTGCAAGAACAAATGGATATAAATTGGCCATGAACAAATTCAGGATGGAAATTAGAAGACAGTTTCTAACCATCAGAGGGGTCAAATTTTGGAACTGGCTCCCCAATAGTTGTTCTGGGAGCAAACAACTTGATTAGTTTTAAGACTAAACTGGACACATTTATTACTGCAACTGTATGACAGGGTTGGTTGTGATGGTAGAGGGAAGAACTCAACAGCTCTGGGGCTTACTTCCAGTTTAAGTTTTATGTTTCCTAAAAGATCATGCTTCAGGGTTTCAGCCAGCCACTGGCAGGTGTCAGGAAAGGATTCTCCCCTCCAGTGTCTTCGGGGGGGGTTTTAAATCTATTTCCTCTGAAGCATCAGGGATAGCCACAGCTGGAGATGAGACGTTAGACAAGGAGGCCAGCTTCTGAGGTTTCTCTCTCTCAGGTGTTTGGCTGGCTGGTTCTTGCTCACATGTTCAGGGTCTAACTGATCACCATATGTGGAGATGGGAAGGAATTTCCCTCCAGTTCAGATTGGCAGTAACTTTGTTGAGTTTTTGCCTTTTTCTGCAGCATGTGGGTGTGGGATACTTGCCAGGATTATGTGGGTATATCTCACGTAATCATTTCCCTGCCATTGTGGGGGCCTTGGGCACCAGTGTATCTTGTTCTCTCCTATTCCCTGTCTATGGTACATAATAGTCTGATCTCCTGTCGGCTGTAATACTTCGGTCTAAAGTTGGTTGTTAGGTGTAGTGTGTGGGTGGTAGGTTGTTCTGGTGGCCTGTGATATACAGGAGATGATCAGATAGACCCTTTGACCTCAAACTCTTTCTGAAATTCAGAAAACTACATTCATGTTTTGACTGGATTGAGCAAGGCCATTGATTGCTTTCCTTCCAAGTGCCATAAAGGTCTCAATTTTCTGAACTATAGGCAGTTGGGAAGGCACAGGCATTTTGCTCCTTAGGCGTTTGTATGATTAAGGCCAACAACAAAACAGCAATATTATGTCATGAAAGGAGATAGTATGAAGAACTATCAAACAACCTTGGTTGTGCAAACTCCCTCACTGATGCTGAAGAAAATTCACTGTATCCACTCTAGTGTATGTTTGATGACTAGTTTTACCTTAGGAAGCAGACCTGTTCATTTCAGGGTCCCTCTGCACAAAAAAGCAGCAAATGTGAACTTCTTTCTATCTGGGTTTTTAACATGTGAACTCCCATTGGCTGATTTGCCTGAAGGAAGAGGATCAATACAAGCAGATGATGTGGAAAAAATGGGCAGTAGTGGCAAGTCAACATACAAAAGTTTGTAGATTGTTTTAAACCAGTGGTTCTCAAACTGGGGCCGCCGCTTGTGTAGGCAGGCCGGGCCAGCTTGTTTACCTGCCCAGTCTGCAGGTCCAGCCAATTGTGGCTCCTACTGGCCGCGGTTCACTGCTCCAGGCCAATGGGAGCTGCTGGAAGCGGTGCAGGCCGAGGGACATACTGGCTGCCACTTCCAGCAACTCCCTTTGGACTGCAGTGGCGAACCGTGGGAGCCTCGATTGGCTGGACCTGTGGATGGGGCAGGTAAACAAACCGGCCCAGCCCACCAGGGGTTTTCCCTATACAAGCAGCGGCCCCAGTTTGAGAACCACTATTTAAAACATTAAGGGTGAAATTCTGGCCCCACTGAATTAAATGGCAAAACTACTACTGACTTCAATAGGACCAGAATTTAATTTTGAGTTGTGGAAGCAAGGAATGCTTGCTCAGTAGGGTATGCAGGGCAATAATAAAATGCACTGAATTCTCTGGTCATTTCAAAGTTTCCTATGATTTTAAAGCAGTCTGGCTCACACCTGGAATCAGTTTTGTGTGGTATCTCGACTTTTACAGTAGCCAGTACCGGACACTTCAGAGGAAGGTACAAGAAACTACACAGTAGGCAGATGTGGAAAAATCCACCCACATAAAAGCCTCTTTTTCATACCTAATAGTCAAACCAGTCCCTAAGGCTTGAAGCATAGGGTTTTATATCCCTTCCAAAAAAATTCTAAGTGTTAACTGTTAGTACTGTGAATCTTCTTGTTATCCAGATAAATGTCTAGTACTACTTTGAATAATCTTGTTAAATTTTTTATTTCAACAACATCCTGTGGCAATGAGTTCTACAGTCTAATTATGCACTGTGTGAAAATGTATTTCTTATCAGTTTTGAATTTGCTGCCTTTCGATTTAAATGAGAAGACTCCTTGTATTATGAAACAATGCTTTTTCATACCATACTTTTACTTTGTCTGCTCTTGCTTGTCTCTTTTCAAAATAAACCATCCCAATCCTTTCAATTTCTTTTGATATGAAAGGATAAGAATCCAACAAGAGAGGAAGAGAAAGACGAAACTTTTACACTTTTTTTGTTTGGAAACAGCAATTAGTTGTTCAGTTTGAGTAGTTTTGTTATTTTAGTGGCATTATCTTAGTGTCTTAAACTTATTATATAATCATACTGAAAATGCTGAAGAAGGGAGCAATCTGAAAACCTATGTCAGAGCATGGTTTTGCCTATAAATGTTATTAGAACAATATTGATCCATTTCAGAATAATCCAAACATTGAGATCTAGTAGTTCTTAGCATAGAATCTATGTTAAATAAATTAAAAATAATCTAATCTATTATGGCTATCCTTGATCAATATGGACTTTTAATCTACATGGCTGGTGAGCAAAAGGCAACCAATGTCACATGTGTTGCCATGTGTATGAGGCCAACAGTCAGAGCCAATGTAAAAAGTAGAAAACAATGAACTACATTCAAGACGTGGAAAAAAATATTCACCATGAATGAGTGAAAACACACAGCAAGAAAACCTTAAGGAGTCAACAAGGTTAAAACAACTTCGCAAGACTAAAACGCCTTCAAACCACAAAACAGATGCTGGCATTACTGTAAAGTGCAGCTGTTCCATGAGCAGAGCATAGGTTTGTGTAGTGAATGTGTTTTTTGCAGCTTGGATTCTCATATACAACTTCCGACCACAAATATGGAGGCACAAGTGCACCTACCCATAACATTCCATTGAAGCAACTCTGTGAAAGAAGCTCCTGGTGTTACTATCTCTGCTATCAACAACCAGAAAAGTCGATAGGAACTCCTTATGTCTCACCTTCACTAGACAGCAGCTCAATATACTTCCTCTACTTAAGAGAAGTGTTTCTTTGGCCTTTCACCTACCATGTAGGAAACATTTTTCCACGCCCCCACCAGTTAGGCTTGCACATGAGTAAAAATAATTACGGGTACTTAACTCTGCCTCATACTGAGCAGTTGTTAGTCTCTGTGCTTGCATCCTTACTCACAAATGAGCTGGATAAAAAAGGAGCAGTCCCCAGGTGGAATATATAATGTATGAAGAAACATGTACCAAACTGTAATCTCCAACATGATGATGGGGCGTTTAACAACCAGTATTATTACTATTACCCATTTTGCAATAGCACCAGCAGAGATCAGCACTCCGTTGTGCTGGGAATTGCACAGACACAGGACGAAAGAAAGGCATGCAAAAAATAAGTAGAATGATTAGAGTTGTGGATGGTAAAGGTTAGACTGGTTCCTCTTTGTGTGCTTCTGAGGGTGTGGATGGGAGTTTTGATTTTTGTATGTGTTTTACAGGTTGGCAGGGGCGGCTCCAGGCCCCAGCACGCCAAGCGCGTGCTTGGGGCAGCACGCCGCGGGGGGCGCTCTGCCGGTCACCGGGAGGGTGGCAGGCAGGGCCCCNGTCTGTGGAGGGTCCGCTGGTCCCGCGGCTTCGGTGGAGCCACGGCTTCGGTGGAGCCACGGGACCAGCGGACCCTCCGCAGGTACGCCTGCAGGAGGTCCACCGAAGCTGTGGGACTGGCGACCGGCAGAGGGTCCCCCGCGGCATGCCGCCATGCTTGGGGCAGTGAAATGTCTAGAGCCGCACCTGCAGATTGGAGATGAAGGGAGAGGCATGAAGGGATGACTTAATAGGCTCCAGGAAGCAGGAAAGACAAAGGAATGGGAAGAGTGAAATTGAAGGGACAGAGAAGCAGAGATGAGGATAGGGAAAGAGCAAAATAGGGAAGGAAGATGCCAGCGGAGGGACTGTGAAGCATGGAGTGGAGGCAGTCAAAACAAGCAGTCAGTCAGCAAACAGAAAATGTCCAAAACTTTAAGTGAAGGAAGCAGAGTGTGAGGACATCTCCTGTGGCCTGGGAGCTAGGAAGAGGTGCTTGGTTACCTGCTCCTGTTGGGGTAGTCTTCAATTTCTAGGACTGGCTCTGCCTCTGTTTTCCCTCTCCAAAGCTCATGTGGTTGGGGAAGAGGGGCTTGCATGTGACCTAATGCCTCTGGTAGAACCCCTAAAATCCCAATGAAGTTTGAGTCCAAAGGAATTAGGGGTTGGAACATGTTTCCTCCTTATTCCCGCTAGAAGGCAGGGATTACCTCTTGGCAGTAAAAGGTGCCCTTTTTAGTTTTTCTGTGCTCCATATTCTACTCATCATTTTTTACCTTGGACTTACACATTCTGGAACATTTTCCTGCACTGTGCAGGATCAATTATTTTATTTCTCTGTGATCAGCTTATCAGCCAAAATGCTGATAACATGATTCTTTCCTGACACTTTTCTACTTTAGAGGATGAGACTGTGACGCCAACCATTCCTTGCTGTTTCTAAGAACTGTCAGCTCAACCATCAGAACAGCCTAATTTTAGGCATCCAACCAGCAGGGCCGCCCAGAGGGGGGTGCAAGTGGGGCAGTTTGCCCCAGGCCCTTGGCCCTATAGAGGCCCCCCATGAGAATATAGTATTCTATAATATTGCAACTTTTTTATGGAAGGGGCCCCTGAAATTGGTTTGCCCCAGGCCCCCTGAATCCTCTGGGTGGCCCTGCCAACCAGACCTAACCTACTTCAAAACACCTTTCCCACTAGCTTTCCTTCTGACTTCTCCTTAGCTCCAAGAAGCCTATATGACCAATAGTCTTTTATTGGCCATCAGTGTATGCAAAGTGGGTGCCCTCTGACAAGAATGCCCAGGGAGCAATGGGAAAAGTTTCTTAAGTGTATGTTTTGTACTGTGGAAGCCCTGTGCATATGGCTCCATTTCCAAACACTCCAACATCATCTGGTGTTTTTGCAAATAGCTCTCTCCTCCTAATGTCCCTGTGGATACTGCTCTCCCAGAATGAAAGCCCACTCACAAGTACCATTTTTATCTATAGCCTTTGCCGCAGGAGGGTTTTGGCATCAGAAACATTTTCCAGCAGAACAGCTACCATGGATTTGTCCCTCAGTTGTTCCTCTAGATTGGCATATGTGTATGTTATAAGAAGACATTTTCAAGTAAAGAATGAAACCTGTATCACAGTGGTTGTGAGCCTGTTTGCTCCCCTTTTAAAACTGCCTTTAAATGCTGGAAAGAAATAGAGGAGGTATAGTTCCTCAGAAAAGGCAGACAAAGACAAAATTCACCGTAGGATCTATCTCTTATGCATTGTAAGCACTTTCTCTTTTAAATTGATGTTTGTTCATTTTTAACACCTCTAAAGTGTATTTTTAAAAAATTCTAAATGTTTCATAATGGCAGAATTTTCTTCCATCTCTACATATGAAAACATCTTTGTTTTTTTAACCTTCTGCACATGATATATCACATTTGATCCGTATATCAAAATCATCAATTATGAAAGCAGAAAGTTCGCTGATTTTTATGAAGACAGAAACTGGCATTGACAAAAAAAAAAGCATTTGTAGGGAACTTGTACATAAAACATCTAGTGAGTACTGCCCTTAAGTAAATTGTGTTGGATCTCAAATTGGTAAAGATGGGACAGGAAAGACTTGGATGGCGAATAAGTGAAAGAAAAATGCAACTGTTTTTAACTGCGGCTAACTTGTGTTTCTAATTAATTAATTTGGGAATGCAGTGCACGTTTACGAGTTCAAACGACCTTTAAGATGATTCAAGGCCAAGAAAAAAAAAACGTCTATTTTTTTCCTTATGACAGAGTTTAAATGTAGTTTATACTATTTGCTCTTTTATTCTGAAGATTTAATAAGTTAATGTTTGTGCTTTTTAAAGCATTAATAGCAATCAAGAAAGTACAAATTAAAAGAGGTTCAATTGTATATACTTTTGGAAATGTTTCACATAGACTTTATTGATGTTAACTTGTGCATGCTTGCATTATGTGAGACAGCACAGTAAATACATTCATTAACTGGCTAATTAAATTTGAAGAGTCTTTCTAGAAGACTATATCAGTATTTATATGCTGAAAGTAGTCACATACTTTAATGGAACTGATTTGTAGATCAGTTTTAAGAAGCACCACCTACTTTGACACAACTGTATATAGATACAGTATTATTTTCAGTGTATCATTTTAGTTGTGATATTTTTTATTAGTTGTATGCATCTAAGTCCATTTTTAAGTAGAGTAATTTGTGAGATTGTCTTTTTCAAACAGAATGGAGTGGAATACAAAATAACATAAAAAGTATTCATCTAAAAGATGTATCAGATTGAACTCTTTTCCTTTCTTGTTATTGAATTAAATTCTCTTTTATCATATTACTGTTCACAGAGTTAAGAATTTTAGTTTATATTCTGAACTGGCTTCAGCAAAACAATTGAAGGTTTGTACCAGCAGGTACTATACAGAACTGACTTTAGTGAACTCTGTAATTTCACACAGAGATTTAAAAATCAACGTATTTTACACAAAGAAAAATAAATTACTTGTACTTACCTGGAATATACTGTATATGCATTTTATAAATTTCTAATTGCTTCTATTTATACTTCCTAAGCAGTATTCAAATGGCAACAGAAAACAACTGACACATCAGACATATTCCAGCTGATCCTCATCCACTATTTCCTTTCTTCTCTAAATATAACCCTTCACCTTTGCTTCTTCCTTTGATTCAATGGCACTGGAGTCTGGATTTCATGACATGACACAGAAATGAAAAATGTACTATCATTTATTGTAGGAGCCAGTGCAAAGGGACAAAAAAGATTTGAGTCTGAATTTGTTTAGCTTCAGTTTCCCACCATTAGATGTTATTATGCCCTTTTAGATTAAAGAGTTTTTGCTATCAGAATTTCTCTTCCGGTTTAGGTACATATCTACCATGATGAAGTTTCCTCTTAATCTTCTCTTTGATAAATAGAATGAGTTACTTAAATCATTCCCTATAAGGATGAATTTTCACACCTTGAATCATTGGTATTGCTATTTTCTGAACCCTTCCAATTTTTCAACATCCTTTTAAAAGCGTGGACACCAGAACTGGACAAAGTATTCCAGTAATGGTCTCACTAAGAAGTATTACCACCTTCCTGCTTCTATTTAATATTTCTCAACCATCATATTGAGATCACAGTATTGTGCTGAGAGCTGATGTTCAGTTACTTATCCACCACGACTCCAAGTCTTCTATGGAGTACTGCTCAGTCTTCCATCTATTAAGTGTACCCTACATTCTTTTTGACTAGATGTGTGGGACCTTGAATTTGTCAGTAGTAAAACACATGTTGTTCAAGGGAGCCCAGCCACAAGCAATCCAAATTGCTCTGTAAAAATGACTTCCCTAATCATTAGAGAGATAAGGTGGGTGGGGTGGACCAATTTGTGCTGATGAGAGAGAAGTTTGTGAGCTTACACAGAGCTCTTTTTTCAGGTGTACCTCACCCACCTTATCTCTCTAATATCCTGGGACCGACATGGCTACAACAACACTTCCTTAATCATTATTTACCACTCCATCAAATTTTGTGTCACTTGCAAACTTTCTCAGCAATGATTTCCTATTTTTTTCCAGATCGTTGATAAAGATATTGAATAGCACTGGGCTAAGAACTGTTTTCTACAGGACACCATTAGAAACACCCTCAATGGATGATGATTATGATGGTTTATGGTTACTTCTTGAGATCTATCCATTAGCCAATTCTTAATTTATTTAGTATGTGCTTTTGTATAGTACTATTTTTAAATTAGATTATGCAGTACCAAGTCAAATGGTTTATAAAAGTCTAAATAAATGTCAACATAGTTATCTACCTTTATCAGCCAAACTTGTACTCTCAGAAAAAAATCAAATTTGACAAGATCTATTTTCCATAAAACCCTATTTATTAGCATTAACTATGCTATTGTCCTTAAATTCTTTAATGATTGCATCCCATGTCAGCCTTTCTGTGGTTTTATCAGGATCAATTGGGTAAGCAACCTAAGAGGCTAATTGATCTATATTGATAGTTTCATTATCATGAGTGTTTTGTCAAGGAATTCTATGTGCAGATGTTACTTTAGTATGGAAATTCAGTTGAGAGCATTTGGCACATTTGCTGTTCTTGTGGTAAATTGAGAAACAGCTTTGTTAAGAATACATATTAAGAAAGAGGCATTGTGTTGCAGTGATGATTATTCACTCCATAGTGCTGCTCTGCAAAAGTAAAAAATTAAAACAAGTTTATGCAAGGCATTCTTGGTTAAAGTAAACCAATTACATGCATTTTAATAATATTTGCTTACCTAATTAATTCCAAGTTAAATTTCTACATGGTTTGGAAACTGGCGGTCTCCAAAAATCAACGGTGGTGCTTTTGATGACATTCTCTAGATATTCTCTTTCAGGGATTGGAGGCAGTATGTTTTCAGTTAAATGTCCTCAAATTGTGGAACTCTGATGCTTTACCAGAGCCCATATTTACTACTATTCAGAGTACAATGCAAGACATCTCTTTGGTTAAGCATATGATAGACTATGGAAGATCATAGGTTTAGTTATGATTCACTGAGGCAGTATGGAGAGTGGAACCATGGTATCTTTTATGGTCAGTTTAAATGTATGAGATGCTCCATTTAATCTAAGAAATGCATTGGGCACAAACAATGGCAGTGGGGTATAACAATACCAGCTAATAAACAAAAGTGCACCAAAGTGCAAGTTATTCAGTTTAAAATTTCCTTATTTGACATTTTATCATCTATGGATTTCTCCACTTTTGCTTGTTTGTAATACTTAAAACAGTTTAATTACAATTTCTAGATGGAACAAGTTAAGGATCAAGTGTTCTGTTGGTGTGCAACAATTGATGGATAAGATGGTTGTGAAATTTGAGCCACTCAAGACTAATCAGAAAGAAACTACTTACTAGCTAGGTACTTTGGAGATGATACGAAGAGGATAAGGATGACATTAAAACTGAATTTACGAAGGAAATCAAGACTAAAATTGAGAACTGAGTTGGTTGAAAATAAGATAATGTGCAAATGAGTATATTAATGAGAATCCAGGGACAAAATTAGTTAGATCCATTGATCTGGAAAGTTCTGGAAGATGCTTATCTGAGATACTGACTTTTTGGAACTTAATTATGGTTATTGCTGCCCTAGAAATACCTAAGACAGACAGTTTCAAGGCTGCAGTTTGTTTTAGCTGTCCCACCAAGAGTGAAGCTCCCTAGGAATGTCTCTAGGAATGATTTGAAACTGACCCAGCAAACTGCTGAGCCTCCTTGAGAGTTGCTGAAAACTGCTCCACTCCAGTCAATTGGAATGAAACACCCTTGGTACTTTTCAGGAGGCATGGAGACTCTTGCTGGATCGTGTCCTTGAAAACATTTGTGATCAAAATAAGATTATAAAGGCTGCCAAGAATTTAATGACTCCAGCATTAAACTGTATCCCCTTTATTTCCCTGATGACTTGCCCCCATAAGTATCATGTAATGCATCATGCCAAGAGGCCTTTCATACAGAACTGCTTTATTCAGTTGCTAACATACATCTTCCCATTTTCCAATTCCATGAGTTGAATTCTTGCTACTCTGTGTCAAACTTAAAATGACAAGACCTCTTTCAGAGTGCAAGTTGCTGAGCTTATTATGGAAAACACATCTATATTAGCCAAAAGATGATGATAGTTTGATGGAGAAATTAAATGTTGACTAAGATAATTTGAACTCAAATATGTACTCCTTTTTCCAGTTGGCTAAGGATAGTTTTTGCTGGCCAGGTCTATGCAGCACAGTTTTTCAAAGACTGAGAACGAAGAACTTTGCATCCAATTTCTCCTATTCCTGATGTCATAATAATCTGCACATGCTTTCAGAGTCACATATGCTTACCTTTGTGACAAAAGTAAAGTTTTAATATTTTTTACTCCAGTTAGCCCTGTAGTTCCTACACAGCTATGAAAGAGTAAGATGGATTCCATTCTTTTATTCTGCATCATCAATAGAATAGAACTTTAAATGAGTCTGTTACACCTCTACAGAACGATGTCAAAGCTAAATTGCACAGGTATCAGAAGCTTAGTACATTCATCTGAAAATCAATGAGAGACAAACAAAATCCTACAAGACTTTTTGACTGTTACTATTCAGAGTAATTTTAGGAAGTGTCTACCAGTAGGCCAATACTCACATAAAGCTTAATCCTCCCTACTTTCAGTATTGAAGAGTGGGGATTTCAGTGAGACTGCTCTCATTAATAAAGCTTTGCAGAATCTGTCCCTTTCTTGGTGAAGGAGGAATGCTTTAGAGAAAATACTCCATCTTCCTATATAACCATTTTGGCAGATTAGTTAAATGTGGTATGTGAGGCAGTCTTGTAAAATAAAAGATAATTTAAGGAAGTATCTTGGACACGGACCCATTGTGTATTAACATGAACTTATATTTTGTTAGTTTTGATTACTATATCTAATATACAGTTTTGTTTTGTGACATATTGCTTGACTTGAGTTAATATTAAGTTTAGAGCAGCCGCAGATATTATATAAGTGCTTTCTCAAATTCCTAACGTATGTATTCTACCCACTTTCTACTTAGCCACTGTTTGCCTCAGTTTTCCTAAGCAACTTCCGTGAAGTCACAGAGTGAATCATTGTATAGTTACCAATTGATCCAGGAAGTTCTGACTCCTAGTCCCCTGCTCTAGCCACTAGGCAACTTTCCTTGAAGTTGTAGGTCTGTTTGGAGCACTGACACTTCCAGCCTCAATCTTTTTGGTACTTAATTTGATACCTAAACACCACATGTGTGACACTTCTCATTTAACTACACTGAAAAACCATGGTACTATTTCAGTTTAGAGAACTGTTTTGTGAATAACAGTATATGGTATCAGCCACTTTAAGAAAAATGTGCCTCTCCTGAGCATTACAGTAAATTAATGAATTTCTAATTAAACTCATTAGGAATTCTTTACTTTCACTGGTCTCCATTGTACACTTCAAACAAATATTTTCTTGATCAAACTCTTTTACAGTACTTAGTCATTTTTCTTTTTGCTGGAAACTACATTTCATTTCAATAAAACAATGCCCCTAAAGCTAAACATATGGTAATAATAAGGAATAATATTGTTATTTGGGATTAATGTTCTTCCATAAATCCCATGTCTTATTCTGATTACGACATAGGATTGGGTGTGCTGGTACTCTTTTGCATTAATTATGGTGTTAATAACCTAACTAGCACTAAAATAGAATAAGAGGAAGAGAGACAAAATTCAGAATAACGTTTATGAAAGTAATTGCTACCAAACAATAAGCAAATTTTAAGTTTATAGCTAAAGCTTGTACAACAAATATCATCTCTGAGTCTCAAGTCAAAGATATCCCTAATCTTCATCCTCTTCATTAATATTCATAGTCACAAAGAATCATCTATTTTTGATTTATTCCAAAAGTGAGCTCACAGACCGAAAGAAAGAAAAGGCTATATCCCTAAATTTTAGCTTTTGATTTATTGGAAACAAAATGACTGCCTGAATGCTTTCATCCATGAAGGTTTACTTTAGAAGAACAAGTCTCCCATTGGATGTGTCTTAAGGTTTAGATTTGAGAAAAACATTCTTTGGAGTTGATTTTTTTCTATTACTTTTAGAGGAGTCTTTTTGCTTTACTCCTCTTTGGTCTTGTTCATCAAAGGTCCTTCAATAAAATTATACCCCCCTTTTTCTCTAGCAGAGACCTGCTGGACTTTGGCTGCTCTTTCCAATTTTTCTTGCTCTTTTAATATATTTATAAATTTTTCTGAATACCAAATACAATAAAAAGCCTTGAAAATGCACTCTGTTGTGTGGTAACATGGATAAACTGATAGTTACAAATTCACAATTACTACTATGTACACAACTCATACCATATGGTACATTTTTGGTGAACCTCTTCCATAAATCATTCTTTTCAGAAAGTTCCATGCGACATGTTCTTTCAATCAAGACTTTGTGATGGTAGGTACCTTGCTCTTTTTCCAGTGCAACCTGGTCCATCTGCTAAACATGATAAGAGAGCACAAACGGTCTTCTATCTGTTGGTATCTAACAGGTCATTGATTGTGCAAACTCATGATGTGTTCATGTTCCGGACCTCAGATGCTTCATCACCCAGGCTCAGAAATTTTGGATTTCCTTGCAATAGCACACTCATTTTCCCCTTGGGCAGAGGCTGTGAATTCCATAAGTCCATGTTTACTTTAAAGAAACCTTTATAAATAGTCTCTTCTACTTGATAGTCTTGACAACAGAAAATGAAGAACTCTCCACAGTGATTTTTTTCAGGTGAACAGCATCTTTTGATGCCATGAGTGGCAGGAATCTGTGTGCATTGAAGAGACAGGGGAAGGAATCCAGACTGCCTTTCAGAGTAATTTTTCTCAAGTCCCAAGCTGATGAGTAAGGGATACATTTATATTCTTCCAGTATTATCTTGTCAATTCTGGCATAGGTAAGCTGATTTCTGATTCTAACATCAGAACCTCTATTTCCTTAGTCAGTCTGAAACAATTCACTTATCCAGAGAAGATCAAGACATTTTACCCAAGACCCAGTTCCCCTCCTCACTAACTCACTGAAGTTTTTCAAAACTTTGTACAGAACATCAAACTTCCTTACTATAAGAATATGTTGTTCTTTAATGCACAGAGAAATTTTTGATCCCGTGAATAGGCCCTTACTTGATATTTTATTTACCTAATTTTCTAAGTAAGTATTCAGAGTTTTCACTAGTAAGATTTGCCTTGCAGCTAAATCTAATATATATCTTTGGATGGTCACTCTTTCTTTTTACAAACCCTAGAGTTGAATAGTTATGTCAAATTTTTTCTTCATATCTATTCCCAGTTAAAAGTTTCTAAGGATCTAAAGTTTCTTAGCGTCAGAGCCTAATCTTAAGAAAATCGCTTATTCCTTCATCAAGTTTATTCATGAATGTACATAGTCTTTTAACATTGTGTTCCTCTTATGTAACACCACTGAAAGGCACTAATGAGATTCAAGCCATAATTTTAAATATGCTAAATGATGACTTTATCATGGAAATTTGATTTTTACTAAAATCTCTGTTTTTCATTTCTTTACCAATGCTTATATCTCCCTACTCACTCTTCCCTGATGTAGGCCATTAATTGGATTTCAACAAATCTTTTAAAGATTTATGGAGAGACCAAGAAACTTTTGCAATTCTGTCAGTGCCTGCCAAAGTAGAATGTGAAAGGAATAATGATTTCTTAGAATTCCACTAATGATACTCATTTCTGGAGGTCTGAATGCTTGCTTGAGTAGAAAAATGAAATATTTTTAGTTTTGTTATTTGTATTGTTACTAGAAGTCCCAGTCAGGTCCCCTTGTACTAGGCTTTTGTGCATCAGCATAGAAAGACAGCTCCTGTCCTGAGAGCTTTCAGTCTGAATGCCTTTTGGGCCTGTTTTCACAAGATTCTAAAGGCAAACATAGCCAGGTGGCACTTGGTGGTCAGTCCATTCTTTTTCATTCAGATTTCCTCCTGGGATACACATCTAGATAAATCTGTCCTTCACACCTTACAAATATACCTATGCCTCATCTTGATGCATGGCTACATCTTTTCAGTTTCAAAGAATGCAAGCCTATAAGTCTGCCTTGCCTTTAAGGAGGTTGCACAGCTTTTTCTTCCAGCGGGTACCCTGCATAATGGCCAGCTATTTCTGCTGACCAAGTAAAAGTGGTGGCCCAGAAGAAAGTGCTCTCCCATCACTTCGGGGTAGCTTTCTCTCAGTATGACTAAGCACTAGAAGGTTGGGAATAGGCAACTGAATGCTCTGACCATTCAGAGGGATACATGCGCATTCCGTTGCTATGCAGCCAAAGGCTGAGGTCCTGCAGCTGGTTGAGAGGACGTATAACTATAAACTGGAATTCTGGACAGCTGAGGATGGTGTAATGTTTTTTAATTTGTTGTTGCTGCCTCACATGTTTGCAGATCAAGCCATGCTCTTTTCTACCCGCATTCCATTGTGTGCAATTTGACTGCAAGAGAAGTTTGAAAAAAAAAAAAGCAACAAAATACAGTCTGACTATAGAAAAACTGCATATAAAAGCACACTGCAAACTGATATCACCATAGTAAAACTAGGTACATCAATTTAATAAGGGGGACCCTCAACTGTGGTAGAATTTTGGTACTATTAGTTATATGAACTATCTAACATTTACAGAGAACTCCACTCGGTGACAGAGCCAGCTCTCCTCCTAAAATCTCCTTTAACACAAAGAGCTTTAAATACACTGTCTCCTTCCCTGACAATCATTATCATTTAGTTGGTGTTTTCTTCTAGCCAAAGCCTGGTGACCTGGTATCTGCTTCCAGCATCTTTGGTGGATAAACTCCCTTCTTCTCCAGAGTCTGATTGTGGGTCACCAAGGGGATCTCAAATCCTGACTGGGAGGGGAATAAGAAATAGTATCACTCACATTATAGCACAGAACCACAAACTCCTGTTGCTCTATGCATTTTTTTCCTGACTGGCTCAAAGACAGTGCATAAGCTATAACCATCCTTTCTGATAAAATGAGTCACACTGCCTTCTGCTAACTCTCCGGGCCACATGGGTTTCAGGAAACCAGACCCACTACTGCAGATATTACTGATAACAATGAAACAATTCAGCTTAAAATTAAAAGTAAGTAACATGAAATTTTTCCTCAACGTCTTCTGTAAGTCTTATGGCAAGAAATTTGTGAAATTTAGACAGGATATTTCATAAAGCTGATCCAATATCACAACTTTTTTGGTAAACTTGAAGAAAAAGGTAGTTTTTGACAAAATATATTCTGATCCAAAATTTCTCCTAGGTCTAATCTTTCATTATGATTTGTATAGCATTATTGCCAACACCAGATGTTGAAAAATCATGAATCAGGCCTTAAGAAATCATGTGATTGGCTGCAAAATCATGATATCTTTAAAATAATTAATGTTTGGGGCTTATTTGCCTTCTGTTTTTTGAGCGGTTAGCATTGTGTTTTCATAATTTTCTCTGAAATCACGATGGCTTAGAAACTTACTTTTTTAATGAAGATGAGTCATGTAATCATCTGACATAAGGAATCAGGGTTTTAAGAAAAACACCAAATAGCCCAAGAATTGGCAACAAATTATGTATACAACGAGAAGTAGTTAAATGAGAGTTTTAGGATGTGACCGGGATACTAGTGGGGGGCCAGCTGTGGTTGCCCAGTTAGGGTGAACGGCAAAGAATGGGGCAGACAATCCCCATAAAACTGGTGGATATTCCAATACTTAGATTTATCAAGCCAGCTTAAAACAGCTTCTTTATTACCTTATTAGTTACTCAAAAGTCGAAACAATACAGTTCCCTTAAAGTATCAGAGGGGTAGCCGTGTTAGTCTGGATCTGTGAAAGCAGCAGAGAATCCTGTGGCACCTTATAGACTAACAGAGGTTTTGGAGCGTGAGCTTTCGTGGGTGAATACCCACTTCGTCAGACGCAGGTCCTGCGTCTGACGAAGTGGGTATTCACCCACGAAAGCTCACGCTCCAAAACCTCTGTTAGTCTATAAGGTGCCACAGTTCCCTTAAAGTGATTCAGCCTCAGGCCTCCATCGAGGTACTCGCATCAAATATGATGAAAATTTCTGTAAATCTTATTTCATTATATAAAAGAAAAGGTTCTACCAATCTGAAAGGATTGGACACATTACCTCCCAGGTTATTGAATATTCCAGATCTTACCCAAATTCACACTACAGCCAATTTTTATTAACTAAACTAACATTTTGTAAAAACAAAAGAGCGAGAGTATGGTTAAAAGATCATTATACATACAGAGATGAGTTTAATTCTTAAGATTCAGATTTGTAGCAGAGATGGTGAGCTTTGTAGTTGCAAAGAGTTCTTTTAGAAATAATTCATAGGTTATAGTCCAATGTCCAAATATCATATTCAGGGCATACCAGCATAACTGGGACCTCAGTCTTGTGACTCAAACTTCCCCTGATGAAGCCTAAGCAGATATGAGATGACAGAATCAGGACCCAAGGATCTTTTATACAATTTCACGTCCTCTTTGACAAGTTGGGAGTTCCTCTGGGAACAAAAGGTAATTAGGATGATTTTGAAGGAGGTCCATCACTGGTACTTAGCTATAGAATTAACATAAGGCAATTTGCTTGTTCCTCCACCATTCACAGTATATTTTAAAGAGAGATGAATACTGAGATATCCCATGTTTACAATTCATTTAAATGTTAGGATGTTTTTTTGATCTCTGAACTATCAGAATACAGCATAGATAGGGACTGTTGATTACATTGTCAACACTAATCATACATATGTAAATACACAAAAACACAAACATCATCTCCCCACATGTCTTTTGAGGGTTGTTTATTCTGCAGGATGTTTAACCCTTTCTAGCCATGCGTCACAAAGGGATGGGTGAATATCCCCACTATTTGGATGGTTTTGTATTCAGGGACCCTAATATTTGGGAAGTATTTGTAGGCTCAAAATAATCTGCCCCTCCTTGGTTCTGGGGAACAACAGCTGGCCCACATTGTCTCCGGAGCTTTTTTTCTGAACTGGCAAAGCAGGCAGAACTGGCAGAACTGGCAAAGCAGGCCTGCTTCGCGGTTTTGACTAATTTTCGGAAACCAGGTGGATGAAGTAATATTACCTCATCCCTCTTCTCTCGCTAATATCCTGGGACAAACACAGCTACAACAACACTGTAAACAACAATAGAGATAATATTCAAAGAAGCAGGCAGCCTGCCTAGCTGATCCATTCTGCAGTGTGGAAACCAGACAAACAAACACTTCCAGCTAAATTTTCTGCTGGCATAATTGCCAAGTTTCACACAGTTCTCTCAAATGGTTGTTTTTATTTTTAAAAATATAGTGTTTATGTAATATTGTATGTATATGTGTTTATATTTATAAATTAGAAAGATTAGTGTCTGATTATCTGCATTCTGTTCTTAAGAATTTCAAGTTCAGGCATATTTTATACAAGATGTAATTGCCTATACATTTATAGGCTCTTCTGGCTGGCTGCAGAGACCAAAAGTCAAGAGTAATGTAAAAATGCTATGTTGCAGAGCAGAAGACACAGCCCACGGGAGATGGGGACAAAGATGGCTCTAAACCATAAGCTGTTCTCATTTATACTGTGTCCCCCTTTCCCCCCTCACAAGGGCTGCCTATGGCTTGCTCTGCAGCTTGCAGTAGCTGCGAATCACTATAGCATACACCATGGAGACTGTTGTCCCACCCCAACACACCTTCTCAGGCTCCTGGCACAATGTGCGCTGTGGCTGGTGAGGCCTGCACAGGGGGAATTCTCCGTAGGCTGCCTGCATGGCTTTTTGGCCCCTTTGCACCAGTGCTACAGTGTACAGGGGCTATTGCCAGAATCTCCTCTAGTATGTTTTTAGTAGATTTTTATCCTAGTATTATTATAAATTGTTGGCAAACATTACAAAGAATAATTGTTCCCTGTAACTGTTAATTAAAGTGTTCATAAAATGAGTCCAAAAACGAACAAAGTGACATTCCCATAACTGGATATTGTAAACCCCATGTTAAATACAAAGTAGAGCACTATCTTATCAGTGAAGTTGTTTTCCCAGATATAGCTAGCGAGTTCTTTTAAAAAAATAAAACAAAAAGAATAAAAAGCCAATAAACTGGAGACATAAGAGCATAGCTGGCTACAGTATTAGTTAGGAATTTAAACTTACTCTCTAGAGCATTTGGCACAGGAACAAAAGGAAGATTTCAGATCATTTCAAAGCTGGGATAGTAAAATCCTCATCTGAACAGGTTAGAATGTCTCAGAAGATACAATTTCATTCATAAACATGACATTACATGCTGTAATATTTCTTGAGTCTCAGTACTCCGTGTAAAATGTAAAGCAAGCACTACTTAGTTTATAACACATTTTAGCTAGATTTCCAAACTGAAATCTGTGATTTGCCATGAGAACAGCTGAAGCAAGACATCTCAACACATTAATTGCAGAGTCTATGAAAACACAAACAGGTGGCACATAATTCCTTGCAATGTACAAAATCCAAGTGGCTTCTTAAAAAGTAATGCTACCCCTACCACCACCATCGATGAGTGATAGAAAACATCTGGCTCATTCTTTTGCCTTTGACACTATTTGGGCATACATTTATATAATCTGATTCAGTCCCTCAAATTGCTCTGGTTCTACTGATGACAAATAATTCAGATTTTGGCATAACCTGAATTAAAACACAATATTGAATCACTGACTAAGAGAAATAAGAGTTGAGAAAGACCTAGCAGATCATCTAGTCCATTTCCCATTAAACAAAGGAGGCTGTTGTCTAGAATAATTTATTTGTATTGTCCAGTCTACTGTTCAAATGTCCTTAGTCCCCTTTAGGGTGACCAGATGTTCTGATTTATAGGGGCAGTCCCAATATTTGGGGCTTTTTCTTATATAAGCACCTATTACCCCCACCTCCTGTCCCATTTTTTATCTGGCCACCCTAATCCCCTTGATCAACTATCAAAACTGTCCATAAGTTTTTTCTGATATTCAGTCTAATATTTCCTTGTCTTAACTTCATCTTGTTACTTCTAGTTACACATTTTACCAGCCTAAAAATCCCTTTTCTAGGATTAAGTCCTGGCCCCAATGAAGTCAATGGGAGTTTTGCAGTCTGCAAATCATATTTAGTAGTTTTTATTTATAGAACAAATTCTCCTCCATGCTCCAAAGCACAATCTCTCTTCATGTGCAATTTTTTTCTAGCAGCATTTTACTAGCAGCATGTAAGTCCATAAATGTAAGTAATTTTTTCTAACAGCATGTAAGTCCATAAATAATAGGACTTACATTTCTACTGTTGATTATTTTAATGTATGATATATGATACAGACCAAATAAGGAACATGTCTAACCAGGACACACTATACAATGCTATTGACTTGGTGGTAATTCAGATAAATTCATTCCATAATATTATTTCTGCAGAACCTGGGCCTCATTTATTGTGAAGTTTGGATGATGTGTGGTAAATGAGACATATACATTAACTAAACATAAAAGATAAAAGGAAAGATAGCTTTTCAGCTTTATTCACTGTGCACCATCTTGGAGCAAGTAGTTTTTCTAGAGGTATCATAGGCTTTAGCTGTGCTTTGGCAGTACAGTTTCACAGCAGAACTGGACAAAACAGCATCCACAACAAATGAGAGAAAGAATTTCAGTCAGTCCTCAGTTAGAGAAAGAGGTTATCAGACCTCAGTTATCATAATGACTGTAGCCAACTTTCTTCTATTTTATTTTGCTTTATTTGTTTGATTTTTACACTTGTGTCTTTGTCTAATTGTATTTTCCAGATTCAAAATCAAATCTGCTTCTTCACTGGTGGTTTCAAGTGTTATCAAGGAAATTAAATCAACTGTTACCCTTATGAGTCCCATGCTACAAACACTTATACACTGGCATAACTTGACTCATCTGAATAGTCCCATAGAAGTCACTGAGAATACTCTTGTTAGTAAAGCTACACACGTGTTTTCAGGATTAGGAACTTAGAAATTCCATAAACCATCAAATTCTGTAATTTAAATGTGTTTGTAAAGAACACTAAACTTAGGCATGCAGCTTAAAATTTTTACTATAGTTCTATGACTTATTTTTGTTGACAATGATTTTTTTCCAAAAGTGTATTATCACAGTAATATAGATGTTGGGCCTCAAGCACTGATTCCAGTAGGAAGTAAGGGTGCCCATCACCTCACAGGAAGCACTTAACATCTTGCAGGATCTTGGCTTTTAAAAGTAATAATATAAATGCATTCCCCAAAGTAATAATATAAATGCAATCAGTAGTCTTTCCTTTTTTTGAAGAAAGATATAATAAAATATTCCCTTATTCTCTGACATTTCTGAAACCAGGAACACTTTGTCAGTCAACTGCAGGGATTTTTTTTGGAGGGCTCAGGGAGAAGAGATACATCAGTGGGACCTTTGGGTGTGCAAGAAATGTAGGATCGGGCCCTTCTTGTGTTGTTTGATTATCCCCAGGCTCCTGGCCTTCAAACTGAAAACAAGACATTGAAGAGCTAGTTTGGGGGCACCTACACTTTCCTTCTGCTGTTTTCATTTATTCCGTAATCACCAAAAAAGTTCTTTCTAGTTTATTATTTGTTTTACATATTTATGTACAGGTATTTGGACACACAGGACTGAATTTTCTGGGGCTATTTTTACCTGGGCTGAACAGGCAATCTTTTGCTTCTAGCCATGTTTAGTAGATGACCACCTTTTGGGATAAGTCTCAGACCCTTTCAGAGATTACTTAAATCTCACAGTGAACACCTTGGATCCAGTTCCTCCCCTTCTCTCTCAGGCCTGGTCTACACTAGGGGGCGGGGTTGATGTAAGATATGCAAGTTCAGCTATGTGAATAGCATAGCTGAAGTCGAAGTATCTTATTTTGACTTACCTCCCATCCTCACGGCATGGGATCAACGGCCGCGGCTCCCCCTGTAGACTCCGCTACCGCCGTTCGCTCTGGTGGAGTTCCAGAGTCGATGGGAGCGCGTTCGGGGATCAATATGTCGTGTCTAGATGAGATGTGATATATCGATCCCCGATAAATCGATCACTACCCACCGATTCGGTGGGTAGTGTAGACATACCCTCACAAAGGGAGTTAATAGGATGCTACTAACTCCATTTGAAACCAGAATTACTCGTATCCTACAGGTAGAGAGAAGGGCACCAGAATTATAGGCTGCACATTTTACTGATGTGATCACAGCTTGGGCTTGTCTTCACTACTGGAAAGAGCAACGCTGCTGCAATCAGTGGGCAGAGCGCCCTCCAGTCGACTCCGGTACTCCAGCTCCCCAAGAAGAGTAAAGTAAGTCGACTGGAGAGCGTCTCCCGTTGATGCAGTGCAGTGAAGACACCAGGGTAAGTCAACCTAAGCTACATTGACTCCAGCTACGTTATTCACATAGCTGGAGTAGCGTAACATAGGTTGACTTACCCTGATAGTGAAGTCAATCTTGAAAATCTCTTATGGTGAATTTTGAGAAAACAACAACAATTAGTTATAGTAAAAATGTCAGAAGTCATGGAATAATTGCAAAGTTATTGAAAAGTTATGCTTATGTTTTATATTTATCAAATTACCTATGTGAAATCAGGACCTTTAAAGTTACATTAAGTTCAGCTATAAAGTGTTCGTTTGCTTGAGTACTCAGTCACATTTCTCCTTCTTTCTTTCTTTTTAACCTAATCCCCTCAAAAACCCACAAACTTCCTGACTATTTCATTAGCAGAGAGTGAAGATCACGATGCACTTACCTGCTATAAATCAGCAAAGGTGTATTTATTTCAATGACACTATTATGATTCATCCCAGCTGGGGATCTGGCCCAGAATGTGTAAGGGGGAGACAAGGGGAAAGGCAGTTCTGACACATGCTCATCCATTCATATTGCAACAACTGCTTCTAGCTAAAATAATGTATGGCGAGGGAGAAGGAGGGAGAAGTTAGGGAGCAGCTGCTCTTTGTAGAATGCTCCAGTTGAAAAGTAGCATAACATTTTTTATTAAATTACACATGAATTAATTTCTGAGCACATAAGCATCAACTTCGGCAGATCTGACGACACATGTTCCCAGCTGTCTGGAGCTTTCCTGGCTTCTCCTGATGCCTCAGAGTTTCTTGCCACCTTTGATTTCACTGCCATAGAGCTGGAACAGAGTGAGGCTGCCATCGCATGGTGCCATCAGAAACAGATGCATCTGCCCGCCTCACTACCAAGTGTGAAGCAGATTGCCAGAGCTGCACTCTGTCTCTGCAGCTTCCTTGCCAGTACTCTGCACATTTACCCTGTCCTTCAAGCAGTGGTGTTGGAGCAAAGTATATCTTGTAAATATATTTCCCTTAGAAACATATTTAATATAAATGTTTCTTTAGCCCATCTACTAGTCCTCACAATGGGGGTTGCATTCTTTCTTGTGTCTACTGGTGAGAGGGCAGATGAAATGGGACTGAGAAGTAGTATCTATTCAACACTTTGAATAGATACTAGCTTCTGATATTCCTTTGCTCACAGCGGTGTTGTAAAGAATATCGCATTGTATGTGACGTGCTCAGATCCTATTCACAGATTTTAAGGCTGGAATTATATCATCTAGACTGACCTCGTGTATAACACAGGCCAGAGATGTTTACTCAGTTATCTTTGTACTGAACCCAACAACTTATGTTTCACTAAAGCCTAGCTTCCAAAAGGGCATCCTGTCTTGTTCTGGAGATATCAAGAGATGGAAAATCCACCACTCCCCATGGTAATTTGCTCCAGTGTGTCACTTTCACTGTTAAAAATGCATCTCTTATTCCTAATTTGAATTTGTCTGGTTTTAACTTCCAGACCGTGGTTTGTACTTTTCTCCACTAGGGTAAAGAGCCCTTTCATATGAGCAGCTGTTTTATCCCCCGGAAGGTACTTATTCACTGTAATCAAGATGATAATGAACACTGAAGGAAAATCTATAAAATCAATGGATGAGAGTTTTTGTGTGAGTAAGGACTGCAGAATATGGTTTTAGAGGTTGAGTTTAAAACAAAATAGTAATATCTTATGTCCTCTGTTTGCCTACCACTTCCGCTTTTCAGTTCCCTTCGTTGTTCAGCAGCAATATCTAGGAGTGAGGGTAAAGTTTCGGTGCTGTTGCCAACCAGTGCACTAGTCTACTGTTGTGTCACCAGAGGAATGCTATAGCAATAGCAGTTTGTTCAACTTTTGACCTATACCTCAAGGATTAGTGAACCAGTTTGCATAAAATCATAACCAGCCTAAACCTTCTCCTAAAATTCAAAACTAAATCCTAAAGCATCATATTTTTTAAAAAATGTAAATCTCTCTATTAAAATGCTTTCCTTGTTTTGGCTAGAATTGGAAATACAGAAATACCATGAGGACCATCATGAGAAACCAGGACAAGCTAGAAATCTTGCAAGAAAATCCCACAATATTTCCAGACCAATTTCCAGATAAGAGAAGTACAGTAAATATGAATTAACTTCAGTTAAGAATGCAGATTGTTTGTTATGTAACCAGACTCAATCTCAGAACCTTTACCCCAATCCCTATCGTACACATTGCATGCTTATAGATTCCTTCATTTGCATACAACCACGGTCTTTCACACACAGACATTTCTTTACTCACAAATTCACTGGGCCAGATTCAACCTTGGTGTAAGTATGCCTACCTCCATTGTAATGAATAAATCTCCACCTGCTTACATCAAGGTTAACATTAGCTCATTTGCTCTAACCTTCATGTTCAGTCACTCACAAACACATTCTTTGCGTTCTTTGAGAGAGAATGCTTGGAAAAGACCATCACTCAAAAAAGACTATGAAATTAGATGTAGTTCACAAGATCTGACCTGAGTTTGCCATTTTCTCAACTTGAAGCAAAATAACAGCACCTTTACATCTCTTTGAAAATGTCAGCCTTAATTGATACTGAGTGGAATTTTCAAAAGTCCATTAGGACCAGATTTGTAAAGGTATTTAGAAACCTAAAAATGCAGATTTTGAAAATCCCACTAGGTACTTAGCTCCCCATGAGTGTTTATTTGCATCTTTAGGCACCTAAATACCTTTAAAATCTGATCCTAGGGGAATTAGGAGCACAATTCAAAGGTATATCACACATTTTCCAAGAAAACTTACCATTAAGACAATTAAAATAAATCAAAACCATTAATAAAATCAATATGCCATAACACAACCCTCTTAAATAAAGTGGTTTGAAATTTACTTTAAAAGAGACTATTTCCATCTCTCCACAGACTAAGGAGGGCCCTAGTACTGCACATAGTACAGACTAAGGAGGGCATTCCATAGCCTTGAGGCTGCAGCAACAAAGATGTGGAAAATACCTGTGTTAGTCCTATCAGCTATTAGCTCTAACAGTTCATTATCTTGGACCTCATAGCTCAAATCTAATATATCTGAATACTATGACTGTGTACTATAAAGCATCAGTCTCTAATCTGTTAAGCGATTTATACTTAATCCATGGCCACACCGGCAGCCATGTCATCAGGTAGGTGGAATCCCATGTGCCCATCCCTGACAATAAACGAGCCACCTTTTTGGTAGTTTACAGTATAGTGCATTGATATAGTTACAAAGGCATCAGGTCTGTCACATTAGCCATTGAGATAGAAGACTGCATTCTGTTTATATTCTTTAAAAGGTAAAAACCCTCCTCTGACAACAGCTAACACTGAATAGTGTACTAAGTATTGTACACTTCAGATTGGGGAGCACTGGAATGCCCCTCTCCTCTCATTTCCTCTGTATCACAACTGGCACAATTCTTGTCAAGCCTTTAGCATCTATTGATGTCATAGGTTTTAATGATCTCCACATATGTAATGCATAAGCAAACAAGTATGTGGTGTGGTAGGAAATGGAGGTGAGGGGTTGTACAGCCTTAATCCAAAAATAGGGTTTTGGATATATTCTGGTATTCACTTGAGTTGCAAATGTTTCATTGCAGAAACACTTTCCATAAATATAGTTGGATTTCTGCCTACTGAAATTTTATTTTATAATGTCAAAATTTGGAGGGGCATATTTTATATGTAAGCTAACATTTGTGTGTAATTTTGCATGGCTGTATTTTTTATATTCAGAAATTCAGACTTGTACACACAAACTCCATTTGCATCCAAAGTAAATGTTTTATTATTGTTATTATTATTGGTATTACAGTAACATTCAAGAGTTTCAATCAAAGATTTTTGGAATTAAGCCTACAAAAGGTGCACATACAGTACAACCTTAGAGTTACAAACACCTCAGGTATGGAGGTTGTTTGTAACTCTGAAATGTGTGTTTACAACTGAACATTGACTTAAGACAGCTTTGAAAAATTACCATACAGAAGAAATATGCTGCTTTCCCTTTATTGTTTTAGTAGTTTACATTTAAGAGAGTACTGTACCGCATTTGTATTTTTATTTTATTTATTTATTTATTTAGTCTTTGCTGTTACCTGATTGAATACTTCTGGTTCCAAATGAGGTGTATGGTTGCCTGGTCAGTTCATAACTCTCGTGTTTGTAACTCTGAGGTTCTACTGTATATTGGTTATATTTTAGTGTGTTGGACCTTAAGGACCAAATCTTGGGCCTACTGAAATCACTTCAATTTAAGTGGGATTAGGATTTGACCCATAAAGAGAAAATCCTCTTCCAAGTGCTCAGATCTGGGAAGTGAGAAGGTAATGGGATAAGAAATTATTTTCCCAAGAGCATAAGCTAATACTGGAGATACTCTGTAGAGGCATTAATATGCCCTTTTTTAGAGTGAATGGAGTGGTAATAAGGCCGAGAGAATATACATATTATAAACCCTCCAACCCAATCCGTATTTCTCTCTTGTCCTGCCCCTGCTCACTCACTGCACACTGGATGCTCAGCCCCTCCACACCAAACCCTGAGTTCCATTTCTGTTTTCACAGAGGGCCCTCACATCCCTAGAGCAGGTCTGTGATGCACTGTATGTTTATCTGGACCTATGTTTTAAGCATAATCAGCTGATGTAAGTTAGAGAGTTCCATTAAAGCCTGAAGATCTGGCCCATAGTTTTCTTTCACGAGACCAAAAGTAAACTGGTCATACAAAACAAGTCACTCACTCGTGTGACAAGAATCCTGAGAAAAGATTAATCTTTACACAACAAAAAAAGTTTACAGCCATTATACATGGGAACTATTGTGTCTCAGTGCACCCAAATGCTACTACGAGCACTATACAAATGTCTGTAGCAATAATAATTAATAATAATAATAGCCATATTAGTGATGCAAACGTATGAAGCTTGCTCTAGTTTTAAAATGTTAGAGCGTAAAAACCTTTTCATTAAAGACTATACAGAAAGTAGACATGCATCCGACGAAGTGAGTATTCACCCGTGAAAGCTTATGCTCCAATACGTCTGTTAGTCTATAAGGTACCATGGGACTCTGTCACTTTTTACAGACAGTATAACAGTGATAGCAACATTGTTGTTGGAGACATGGATAAGTTGCAGAGAAATAATTCTCATTTGAAAGAGAATCAAAAGGAGATTGGCAAGGGAAACTCCCTTTTCCTTAGATCCAATGTTCATTTAATCATGTTAGGGAATGACATTTAAACTGGGGAGGAATGGACTTGCAGCACCCTAGAGTTTTCACGCACATGCCTTGGGTGAAATCCTGGTCCCACTGAAATAAATGGCAAACTCCCTTTCACTTCAGTGAGGCCAGGATTTCACCCATCTTTTCCTTGATGAAGGTGAGTTCTCAGGATTAAAGAACTTTTCCACTAGTCTGTAACTTTACTCCTCCACAGCTGTGTAATATATCATTACTTTAAAAAATAAAACCACTTAGAGTATTACAGATACTCAGGCTCATTATAGTTGTATCAGGAGGCCATTTTTAGTATGAGGATTTAGTATTAAAATTTTGAATATTATACTGAAATAGGAGAGGATGCTGTACTTCTGGAATAATCACATCTTTGTACAGCTAATAATTCTTTATAGTTGTCCAAATATGATGAATGCTAAGAGTTAAACATTTTTATATATGGAATCTGCTGCTTCTGCATACCTCGGAGAAATAAATACAGTTATGGACTCTCTCTGTGGGCGTACAATTCAGATTTATTTTGTTTAACATCAAGAATAGTCAAGAGGTAAAAATATTTTCCGCTGAGAAACAGGTCAAAGTAAACCTGACTGCATATTGTATATAGTACATATCAAATACTCCATCCTAAACAGAGTATTCCTCAACATTGCACTCAGATAAGAATGTGATGGGTGTCTTAAAAATACTTGGTGCAGAAGATCAGATAGATACAGTCAATATAAATAGGTATATGTTAACACAAGAGAGGTTATATTTATTGGGCTAACTGTGAATATAGTAAATTATATATTCCCATAAACTATTGATGACTCATATTTGATAAGAGCTAAAGGTACAATGAGGGAGTCAGTAATCACAGTAACTACAGAAATTTAATATATCAGCATCTGATATTTTATTTAGATGATATGGAGATTTGTACTTAAAAAGAAGTACTTTAACAAGTAACAACTTTAAGTATTGTAGTGCTGTGATGTATCATGTCACCCTCAACTCAAGAAAAAAACCCACAGCATTGGAGTCATTTAAAATAAAAAGCTATTTATGTTAATTGTTTATTTCTTGGATTTGGTTCACATAGTGTCCTCTGGAATGCTGATATGACTGTACTGTTTGCTTTCTTTCGTTCTTTTCAGATTCTGTTTGACGTCATTTCACAAAATTAACATTCCTTATTTGCACATCTGGTCCAGACTTTGTTTCCATTTGTACTGATTGGAGTTTGGTATTAGCATTTGAGGGCAGAGGATCAAGCCTTCTTTTGAGAGTTGAATCAGGCACTGTGAGCAGGTAGAGCCCTGCAGGCTATCCTTAAAGGGTTTAAGACCATATTTTACATTATTACCACTAATTATCATCATCTTTGGTAGCTTTGTCTCCCCCCCGCATACAGATCTTTTAACTTAATCTTAAGTCAAACTGAAATTAATTTAAGATGTATTTCATTCTTTTCTGAATTTCTCTCATCTTTCAGGTAAATGTTGAAACCATGTGTTGGTTACCCTCAAATCCTATCTTAAAATCTTGGAAGAAAACCCTGTCCTTTCTAGTAAAACTATTACTTTTATTTGGCTAGTCCGTTAGCTCTTAAATTAACATATTAAAAATTTAAAATGCACCCACACTCTTTGGTATGTTATACAAACATTTGTCTGATGACTGAACATAAAAGCATTTATCTAGTCACTTACTCTAAATGGGTGTAATGTTGCATGAGTAAATTTACATGACTGAAATTCTGAGAATAAAGAAGTTACAAATTACTTTGGATCCACTATAAATCCTATTGGAATTAGATTGTTATCTAACACATGGATTAGAAGAATACATAATAAGAAAACTGTGCAAACAACCCTTATTGTTACATAGTAGCTATTTACAGGTTTTCCTTCTACAATCATTGTACTGTAACTAGAGTTTCTGCCACTTGATGTTCATTATAAGTCACAGATACCCTCTACTTAGTATTATAATAGTGAAGCATTCAGTGTATCATTTATTAAGAATGTTCATGTTAGACAAAGTCACCCATTGTGTATTAAATACACTTTCTGTAGTATCAGATTCATATTTTTAAATGCAGAGTGACAACTTTTGGCCTACGTAAGTCAAACTATCACTGGTATTGTTTCATGCTCTGTTAGAAGCACGAAACAATATCAGTGATAGTTTGAGATGCTGTTGAGCAATGATTTAGATTCTCTGGCTCCTTTGTGCTACTCCAACAGCACAAAGGGGCTAGAATCTGTCCAGGTGTCCCCAGCAGTGTGAGCCAACTCAAGCAGGCATGCAACTGGCATTGCTGACTCCTGCATTACCCTCTCTGAAGCCACTAGCACAGAGGGCATATCAAGGTGTTGTCTGCTGTCCGCAGCTGGCAGATGGCCTTTTGAGGATGAAAGCAAGGCAAGATAAATAAATAAATCTATGCTGGGTCTAGAGCCAGCATAGAATCAGCTGCATGATCAGGAGCTGAAGCTTGCATCCCCACTTTGCCCAGCTGAGGAGAAGCTGGGCTCAACTGAGAATATGGGCCTGTAACTGCATTGTGAAAATAACAGACTTAAAATATTAATATTTGGATAACCATATGAATGTTGTATTGATCTTCAGAATAAGATCACTAATGCATCGTTTCACAATTCATGACCTCAAACTCTTCAGTAATTACAGTGTCCAATTATGTGAAGGTAACAGTATTGGATGTTGTCCTATATCTTTTGTATTGTGGAGGACACTCCTTCAAGGCTCAAAGTTCATGTAGTTGTTTGGGAAAATTACTATTATTATTACTTTTCCTGCGTAATTTGTGCAAAAAGAGTAATTGTTAATTCCTCTGATACGTGGACAGGGTTACCCCTAAACTGAAAGGGGATATAGTTAGCAAAAGTGAGCCAATAATATAAATTCATGAATAAAAAACTGTTTTTGTTGTTGAAATATCAGGCATGCAGTTTAATCTAGCCCCTAGGAAAATCTGTTTTGTGTAATTTATGGGGACAAGATGATCACTGGCCAGAGACTTGAGTTCTATTGCTTATCTCATATTGCAGACTGTGTAACCTTGGCCTACTCACTTAGGCACTTTAAAAAATATTATCCTAAGTGATTTAGGAACAAGGTATAGTCTCATTGACTGGCAGTTAGGCTTAGATAGTAAATCACTTTTGAATATGGATTTATGCTCCTAAATCCTTAGGAGCATAAAGGTGCTCATGAAAATGCACCCCTTAATACCTTAGGTGCTTTTGAAAATGCACCCCTTAATACCGCCATACCTCAAAATTCTAAAAAGATTTAAAAAAGTAAAAAGGGGGAAGGGAAATGAGAGCTGGGAATGATATTTATTCATGTTTGTAAAATGCTTGGAGATCTAATCCTGAAACGTTCTATTCATGTATATTAAAATTTTGCCAACATTAGGGGGTCATATTGTCCCAGAGAAAAAGTGTTTTTGAACAATTTCTCCAATGTGTCAGGAGAAGGTATGCCTTCCTTCCAGTTCACAAGGTTACTTTCTACTTTAATTTTCTAGTCAATGGGTCGACTCATACTTAAGTACTTTCGCTGGATCAGGTCCACACTGTTCACAGGTGATTACTACATCAAGCCTTCCCCTCCTCCCATCATAAGACACCTAGATAATTCTAGGATTGGTGAATGTCGTGCCAGTGTTACCTTTTATGTTTAAACCAGCAACCTAGCCATTATGTACATTTCCTGTTTTTCCCCTGTTCCTTTAGAATCTGGATGGAAGTGTAAGTTTAGAAACTCATATTAAGTAGTTCATACTATACCCCCAAAATATAATAGAACAATATAATAGATTTATTCAAATTAAAGACAAAACAATCATTGAGTGCAAAATTTGTTAATTTTCATAGTTTCTTTAATTCCTAGAAAGATGTGGTAATTATCAAATATTTTTGCATTTGCCATTATACTCTCTCTAAACTGATGGCTACAACCAATATATTTCTCAAGTCACGTAGAGAAACAGCCAAAAAAAGAAGGTATGTCAGCTTGAGTCAAATATGTGCAATCAACTAGTTTGTGCACCAGTGTATTAATTTGGACATTCAGGTGTCTACACTTTAATTCCAGAATGTAATTGCTATGTTGATATATTTACTAGATGGATGAACTGACCACTTTGGAACAGTATTCTTGTAATCATATATTTTGACATAAGTCTTTAGAAAAAAATTATTTTTTTTCCCTTTCTCAAATGTCTAGATATAGTACTTCATATTTTAACATATGAAGATGAGAAAAGTGTGAGTATATTGTGTGACAGGATTAAGAACAAACCTGCTAACAATTTCAGATTTTGTGAGTCTTTTTATGGCTTTCTGACATACTGGTTAAGAAACTCTTCTAGCTTGTTTTTCTGTTCTCTCTTTGGATCTAATGCCATTTATGGAAAAGAGAGGAATGACTGGCTTATTGCCTAAAACAGAGTATGCAGGTTTATACACAGAATTTTTGTCATTATATTTGTGGTTTTCCCAAGAAATTTAATATTGAGTATGAAAATATTATTATTAGTTAGTAAATGTCAGCAAGATGTATCAAATACAATACAAACCTATTCTGACTGATCACAATTTACTAAAGTAAACAAAATGTCTCCAAACCAAATTATGTGAAGACAGATGGAGATACTTTGTGGAATAAAAGTTAGAAAGTTATTATTTACTAGGAAAAATAATGCAGAGAGCCAACCATCCATTACAAATCATTGAGAACAGAGTCACATTTTATTCACAGCTTTTTGCTTTCAATTCTCAAGGTGTTTTCTATATTATTTAAATGGCTTAGTGCAATTTTAGGAATACACTAATGCTGTGAGTGCAGTAGCCATTATGTGGCATGCTTGGCAACAGCTTGGATATATTAGACATTACAACCTATTTTTGTGTGTGTTATTTTTGGGGGTGGGGGAAGGTAAGTGAGGGAGGAAATTTTGGCCAGCATTAATCTTTTCAGGATACTTAATTTCTATTAGAACTGCTATTTAAAAAAAAAAGGCTTCATTTAAAAGGATGGCTTGCCCCTTTAAGGGCCAGAAGGCCTTGGGCCAGTCAGCCCTGTTGAACTGTTCAGTTAGCTGTACCCTGCTACACCTGTGCAGGGTGTGGGACTTAAAAGGAGGAAGAGGCAGGTAGTAGGAAATTCTAGGGACATGCTACTAGAGGCTTGAGGAAAGAGCTGGCATGTGTGTTCTGTAGCTAGTGCAGAGGTGGCAGATAAAGAGGAGAAAAAGCCCTAAGGATTAACAATTTAGAGGGAAGTTAGCCTCCAGAGGAGCAAGTTGTGGCAGGCAAGTGTCTGAAGGAAGAGTAGGCAAAGGACTCTATAGAGCCTGAGTAGCAATGAACTGCCTGAAAAGGGTTACTTGAAAATTTAGAGACTGAGCCTGAGTGGAGCAGAGTCTCCTGGCTGGGGAGGAGAGAAGATAGGCTATCTCCAGTATGAGGTAAGAAACCAGGCATGAGCTAGGAACTGGCTAAGCCAAGACCTGCTGGAGGGCCCTTGGTAAGAGAACCAACCTGATCTGGATGGTTGGGTTGATTATAGCACAGGTGCTGCCAGTGAGACAGCCTATGGGGAGTCTGCTTATAAAGAAGAGGACTGAAGCTGAGCTGGGGGAGGGAGGCTGCAGGCTCCTTGATTTTGTCCTTTTTGACCTCTGAAGGAGTTGAATATTTTAAAGTAGTTTGGCTGAAGATTGTTGTGGGGAAACTGACAAGAGCATTGTCATGCTGGGTCTTGCTGCAAAGGGGCATGCCAAGAGGGTGTCTTGTAATACTCTGTCTCAGTGGAGGAAATCTTTTTGTAACCAGCTAGTTTGGGAGCAGCTCTATGGAGTTGCACCAAGCTTGGTGGTTTTTGTAGGTGTCTTTTTTTTTTTTTTTTGTAGCTAATCATAAAATATGTGTATAAACAGGACCTGTTCACTTTATCATAGATCTACTCAATCTATTGCCAAAGGTTGTTTCAGTGGTCAGTGAACTAAGATTCAGAAGTATCCAAAGGGGTTAAATTCATTTCAGCTATGAAGTCCAAGCAATTGCAGATGCATGGTCCTTCCTCATTATCCTATTCCTCACCAAACTATTAGACCACTTTGGAGACCCTACCTGCTGATTGAAGCTGCATTTCTGAAATGCTACTCTCTAGCACTCTTGGCAACCCTTGTATGTGAAGCTTAAATGTTGTGGAGAGTTTTGCATTTGACTTTCTCAACAGACTGAATTCTGCCTTTGCTCATGAGGTGGCCCTTAGAAACAAACCCCTCTGCTAGAAAACCTAGGCAATGGATAATACATAATAACAAACATTATTTGCCAAAGAACACACAGCTGCTGCCTCTGCATCAATCTAAGCCCCACCAATAAACCAGAGATTCACCCACTCAAAATTGGCCTATAGTGAGTTTTCTCGATATATCATCTAGTGTGTTGTGTGTCAATTGCTGGGTGGTTCTGTGAATAGTGCAAGCAAATGTGAGGAGAGGAAGCAAGCAGGGGTTGGAGTCACTTCTGCTAGCCAAGTTACAAGTCAATACTATCAGCATCATGTTTGCTGTGTGGGGTTCAGTTTTCATGCTCACCCTCCTTCAGAGGATGCAGCTTTTGTTTTCACCAGGTCTTTGGGGGGCAGAAGCTGCAGTAGGGATGCCTCCTTTGGCTATCTTGCCGGCCTCTTCTCTTAAGCCACTATCACCCTCTTTTGCCATCTTATCACCCTGTGGATCAGCTAATAAGCCTGTGTAGTGGCTTATTCTGTTGGATGCCCATGTAAAACAGAGAAACACTTAATCTGATATGTCAGATATTACCTCTGAGTTTGTCAACCATGCGAAGGAAACACACACAATCTTAGGTATTATACCAGTTTTAAAGATTATTGTAACACAATAGTTAGGGATCAAAGGTAGTGCTGATTTTTCTGCACAACTGATATGCACATAAAGTCCTACATTTGCCCATTCATCATTTATAACTGTGAACTCAAGGAGGCAATTTAGGGCTCAATGATCCTATTTTCCATGAGCAGCTGTAGGCTTTTTACAAGCACTACAGATGCATGTGTAAATTTGGCCAGTGTAACATTTGAAAATGTGTTCCTAGGATATCAATCCTAGATAATAAATTACATCATTTCCCTCTAACAAATTCCCAGTAATCAGTGGTTTACACACAGTACTGTACACAGCCACTTAAATATTTAAATGTCAAATTTAAAAATTAGAATCAATGCACTGTTCTAAAATTGTTAGATTATTGGTGCAAACTCAATTCCCATTACTGTAGTATTTGAGAACACTGCCTTATAATTAGAAATGTGTCATGCATGCAGTTCCAATGTATCAAGAATAAAAAGACAAAGTTTGATCAGCTTCTTTTCAAAGTCTACAGCACCTCCCTGTGTCTAACACATTTAAAAGCAAGCTAGATGTGGAAGAAATGGAAGTATAGTGAGGCATATTTATTAAAATTTCTTTTATGAAACAATATTTAAAAGCTCATGTAGGGGATTTTTTTGTCATCCAAAAACTTAACTAGTCTGTTTACTGAAATTTACTGAGTTTGGATGAAACTGATGAGGGTAGGATAGTTGGTGATTGTTGCTGCCTCTGAAGCAGATATTCTTTTGGTTACAAAGGTTATGAAAGTGGGCACAATCCTTATTTACACTTATGGTTACACATTGATTTACTAACACCCTGACTCTGATTTCCTTTGGATGATATTCTGCTTTAAAAAATCTTATAGCATGTTTTTTGTTAAACTAAATGTCTGAATCATATTGTCATGCCAGCCTATTGTTTCAGCCTTAAGTGTCAAATTCCCCATATAGGGTTATGCCTACTTAACCATCCCCATATTCTCTGAAAATCATAGCAGAGCTACTAAATTCTGTTAAAAATTGCTTATGCTTACAAATGTTAAAATAAGCTTAGACGGTCAAGTGAAAACCCAGATGCTTTCCCGCTTCCCATTCCCAAAGCAAAAGCTAGTCACAGCAAATTAAATCCAATCTAATAACCTTACCTAGACTGGTAAAAATGGGAGCCATATTTCACGGCCAGTGGTAGCAACCTGGGAATCTGTCATGTAGACAGAACTCAATCATTTTACCTGTCTTTTGGCTAGCTCTATTTGGCCTGCACGAACACAGTGTGTACTACAGCTGCTGCTATTGCTACCACAAGCGGACTGCACCAGTGGGTACTAGCATTGAATTACAGTTACCATTATAGCCAGTTGAAATGCAGGCTGTGCTTACACAGACAGAAAATCATAATTTACAGAAATATTCACAAGAAAAAGTGAGAAGCTGAGATACTGTGTCAAATATCTGTATTATAATGCTGATCTGTAAACTAAATATAACATACTGAAAATGATATTAGCAAATACTTGCTAATACCATGTTATTCTCTACTATAATTTAATGACAATAATTTAAAATATTATTTCTCAAGATAAAAAGCTCTTCACATGGGGTACATTGGCATAGCTCCATTGATTTTAATGAGGCTAGGCAAACATACACTAGCTGAGCAGCTAGACAGTTACGTTTAGAATACATGGTGTTCTGTTGATAAATCCTATGAATATTAGGTTAATTTAGTAAGCAGTACATGGGAGTTATGTGAACAAATCCCATTATAAATTCATCTTTGCCTTGTCCTTTGTTTCACAAGCTAAATGCATAACATGTCAATAAGACTTATTGATTGCATCAGTATTTTTACTGCCTCTGTGTATTATGCGTGCGGTTGTCAGCCACATCTGTGAATATCCATTTCCAGCTTTTCAACACCAGTTGTTACACAAAACTTTTTCCATGCATACAAATGATGTAATGTGTTATAAAACTTGTAGTCTGACAATACAACAGCTATAATTGTTAACCTCTTTTGTGCTCTTGCTGTATGAAACTCAATTTCACAGTTAACATTTAATTTTTTTCTAACTTACTGTACCCTAGTCAGTTCATATGACACTTCCATCAGCTCATATCCAGAAGTCCAAATCAACAACAAAGTCAACAGTTAATACAGACAGCTGAAATTCAGCTCCCAAATATAGTCATAGATAGTCAATTATGCAAGAAAGCAATGTTGCATGCTAGGAAAGTAATGTTCTTTACTTGCCTAAATTAATTGTGCAGTGATGAGGAAAGTGTCCCATAGTATATTACTATGTGATATATCTTGAAACACGGAGAGTATATACTTACAGATGACTGGGATATTACAGAATTCCAAAGTTAAAAATAAATCACACAATACAATTTAGTGAGTACTCAAAGACCCTACAAATCTGAAAATGTTACTTTCAACAGTTCAAACACAGCTGCTTTAAAACAAGGAGATCCCATGCCTTCCAACAAAGACTATGTTAGGAATCAAACTGACTACCAAAGTACTGTAATTTCTATATAGCAATCTGGAAAAATACTTATTGCACTGAGATCCCAATTGAAACTGTATACTCCTCTGTCCGGATAGTAAATTATGCCTCATTAAGCTTTTTCCAGCTCCTGATTCAACATATGTCATTTTAGTAAAAGGTATTTACCACGTATAACAATACTAATTTTATTATCGGCTTTTATAGGGCTTTTCATCAATAATCTCAAAGTTCTTTAAACCCCATTTTGCAGATGGAGAAACAGAGATAAAATGACTTGCCCAAGATCACTGAATAAGTAAGTTGCAAAAACTGGAATAGATGTTAGGCCTCCTGAGACCCAGTCCAGGGCCACTAGACCACATGTCCCCACAAAATGGAGAAGTGTCATTTAATTCCATGTATTTTCCTAGAAAAGGTGAGCTCGGTGCAGTAATGTGAGATGTTGAACCAAAATAACTTAACAGATTGTAAACGTTGACAAATATGGCTAGGTTGAGAAGATGCAAAGTAATTTATCCTTTTAAATATATATATATATATTCTTCAACTGCAACTGAAACTACACTGAGGAGTCATTAAAAACTCATCGCTTGCTAAGGAGTTCAATATTAAGTACAGAAAGATTCAATTATTACTGCATGTACATGGTCAAGATATCTCTAGGATTTTGATTCTCCACAGCCTTGCTTCTTGTGTGGTCATTTACACTCACGCAAAATGAGAACAAAATGAGTGTAAGTGCTACTACCATTCTAATTTAATAGTATTTTACACACATTTTGCACAGGTGTTAAGGACCATGCCATATATAAAACAGTGGAGATTCACGCCCTAAATTCACAGGTTATGGCACAGATTTCTTAGGCCATCTGAAGAGCATGCAGCTCAAGTGTCTTTAAGGGACCTTTATGGTCGTGGGGCTGCTAGGTACCAGTTGTCCCAGAACAAGTTAGAGCAGCGTGGAGACTTGTCTCTTGCACCAGCTGCCAATGGATCCCAGAGAAAAGTTGGATGCAAGGGCACCCCAGCCATACCGGTTTTCTGTTGGCTGTGCCCCCATTCACTGGCTGCTGGGGGACGGGGGGAAGGGCAGTATTTAGTAGTAACCACTAGAGTGGTCCTTCTCCATTTGGGATTTTCTTAGGCAAGATAAATAGTCAAATGGCCAGATCTACTGGCTTTAGGTCCACTCACAGCTACAGGAGTGCTTTAGAGAGAAAATTGGGGTCTATATGACAGAGGTGCCAGATATTGCTATATATATGAAACACTTTCTCTGGTGTAATAAATTACAAGAGTGACCATTAGAGTTCAAGTCTGAGGCAAACTCAAACTAGTGTTTATCTTGCTTTGAGCCCTGGATCTCCATTAAACCTTCAATGTTTGCAAAACTTTAATTGCAGTGTGCACTCATGGATTTCCCATTTGGGTAGGGTATACATCTGAGTTTTTCATTAAAGCAGGCACATATCCATTGGGAACTATGAATTTTATCCATAGCTGTTGAGAGGAATATGCTAAGAGACTCTGAAATACTGCCTTTGAAATATATCCTTTAAAGATAAACCTTCCCAATATTTAGATATTGAAATGAATCCTCACCAATCTTTATACTATGTGTAAATTTAATAACAAAATAAAAATACGTATCATCATACAATCAAATGAGCTAACATCTAATATTTTAAAGTTAAAAAATATATAAACTATTTAAAACCATCATTATTGTTTCCTATAGCAATTTCAGTATCCATAGATTAAAAAAATCCATTTTTTAACTTTTGTTTTCTTTCAAAGGGGAGATTGGAGGATACATAGAAGAAGGGGGTGAACTTTCATCAGAGATCATGGCTGGGCTCTAGTTTTAAATCTGCATAAATCAGCTTCAGTTTACATAGGACATTTTTAAAGGATAGGTTGTTCAGGCAAACTGGAGAATAGGAGTTACTTGCTCTTTAGAACAAATACCTTTCATTTTTCCTGTACGTTCATTAAAGCTAGTCAAAACTTTTCAAAGGAAAGAGTATTTATTAAAAAAAAGTCTTTGTCAAAAATAATTTTTGTTAAATACTGACAATATGAAATTCTTTTTGCCAGAAATGTTGTGCCTTGTTTTTTTTGTCAAAAAGGTTATCAGAGATTATCAAAAATGTCATCAAAATGTTTTTTTTTAATTTACTAGCAAAGTTCTTGGGAAAAGAAATGGATTGCCATTTTGATAACTTGATAACCTGTAATATATTCAATAGGTATTTGTAACATCAATACCATTTTTTAAAAAGTGGATCAATTTTGAACACATCAAAATGAAAATATCAAAATTTTGAAATCAGTTTGCAAATTATGTTTTCATTTTTGACCAGCTCTAACTTTATCATATGAAAGGCTCCAGATCTTACAGGAAGACTCTAGGTTGTTTACCCGAAGTTCCAGAGTCATACAACCATGTAAAAATAAAGATTTTTTTTTCATCCACACTAGGAATAATAACATTTATTTCAAAAACACTTCCACTTTCCACTTCATTGTGGAAGGAAGTACTTTACCCATTGATTTAAAGGAGAAACAACAATGTGTAAATTTTTAGAAACATTTGAAGTTAAATTTTTAATTTTTTATAGGTAGACTGGTTCTGGAATTTGTTCATTAAGGCCTGGTCTACACTACGAGTTTATCTCGAATTTAGCAGCGTTAAATTGAATTAACCCTGCACCCATCCACACAACAAAGCCCTTTACTTCGATATAAAGGGCTCTTAAAATCGATTTCTGTACTCCTCCCCGACGAGGGGAGTAGCGCTGAAATCGACATAGCCATTTCGAATTAGGGTTAATGCAATTCGATGCAATGCAATACAGCTGCAATTCGACTGTATTGGCCTCCGGGAGCTATGCCATAGTGCATCATTGTGACCACTTTGGAAAGCCACCTGAACTCGGATGCACTGGCCAGGTAGACAGGAAAAGCCTTGCAAACTTTTGAATTTTATTTCCCGTTTGCCCAGCATGGAGCGCTGATCAGCACAGGTGACCATGCAGTCCCAGAATAAAAAAAGAGCTCCAGCATGGACCATACGGGAGATACTGAATCTGACCTCTGTAAGGAGAGATGAATCTGTTCTATCAGAACTCCGTTCCAATAGATAAAATGCCAAAACATTTTGAAAATATCTCCAAGGCCATGATGGACACATATCTCCAAGGCCACAACAGGGACTCAACACAGTGCTGCGTGAAATTTAAGGAGCTGAGACAAGCGTACCAGAAAGCCAAAGAATCAAATGGACGCTCACGGAGGGAGGGGGGACTGACAACTGTAGCTATCCCACAGTTCCCGCACTCTCTGAAAACCATTTGAATTCTGGGCTGAGCTCCCAAAGCCTGAAGGGTCAAAAACATTGTTGCGGGTGGTTCAGGGTATATGTAGTCAGCGCCGCCTCCCCCACCCCCGTGAAAGCAAAGAGAAAAAAATCACTTTTCGCCTTTTTTCAATGTCACCGTATGTCTACTGGACGCTGCTGGCAGACACGGTGCTGCAGTACTATACAGCAGCATCCCCTTGCCTTGCCGTGCGACGGCAGATGGTACAATAGGACTGGTCGGCTTTGGTGAGGGCGGCCGGAGGCGCCTGGGCAAAAAGTTTTGTCTAATGGAGATTCAGTTCTGCCTGGAATATCATTGCCAGCTGGAGGCTTCTGCCTCAGGCTGCTCTCCCAGTCAGCAGCACTGCGTGTCCACTAGCCCAGTCTACTCCTGCTACTAGGGCTTCACAATCGATACTTAGACCTCTACATTTTGCTGCAAAAAAAAAATTAAGCTGCCATTTAGACTGTCCCCACCATAACATACCTGGGACATTTTGTATTTTACCAGTGTCAACAAAGGCCCACACACAAAGAGATTCAGTCCTGCCTGTGCTTCTATCCTAGTGCTATCACAGATTGCCATTTTAGCTATAGGTGAGCAAGTGCTGAATGGTGGTTAACTTACTTCACTGTGACAACTGCCCCCCTCCCCCTTTGATCTCTGCTTGCAGAGGCAATAAGTCAGCATTCTTATTACTTAATCACACAAATGGGGGATAACGCCAGGTAGCCCAGGAGGGGTGGGGAGGAGGGAAGCAACGGGTGGGGTTGTTGCAGGGGTCCCCTAGAATGGCATGCAGCATTATTCTGCGGGATGTCTGGGGCCTGACCCGAGTGCGTCATTTGCCTCTCTGGTTCTTTAATAGGCTTGCCTGATAATTCAGAAAGGACTGACTCTCCATTAGACAAACTTTAAAAGAGAATGACTGGGGAGTCTCTCATTTTGTCCAGGCGCCCGTGACTGACCTCACCAAGGCTGGCCAGGAGTACATGACAGCAGTAGATGGTACAGTATGACTGTAATGGTCTTTGTCAAACTTGCAAGCAGCAGATGGTAACAGTATGGCTGGTAACGTCTTCACTAACTTGCAAAGCAAGGGAATGCTGCGTGTAGCACTGCAGTACCGTGTCTTTCAGCAGCATCCAGTAGACATACGGTGACAGTGAAAAAAGGCTGAACGGGCTCCATGGTTGCCCAGGCAATCCAGGTAAAAGGGTGTGAAATGATTGTCTGCCGTTGCTTTCACAGAGGGAGGACTGACTGATGATATTTACCCATAACCACCCGTGACAAATTTTTCGCCCCATCAGGCATTGAGATCTCAACCCAGAATTCCAATGGGCGGGGGAGACTGTAGGAACTATGGGATACCCACAGTGCAACGCTCGGGAAGTCGATGCTAGCCTCGGTACAAGGACGCACTCCGCCAATTAATATGCTTAGTGTGGCCCGTGCACTCGACTTTATACAGTCTGTTTCCAAAAATCGATTTCTGTACAATCAGAATAATCCCGTAGTGTAGACATACCCTAAGAGAGATTGTAAACTCCCCCTAGTAAAATCTCCTCCACTTTCAAGTATGTTTTGAGGTGAGGCAGGATATGATGGAGTGCCAAACTCTTAACCTTGTACTCAATACTCAAATAGTGAGCAGTTTGGCTCAATATGATTTATGTGAATAAGCATTTGCCAGCGAGAACAGGTAGTTCAAAATCTCATCTAGATTAAGGATAAAATGACGTGGCAATTATGGTGTTTTCTGGTTGTTGTTGTTTCCTTTGATACAATCATTCTATTTTTATACTTTGGATTATAATCTATGCCTTTTCTATACTAAATCTAGGATATGTCTACGGATCAGCAGGAGATATTACAAGATGGTTCAGCCTTGTGTGTCTTTTGTATCACATTTGCTGGAACCCAATTAAACCTGAGTTTCCATTCTTGGCATTGCATACCACATCCAGTTTATATAGTTTTATTCTATTGTTTGGCTATACCGAAAGAAGGACAGGAGACATTTGACATGGGTTTAATCAGGCCTCAACTTTATTATTAGATATCTGGGACTACCCAGCAGATAAAAGGGTACAGTGCAGGTAACACTGTGTTTGTTCTTTAATTACGTGAGGGCTTTTTACCAGCTCCCCCTCTTTTTTTCCATCCAGGTCCTCCAGCAAATCCATTGCTGGAACCTCACCCTCCACTACCCCTCGTAGGAAGGTTAAGGTGGGCTATAAAAATGGGGGGTTGGCTCCTTACCATACCAATCATAGGACTCCCCAACCACCCCCGTTCGTTCCTTTAGCAAACATGTCTTTTTAAGTCCTTTTTCAAGCCATTTATCTAGTCACTGTTCACTTTTCCTGTGGAGCACCTGCACTGGACCTCTGCCTTACATTTAATAATGAGTTGCGACATATAGCCTACCACCCTTCAAGCCATGGATGAACAGAGCCCTTCCTGAACCTGCTGTGGGGAAGCCAAAAAAAACCCCAACTGTACCCAAGCCAATATGGTGGTAAGGGAAAAATTTCTTCCCAGCTCCCCTAAAAAAGAGGCGACTAGCGTAATGCCCACAGCAGGTCTTGATCAAATCTGGTATTTTACCACCTAAAGAGGAGGGAGGGTGGGTCCTGCTTCAGCCTGATCTGTGTAAAAGGGAGGCTTCAGGTGCAGAGCTGCCCATTTTAAACCTTGCATTCCTAGGGGATGAGTCAGCGACCATGCTGGCCCTTTTCAGCAGTTTTCATCTCCTCCATAAAGCACTGTTCCCTTCATTCGGCCAGCCAGCCAAACACTCCCCCCCCACCCCGCCTAAAGGTGCAAGGCATTTGTGTTAACAATGAAATCATGTTGGCTTTTTGTGTGTGGGGGTACACAGTATGTAGCAGTTTGGTCCATTCTAGATTAAATTTGTTATTTTTCAGTGTGGTGGGGTTTAGAGTTGGACGAAGTGAGGTTTCTGGTTTGAGGTTCAATATGGGCTAGAGTTCAGGTTTGATTAATGATGCTGAATCTTGTGTAATGTTCTTATAAGATTTTGTCCAAAACAGGAGAAGTCTCACAAGGCTCAGTTTTTGTGTGACATTTCTGCTTTTTTGTTCTAAGATCTCATTAGAACCTCATTTCTTGTAGGAATTTTGGTCTCATCCAAAACAGAATGGGGGTAGGAGAGAAGGTACCTCCTGGTCTGAGAGGTAGCTTGGTACTGGAAATTCACATCTAAAAACTTTCTCACTTATTTAAATAGTTGATTCAAGATTCTAGGGAGGCTTTTGCAATAGTTAAGAAGCCATTTGTCCTTAGACTGAAACTTCAAGACCAACAGAGCATGTAAATTCCTAGAGTGTCATTCAGTCCTAGTTGTAAATCCTTTCAGATGGAAGTCAAAAAAAGAGCTTATTTTGACTCAATTTTGCACAGAAACTAATAAATCTGCAAGACTTCCATAATTAGAATTGAAATGATTGGAAGATCAAGCAGTAATAAGGGGAAGCTAAATTTATTTCAAAAAGTAGCAATTGATCACTAAGAGATCTATCCCTCACCTTTCTGGTCCACTTGCTTCGTCTCATTCTATTACTGAGACAAGAATACTTCCTCAGTCTGTATTTCATGTGCCAGTTTGTCACTGAAATTAACTGAGAGAAATGTTTCACTGTTGACTAGGAGAAACTAACTTGGGCAAAGTACAGTAAATGGGTGTTGAAAGCAAAACTGAAATTAAATATTCGGAAGGGCTGAGGCTTCTGCCTCACATCTGTCTCTTGATGATTATTTTAGTGTTCTAGTGAGAGGCTCTTGGCTCTTACTCTGCACTTCAACTTTGAGCCTGAAGAGTGGGGTTATTTCTGTCAGATGCGGAATGATTTCCTTTGTCTAGTGGTGGGGCGTATACTATCTTATGACTGACCAAATTTACTTTGTAGTTTTCAGCTGTATGGGGAAGAGATGGGTCTCTGCCACCAGATATAGAGATGTTTGATACAGAAGGTCTTGTTCTAAGGGGAAAAAAAACCCAAATGATTCACAATATTTCAATAGCTATTCATTTCTAAATATTTATTTGAAATTCTCCTTACTGAAATGTGTGTGTGCAATAAACAGTCTTCTTATGCCTACGGGGGTCATCATTGATCTGGCCCAGAATTCAGCAATTTGCTTTGCTAGCACAGAAGGTGTGAAGATTAGGTTAGATTTTTGGGGATGTGCTATTTCTTGGACTCAACCAAGCTGGCTAAATTGTTGCAATAAGTCTTTGTAACAAATTAACTTTGAATTATGAGAAATGAATTGAAGATTAATATTAAGGAGTTGCTTGAATATGTTATCATGTAGCAACAATCAACTAATACAATTGTACATCAAAGTTTGCTTGATGAATGTGTTCTATTTTCTGTTTTTCATAAGGCCACATTATTGTGACCGCATTCTATATGTTAGGAGAAGTTTGATGTGCAAAGAATTACATATTAGATATGACCCTGTTTTTATTACGTATTGACTCCTCACGGTCATTGATTTGTATTCTTTGGTACCTCAGATCCATAATCTTGATTAATGTGAAAACCACCATGTATTTCGTTCTTCTCAATTTGCCAATGCAACATGATGGTATGGCATCCTTGAAAGATTTCTAGTTGTGAGGAAGCTTTGCCTATTGTCCATGCTGTACAATACATATATGGTATATGGATAAAGTGTTGATTTCTGTCTGCAAGACTGTCAGTCTGGCATCTTTCATTAACACTTACAATACATTAACACTTAAATATTTACAATGAGATTTCCCTACTTGAATCTGAGTTTATCGCATGCTTCTGATAATAAACCAGCAGATAGAGGAGTGCTGGGTTCCTCTTCTACATCTGTGGCTTTATGACAGGATCTAGCTTAGATTCTCTCCTGCGTTCAGGATACAGGAAACCACAGTGTTTTTACATCAGCATTTCCATTTCTTATGGGAGAAAGTTGGGGTTTCCTCTTTCAAATGTAGAGAATCCTCTAAATATTTTTGCATTGTTCTCAGATTATACAGTGGGGCTGGCAGCATAGAATATGAAGACATTTTTCAGAGCAGCAGCTGAATCACTGACAGTCAAAGAAGCTGGTTGACCCTGATGTAACTCTTCTGGGGTATCATCCATGCAGAAAAAATGAATGGTCTGGTTTACCACTTCCAGCACTGAGCATTGCAAACTAGTGAGTCACCTAACAGAGATGATTGAAGTTTACACACGTGGATTTGTCCATTTAGGTAATAGATATAATTTTAAAGACAAGTTAGGTAAAAATAAGAGGTGTTTAAGTTTACTGCTGTAAAAATAACATTTGGCTGGGGAAAGCAAATTAGTCCAATCTTTTTCTTATCTGAACACAGACTGGAAGTGTGTTTAGTATATGGCCATAAACACATCTTCAGAAAGATTTCTTTCATGTTCATTTGCACTGAGGGTATGCCTCCACCCCCACAAAAAAAAACCCAAGTGTAGGCATCTGAATTAAATCAAGAGGAAATAAAGTGAGTTTCTTCTGATTTATATTTCAATTTGATAATACACAGGAGGTCCTCTGAAAATACTACCCTGTTACCATTGCTAAACTGATTTCTCCCATGCCCTCTATCTGTGTATTGTTTTCTCTATTTTGCTTATCCAACAAAAATACTAAAGTAATTATTTCCTAGTATGTGCAGTAGATGAAGTACAGCAAGCAGATTACATTTAATGTGCTGGAATACCTCTCGCCTTTCTGTGCATAAAATTACATGTAGCAGGGACATCTCCTTATCACATACCTCATTTAGTGGATAAAGTATTGAGGATTTTGTTGCCAAAAAAACCAAACTTTGAGGCAGATATGCTACATTTAACTAAAAACCTAGATAGTAGTAATTGAATCCTAAAACAAACACTTATTAAAATCATTAATATGCAGCAAAAACATGGAATCACAGATTAAGAGCCTTTACTTGAATTTGGAATAATGTTAAATTATGAACCAACACATTGGTTAAAGAGCATGGTATAATGACAAGCAAATTTTCATAATTATTTGGCAACGTGGTGCTATAAACTCATCAAGAGAGACAGTATAGCAGTAATAAACAGATAAAATATGATTGTAGTATGCATTAGTGTTGCAAAAAAAATCAAGACTGTTTTTATGTAGGAACATTTACGATGAAATCCTGGCCTGATTGAAGTCAGGGAGCCAGGATTTCACTTGTAGATATAGTTCTGTGGTCTTTACTCTGGCAGTATCCCACTGGAAGTCTATGAGAGGTTGCCTGAGTAAGAACCAACTAAAAAAAAATCACTGGATTTGGCCCATAGCCAATAAACTGATGTTTTACATTTCCCAAGCCATATGGTTATATATGATGTAATAGAGTGTAGAAAAAAGGGAGACTGATATTAAAAACAAATTTTAAAAGAAACAGTAAAAATTATGAAGAGAACTTTGAGTTATGTAAGATTCCTGATGCTAGTTATAATCATGAAGTAAATATGATGCAGCACAGTACTTGAAAAGATTAAGAATTTGTTTGGGGGAAAAAAAGTAAATTTTCAGCTGAAAAATTACTAATATTACCATCTCTCACACACTGATTTTTTTTCTGTTTTATAATGCTTCCTAAATTATATGGAAAATAATAAAATAACTTTTAAAAGCATCACAGGACAGAAATTTGTTGTTTAATAAACACTGTTCACTAGACCAACATATGCCTCTGACACTTTAAAGCAATAATAATTTTGTACTTATCTCATTTTAAGTGCTACAGTGTATAATTCTTTGTATTTTCTTCTGTCTTAAATAAATTATGCACTTAGTCCATGCTAAAAATATATTTAGTATAATTTTACATGTCCACCCTCTCTGGGTGATTGATCTTTTTGGAAGTGAGAGAGAATATTTTTTCATTATCCTAGTAATAATGAGCTGTAGAAGCAATAATAGGTTTTATTCCTAGCCTGGCAAATTGTGCAAATGGTTTTGCAAGGCAATTTTCATAATACTTTCCTTTGAATTTTCTAATATTGAATATATTTTAATTGTTCAGTGAAACATACTGAGCTTGTAGGGTGTTTGCATCCTACCTAAATGTGGTTTAATGTTTCATAAGTACTTTATGGGCATAGAGTTTGTGGTTGTATATTTTCAGAAGTACAACCTTAATTCACTTGTTAAAATAGGCTCTCTGTTTGCTAATAGTTACCAGCTGTAACTAATACATTAGATCTACAACATAATGGTAACGCATTATTTAAAGTGACGCATTTCAAAATCAATACCAAATGTCCTGCTGTATGATTAATTGGGAAACATGTCTAATAGAATGGTTATAGCGCTGTACAAAATTATTGTGAAAGCATCATAAATGAAGGGATAAAAAGCCAACAATGCATAAATTTTAAAATCTTTCAGTACAAATTTCAAAAGCAGAGACATTACTTACTGTAGTTGTTGTTTGCTTCTCGTGTCCCTTTTATTTTGCCTCGTTTATCAATCCTCATGTACCACTGAGTTCGGCAGAAAAGTCTTCTCACTCTTACATCCCCCCCTTCCATATAATCATAGCTTCTGGTATGTCGCTCAGGGCTGGAACAGTTCACATTTGTAGCCATTTGCTCTGGAGTCATGTCATTGCAAGCTAAAGATATAGTGCCCACTAGAAAGATAATGTAAAAATATGATCTGTAGAGCAAAGTTGGCAGGATCCATGTCAGTATCCATTTGTGCATTATAGTGCGGTGTTCTGGGTGTTCATGAACAACATAATGAAAATTAAATCTCAAGTAGATCGTTGCTCCTAGGTCATTGACCTGCCTTCTGTCTTTACAGCGAGTTGTAGATTGATTTAACTGAGATTGCTTCCTCTTCCAGAATTCTGATCCTTACTCCTTAATAGTTACTGATGATGAAACAGGATAGCTCCTTAAATATCTTTTCAGTCAGGATATCCTTTAAAGAAACAGGTTATAATAACCTTGGCTGTCATGACCTTCTGTACTACTTGAATTTGCTGCTTGCACTGAAAGTAAAAGATCTATGAGAAAAGTGTCATGGATAAATTTTATGGTCAATTGTTACATGTATGTGGCTATAATATATGCTGCGTGAGTACCGTAGCATAGCAAAAAATCTTCTAATTTTATACAGTGACTTAACTTTGAAAAACATACACGAGTGCACACACAAGATATATCTTACAACAAGCTCTTGACAGCAGCACACATTTGAACTATGTACAATTCCTTGTGTAGCTCAGTTACAAGTCTTTCAAATAAGCTGTTGATTCAGCTGAGCTACAAAACTCATACATGGTAAAATGCTATTGCATCTCTTATATTTCATTACTTCATGCCTATACCTTTACAGTTAGCCACATTCTTCCTAAAGGGCTGTCTGTTCTTCTCTAGTTTAAATGTCAGGACAAACCAGATATTCATGGGACTATATTTTTATACATACATAGTTCAGTTACTTGTAGATTTTTTTTTTAAAGAAAATGTCAAGAAGCTTATTTCTAACCTACATCAATCAAGAAAATAGGAAAAGTCAATAGTGGTTAGAATGCCAAGAGCATTCTTTTAAAGGACCGATAACTTACTTGTTCCTGTTGATAACAGCTGGATACACAAGTATTCCATTTCTGTTGTCTGCCTTTTGCAACATGAGACTCTCTACTGTAGCTACAAACTTTCTCAGCTCAGAAGGACTTCAGCAGAATTATAATTGTTTCCATAAATCAACACGCAAGAGTGGTGGTGTGTGTATGCGCTTGTGCGTGCGCGTGCGTGTGTGTCTTGAGCCTGTTGTTCAGTCCTTTTCGATAAATACCTTTGCTGACCTCACTTGGAAGCAATTAGAATTTAACCAGTCAGCTGTCAGTTGAATGCATGAACAAAAATAAAAGACTTATGTTGTGTAGTGTCCAATGGTCATCAGAGGGAGCTATAAACATAGTTTATGCTTTAAATCTCCAAGTACGTACCTACTTTCCAGAAACAGATTTCTGTGATCACTGGATAAAATTACTTTTCATGTCAGTTAAAGCATTTCTGTTCTTTGATTTAGTTCAGTATTCCCTTTTCCTTAGGAACAAAAACACACACACCTCATTTCTCCTCCAAATCTTTTACACAGATTGATGGGTACATACTCTGCTTAGTATCCTTCCCTTTAGATATCTGAAATAGTGACGTGTATTACTTAGTGTGGGTGGTAGGCATGGTGTCTATTATGGACTGTGTATCATGTTTTAGTATTGTAGACTGTAAATGAAGAACAATTGCATACAAAATCCGGAGGGTTCTTATTTAAATGGCTGTTATGGACAAACCACAATGTATGTTCTAAACATTGCATTCAGTCTAGACCTTTTTCTGCATCCCAGGAAAAATGTAATCAGGAATGATATTCCACATTTCCCCCATGAATACTTCCTAGAAATTGCAGCATGAGAATTAAAAGTTGCAGTAGTACAGATGTTATCCATATTAGCACACTGTTGGATGGATGATCTGTTGGCTTAAGTTTTGGGGAGGCAAATATAACAGCTACATATTATCATGCTGTTTCTACATATTTATTTTCAACTTTTGTCATCAGTCTACTGCCCAAAATCTTTTCCATGTCATCCTTAAAATCTTGTCATGATTTTGGTGAAATCCAGCTATTATAAAAACATATTGTAACTCTGGATTCCACTAAGTACAGCAGTGCCTTTTTATCTTGTTTAATATGAATTCTATTCTTATCTTACAGAGACATCTCTGTAAGATTTTAATAAACAGGAATGGGGAAATCTTGTAATGCACTATCATAAAGAGCAAATTACTTGTATCTGTAGGTCTCTGAAAATAGTATTGTAATTGTAACATAGGCTGTGGATCAGGGTAAACATGACTTTCCCAGGAGAGACAGGGAATAATTATTTAGTGTATTGAATTCTTTAAGTTGATTGAAAAGAACTCTTGAGCCAGTTAATAGCTATTAGGAACATTAAGGGTACGTGTGTGCCGCCTAGTGGTGAGGAGGGTTTAATGATTCAGGACTTAGTTTGGAGTGTTTCTGTGTTTATCACTCACAAGAGTGTGACACCAGGGGACCCTATTTCACCCCGCCTGCCCTCCCATCCTTCCAACTCACACACAAACTCAGATGATATGAGTAACTTCGCTTCTCAAAGTTCAGATATTTCAGCCTCTCCTTTCAGAGCTCCCTTGGAGCACTCCGCATTTGCTACTCTCTCTGTGTTCACTTGAAGTCAATGAGATTTACTCAGATCCTGCGGAGGGAGAGTAGGACCCCAGGAATTCTATTTTATCACCATTGTTACCTGAAAGAACAATGATTTACATGCAAATATGGCTGTAATCATGAAGAAAAATTAGATATTTTCTCATTCTCTTAAGAGATTATTTTCATAATTGTTACAAGTATGCATTTTTAACATGAGGAGGCAATGGCGGCCCATGTAGGAACATCAGATCTGCACCAGAGACTCCAGCACAGAAGGGATAGCAAGAGAGAGGACCAAACATGAAATGGTATGACAAATTGACTCACTATAGTTTTGAACAATTATTTAATAATCATGTGGTAACTTTGTTTATGGATTAATACATAACTGCTTATTTTGTGCATTGAGGGAGGAAGTAAAAAAGGTACAAAGTGCCTTCAATCACCCAAGATTTCTGACTAGTTAGTCCCTACTATTGTGTGAAACCCATTCAAAATCATGGTGAGTTTGAAATTTTTTTTTACATCCACAGCCCAGATTAAGGAAAAGTCCCTGAAATTTAGATTATCATAATTATCATAATCCCAATTCACCCTACCATACGCTGTCCACAAATGCCCAGCCTCATGTTTTGATGCCTTCAGGAGAGACCCAGTGGCATGCACTTGTCCTGGTCTACAGTGCCTGGAACATAATGCCTGCACTGGACACTTTAAGAAGTGGCTTTCCGTACAATTCACCTTTCAAAAGGCCTGGCTAGTGCCATCTCCAGCACGTGGGGATTAAAATTTGTTGTCCCACTTGTAGCAAATAGAGTGTTCTAATAAATTCCTTCCAAATGGCTCATTTGGCATCTGGAAATTTGGTGGTGGAGGGGGCAGGGAAGCTGCTCCTTTATTATGTGTTGATTGTACTAATTTCTGTAGTCTCTATTGTAGTGGCAAGTAGGCACCTTCAAGAGTGAATAAATCACAAATTTTCAAAAGTAAGACTAGGAACATAACAAAATCAGTCAACAAAGCACTGAATAAAATGGGGCTATGTCCTCAGCTAGTGTATGCTGACATACTTCCATTGAAGTCAATGTAGCTATGCTGATTTACACCTGCTGAGGATCTGGCCCATTGGCCTGATGATGTGCCATGATGATCTCTAACCTTGGGCCTTGGGAAGTTACCAAGCAGAGTGAATTCCAAAGATGGAGCCCTCAGATAAGAACCCTACTATCTGTGGTGGAGATTTCAAATTTAGGGACCGAGAATAAGAGCCACTCAGCCGTCTTTACTGCCATGCTAGGGTACAAAGTTCAGATAACTTCTTGAATAACCACTCTTCTAGTCTTTTAAGATCTCCATTGACATCTGAAGTTGCAGTCCAAAAGTGAAAGGAACCCAATACAGAGACTTCAGCACAAATAGTATTTGTCATGCCAGCTTGCCCCACAAAGGGGGCGAGTTCTGCTTGATATGGAGTGTCTAGGTAGATTGCAAGAATACCGTTATACTATAGCACATTGCAATGGTGAACCCTGGAAAATGATGCAAATAGTGCCTCCTCCAAGTCTGTTAGAAGTTTCCCCTGGCCAATAAGCGTCATCCAGGCTAATGTGCAACCAGTTTGTCTAGCTCCAGATCCCCTTCTCTATCAGACAGTGGGAGTCTGAATTCAGTAAAAAGATGTTCTACTGGCAATTTTGGTGAAATCTCAGTCCAAAGCATCTCACAATCAACTGTGTCGGTTTAATACTGAGTAGCAGGGTTACAAAATCCTGTAGGACTCCATGTGAGGGCTATTGGAGAAAATGAGCAATACTGTCTGGGAGTATAAAGGAAGAATGAATCCACTACTTCCACAACTCCCGCAAGATTCACTGGATAAGTCAGCAATACCTAAGGGTTAATAATGTCAAAAGCTCCCGACAAATCTGATAAATCAGCATGGCCACTGATCCCTTGTCCATCGCTAAAAAGAATTCACCAGTCATTTATACCAATACAGTCTCAATTCCATTTCTAGATCTGAACTCAGATTGATACAATGAAAAAATCTGTGGCATTCAAGTAATCAGGGATAAAATCTCATCTGTGTTTTACTTCTCCCAGTAGAATGCATGTGGAATTTTTTTTTAAATGTTATTTCTTTGCTGGACAAAAACAACTTGCAGCATTTAAAACCTGCTCTTTTTCTTTTGGGGGTTTTTAATCTATTTGTGCTTTCTCTGGCATTTAGTTTTATATAAACCCATAGCATACCTGAGGTTTCATTTCCAGAAAGCTGCAGATACTCATGCTCCAGCCACAAGCTATCTGCGTGTATCTCTCCCAGCTCTGTAAAACAAATCATTTGATATAGCAGTGTGTTCTTTAGTGCTGCTTCAGCTCAGATCTTCATGAAGCATTATATTTAAAATAATTAAAAAGCAATTTAAATAAGGCACCAGCTGTAAGTGTAACCAGTGAACAACAAGTTATTTTAATATGGCTGGTGGCCACATCCTCCTCCGTTCCTCCTTGCTTTGCCCGCAAATAACAACCTTTTCAAAATGAAGCTGCAGCTTTAAATAAATACATTATAAATATACAATGAAACTTTAGCCCTTACCAAAAAGCAAGCCCAACTGTATGTTGTCTAATGAAAAGACACCATCTTAACCTGCTTGAGCAAATCAAGCCTTCTTTCACAAATCTGAATTTTCTGGAATAATGCAGTACACTTTCTGTACAAGCCATGTATTAACCAATGCCTCCCCCAAACTGGCCTACTCTATTTTCATGATTGTGCCCATTGCAACCTTTATACGAGTGGGTATTTGTCTAGCTAACTGGAAGAAAAGAAGTGTTGCCACTTTAGGGGCTTCCCTGCAGCAGGTGGGGAGAAGGGGAAAAGTTTAGTGATGGGCAGAAAACAGTTAAGGCCAGGTCAGGACTAGGTCACTGCAATGCCCTTTCTGCTGCCTGGCAGTGGGGGAGGTATTTATATCCCATGTAGCCACAGAGAGAGCCTCTTTACCAGGATCGAGCTGGGCTGGCAGTCAGGTATAACCAATGCCTCCCCCAAATAGGCCTACTCTATTATCACAAAAGAACGTCTAATTGCATTGGCTAGCACTTCCACCTTATTGAGGAAATATGCCAAGAACTTTGCAAATAGGTTCTCGAGCAAGGTTTTACATGGTGCAGAGTTATCCTAAAACTGCACAAATGTTATGATCCTTTCTCTGAAGGGTTTTATTTGAAGAAATACATCAGCACATTGTGATAATTTGAGAGCATTAAAAGTTACAGAAAGAGAAAAATACTGCATGTTTGTACTCCACATTTTCTTAAAATGGCTCCCATAATACTTTGGTAAGCTTTCTCCCCTTACAGCAACCTAGATGCCAATTCCTTCAGTGTGAGTAGGTGGGAAATTGCAACAATGAACATTTTGGAAATCAAAGGCAACTGCTATGTTTTCCAGTTATGAAGGTTGAATACAGGTCTCTGTATCAAACAGTAGACACCCAAACAGTAGTAGTGACAGCCCAATAGACCTTTTTCCATCTTCTGCTAGCTAGGAGAGTGCACTTTTTTCTTTCAGATGCACAGTTAGCCATAGTGACCCAGACCTTCCTCATCTCCCGGATGGGCTCCTACAATATGTTCCATGTGGAACTATGGAGGCAATATAGACATTTCCATTGATCCAATGCGCAGTAGCCTGCCTACTAGGAAACATTAACTAGTGAGAGCACAACACATTGGTTCTCTGCACCCTGCTGGCTTCCTATCCTATTTCTGATCTGCTTCAGGATCACTGTTGCTAATCTTCAGAGTCTGCAATGGGATGGAAACTGTCTACCTTGGAGATCAGCACAGTTTCTGCGGTAACAGCTAAAATTAGTTAGGATTCTGTGGCTGATGGAGGCCAGGATAAAATTCTCAGGGTGCAGGAACTGGGCATTCTCAGTATTAAACCCTGAGCTGCAAAACTCTCTTTTATCAAAAATCAGGATTTAGGATGCGATGAAAAATCTGCTATTTGCTCTTCATCCTTTCTTTGATAATGACAGCTACAGAACATTCGGCAGCATCTCTTGAGATACAGCAGAAGGAACCCTCTATAAACAATAGAGAGATGCAGAATATGCCACTTCTGCATGGAATTGTTGCTATTTTAATTTTCAGCCTAGATACTATGGAGATGAGTAGATTAAAAACATATAGACATAAGGTATGGCTCCTTCCAGCCTTCCCCTGCCTGATTGCTGAGAGAAGTTCTCTCCTTTTGGGAACTTGCATGGGTTGTTGAAATTGCAAATTTTTATAGGTGTGGCAGTATTGGGTACAATTTTGTACTCGAAAAATTTTACTATAAATTTTTTGTCATAAATGTTTTGCAAAGCTAAATTCAAAAGCCTCAGCCATCTCTATCTGTTGGCTGCTGTAAACATCCAGATTTTGCTCATATGGGATGGATTGAAGCTTTCAGGAAAACTGTAAATGGGTATACTACTAGTAGATATCAGAATACTTAATATCAAATAATTTATCTGATGAGTTTATCTTGTTTTTATGCTTATAAATTATCAGCAGTAATTTGTTTTTTTTTTCAATTTATTTGGGGGAGATTAGGGACCCTGGAGGAAATATCTTAATTCATCTCAAAATAGGCTTCCGAGGGAGTCACATGCAGGCTTAGCTGGACAGGAGGATGGGTCACCATGAAGTTGACTTTTTTGAGGGGCAGAGTGACGTGAAAGAGTGGAATCCCAGAGATTAGTGTTTTTGGAGATGGATAGTTTCCTCCTGTGAGTGAAGCCTGCATAGTACCCAGGGTTACAAAAGCTCTCCATTGCTATTAGTAACTTCATTACCAGTACTGGCAATCCTCACTGGAGAGTCCGTTCCCTTGTGACAGTAGGGCAGACTGAGTAGGACCATCAGAAATTTAAGATTATAGCAGCTATGTATTGTAGCATAAGGATTTTTGGAGAAGGTGGAGAGACTAGAAGGCTGAAAGTGATATTCTATAGTCCCCAGAAGATGACAATTTAGTCTCATTATATAGCAGCCGGTTTATTTGCACCAGGTTTCGGAAGCATACAGAGTTTACCTGACTAGCCTTCTATATTCCAATTTTACTTTGAACACAGCACTTAGAAAAGCTGTAACTCATACCACTTCTTATGAATTTAAGTAGCTTTTTATTTCATTTTTTGTTTAGCATACCTTAATTTTTAAGTTAGAAAACATCTTTTAGTAAACACAGAGGTTTTGTATAAGACTTCATTGCAAACATTTCCTAGAGCTTTGTTGAAATATTTCTTTATCTAAAGAACAAAAAAGTATTTCCAATACCTTTGTTTGTAATGATTAAAATATAGTTTTAGCCAGTTATAATAAATATGAAAAGAAGCTCTTCAAGAGAAACCTGTTCATCTCTGAATAGAGTTAGGCAAAGATTTAAATGTCACCTATAATCAACAGCAGCAAATGCAAATAGGATTGTATCATTTGTGATTTTATATGTCTAGTCAAATTAGCCCTGTAGGCTCCTATAAGGATCCATATACTGAGTACTGCATTTCATGACAATTCCTGCAATTTATTTACCAGTCAAGTATTAAATGGGTATTAGAAGCCTTTTAACACAGAAGAAAAAAATTTAAAGCAAGAATAAAGACCTGTTGCTATGCTAATGAAATGCCCATCATTAGCCTGTCTATCTGCTAGACTTTTAATCTTAGACAACTCTTTTGTATTCCTTCTAATTGGAACCTGTCTGAATTTTTCAGAGAGCAGACACCGTAGGCTGCTTTTCGCTGGATTAAGACTGGTTTCAGAGTAGCAGTCATATTAGTCTGTATCCACAAAAAGAACAGGGGTACTTGTGGCACCTTAGAGACTGTTGCTTTGAAGATCAATTTCAGTGATGATCTACTAATACTACCTAGATGAGTAATTGAACAAAGTTGGACTGAAAGTGCAAAATTATCCTCCTATTCAAATAATTTCTTATATCCCTAATTAAAACCTGCTCAGAGTGAAGTGATTCACAATGCACATTATATTGTATCCTCTTTAATTTATAGCTTGACTATATTAAAGCTAAAATTATCTGTAGATCTCTGGTAACTATCAGTTGGCATCTAGTCTGATAAAATATAGGCATTTTGCCATACTGAATGCATATTATCTAGTTCCCTTAGAAATGTTGTTTGTGACAGAAAAATGTTATTAAGGCATATCAGGTCAGTTTCACAAGTTAACAGGTGCCTAAAAAGAAATTAAGGAAAAAATTATGCTAATGTAAGTTTTTGGTTTTTTAAAATGACAACTCTAACATGAAATATTTTGCTACTCTAAATATAATGGCAAGAGAATCTCCAGCACCTTAAAGTATACCTGCCTATATACAAACTCACCAGGCACCTTGCATTGGCCTCTTTGAATCTAATAAATGGAGTCTCTTTGTCACCTCCATCATTTGATTAGGGGAACAAAACCTTTGCAATCATGTTGTGGAGCTGTGTGTCAAGGAGAGATGATAAATTGAATGTTTTTACCAATGGCGTTGTTGCCAGCAGCACCTCTCTATGATATTATTACAGCCAATAGGCAACTTGAATCTGTATCTTTTTCCCTGCTTCTGCTGGTACCTGGAATAACTTGTCTCTTCGAGTACTAACATCCACTTTCCCTCAGATTCTTCCTCAAACCCAATTTCTTTCCCCTACTAATCTCTTCTCCTGTGTTATCTACACCTTTTTCTTGCCCTACCTCAATATTATAACTGGTGCTGATAGCACTGTCTACTGTTAAGGTTTCCTGACACTTCCCATTATAAACCCTGTTTACAGTTGATTATAACTTTGCAAAACTGTAACTATTGTCATTGCTGGATGTCTGCCTCAAGATGAATTTTTATTTTTAAACTTCAGCCAACATGGTTCAGGTGTTTCTTAGAACAAGGCTTGTGAAAAATATGTTTTGCTCAATGTTAAATTCTGGTGTTCTTTTCTTTGAAAAGCTCTAGTGCCACCATGCATTTTAGCAGGGATTTGAAATTTGGCTGGGTGGTAGACCTTTGTATCCTAACTTTTGAGTGCTTGATGTTTCGACCTTAATAATGCTCTCTTAACAGTTTTTGTGTGTATTAATATATAATATAAAATCAGAATGTACAAACTATGGCCTATATTTCAACGTCACTATTTCAGTTTACACCAGCTGAAGATCTGGCTCTCTGTCTCTAATACAGAGATATCGGGGAGAGGGGGGCAAGTGTTGTGTTTAATTTACTTTTTGTTTTTTTATTTCTACAAGTTACCAATTTAAATTTCTTCAAATTGATTTCCCTCAATTCCATATAACTTTGCCGTGGAAATTCTCAGCCATTCTTTCTCCATTCACTGGCATATAGCCACAAAAAAGTTACAATATGCACTGAGAGGCATATATAGGAAATTGTAAAAAGGACATGACTCAACTATGTAAATATTTTGGTTTTCTAAATAGGTTGCCCTTGTGTTTAGTTCATTAAAGACTTACATACCAGATAGTCACGCTGCCAATGATGAGAGAACTTAATACTAAAGATGGCTGTAAAAGAAAATACTTGTAATTCTCTTCGTACTAACAAAACTCTAGCACAGGAGTTGGCAACCTTTCAGAATTGGTGTGCAGAGTCCTCATTTATTCACTCTAATTTAAGGTGTCATGTGCCACTAATACATTTTAACATTTTTAGATCGTCTCTTTCTATAAGTCTCTAATATATAACTAAACTATCGTTGTATGTAAAGTAAATAAGGATTTTAAAGTGTTTAAGAAGCTTCATTTAAAATTAAATTAAAATACAGAGCCCCCCGGACCGGTGGCCAGGATCCGGGCAGTGTGAGTGCCACTAAAAATTAGCTCATGTGCCGCATTCAGCAGGGGTAGGCAACCTATGGCACACGTGCTGAATGCGGCACATGAGCTAATTTTTAGTGGCACTCACACTGCCCGGATCCTGGCCACCGGTCCGGGGGGCTCTGTATTTTAATTTAATTTTAAATGAAGCTTCTTAAATACTTTAAAATCCTTATTTACGTTACATACAATGATAGTTTAGTTATATATTAGAGACTTATAGAAAGAGACCTTCTAAAAACAATAAAATGTATTACTGGCATGTGAGACCTTAAATCAGAGTGAATAAATGAAGACTCGGCACACCACTTCTGAAAGGTTGCTGACCCCTGTTGTATGCTTTTAAAAGGGTCAATATATGGTACAATATTAAGGCATGTTTACCTGTTCAATTTAAGTGGTGAAATCCTGGCTACAGAGGGACCAAGATTTCATCCAAGATTTAACACTGATACCTTTTTTTATGATCTGTTGTTCACAGTTATCACAAATCATCTAATTTAGCTAGACTTTCTTGTCAGTGGTTTGCTGCTATCAGTGCAGGCTTGTCTTTAAAGCAGACAGGATTAATAAGCACAAACAAGTGAAAAATAATATAAAGTGATACTCAAGATGATAGAAATGCTTAGGATTTACTCCTACATATTTTATATTTGACTTTAGGAAGTAGCTGCAGAAAGACCTTTCCTAACCCTCTTCAGCTAACTGTATGGCATACAGTTATATACTTATAAAAGAATACAAAGTGAGGAAAAAATATTCAGCTCCACTGCTAAGCTATTTGCATGGACTAAGAAAATATGTAAATAGGTTCAGAACAGGAGCAATGCTTTTCGACAGTAATATCTTTCACTTGCAATACTTGTAACATCATTACTAGGGGACAAGGATACCAGGTAGTTGCCAAGATTTGGCATATCAAAACTACTACCCATTTAGATGAGAAATAAGCATCAGTGAAAGTGAGAGGTGCACCAAAAATTAAGTGGGAAACTGCAATTTGATGTTGTAATTATGTATACATTTTCTATAAATTTGTTTTTATAAATAAATGTTGGTAAATTTTGATAAATTACAGTAATGAAGAGAGCACTTTATTACAAAGTGAAAAGGAGGAAAAATTTGATTTTAAACAGAAATTGTTCTACACAAATTATTAGGCTTTCTATTATTGTTGGTTATTCCTGATGTGGCTATACCTGATTTGATAGGAGTTTCATTTAAAAAATAAAATTAATTCAAATATCTATTTACTTTAGATGATCTGAGTACTGTAATTGGGCTTAAAATAAAAAAGATGGAATGCTTCCATACTGGACAGTTAAATAACTTAGTAGGAAAAAATTATAAAACTCAAACAAGTAATGGCAAAAACAGAAGACCTAGAAATTGACAGAGAATTCCATTAGTAATGTTTGAAACTTGATCTTTTCAGCTTTAGCTGATTTTTAAAAAATCTCCCCCCACCCCAAAAAAAGAGAGAGAGAGAGAAAAAAACAACCCTGTGGTAAATATTGGTTTACAGTGGAGCCCCAATTTTCCTCACTACTTCCAATCCCCATGTACCAGGGGTCGGCAACCTTTCAGAAGTGCTGTGCCGAGTCTTCATTTATTCACTTTAATTTAAAGTTTCGTGTGCCACTAATACATTTTAACATTTTTAGAAGGTCTCTTTCTCTAAGTCTATAATATATAACTAAACTATTGTTGTATGTAAAGTAAATAAGGTTTTTAAAATGTTTAAGAAGTTTCATTTAAAATTGAATTAAAATGCAGAGTCCCCGGACCAGTGTCCAGGATCCGGGCAATGTGAGTGCCACTGAAAAGCAGCTCATATGCCGCCTTTGGCACGCATGCCATAGGTTGCCTACCCCTGTGCTAGGCATCAGTTTTGCATTGCTTTCCACTAATTTAATGTAGACTTTAAAGGCCAGAAGAAACTATGAGGCAATCTAGTGAGGTGTTAAGGAAGGACACAGAATGATAGAGATGCAAGAATTTATCATGTAGTTTCAAAATACCCAGGTCTGAGCTTTAGGATAAATAAGTAAAAATACTCCAGTGGAAAATACTAATATTAGTGGGTCAAATACATCAGGAATTTGATGAAATAGATTAAAAAAATAAAGCCCAGGGTGCCTTTTGTATTTAGACCAACTGTGGTTAAATGAAAATCTGCCACAGCTGAACTGCTTTAGTTGAAGTGATTGTGTTTAAGCTGGGTGAGTTATTTATTAATTCAACTGATTGGAACCTTTCAGATGCACATCAGACAGAAAATTTCCAGTTAGTTCCTATCACAGCCAAACAACACTCCACTCATCTCTGTTTGTGACACACACTGTTGCTGCCAAGATTTGAACCTGGATTTCATCTGTCCATACACAGCCATGAGAGTTTAAAGAAATCATGTTGTTTGTGTGTCAGAAGGGACTCCTTCCACTATGGCATCAGCAGAGTTTTGCCAGAAACAGACTTTTATTTTTTCTTAAATAGACCACGATGAGGCTGATCTACTTCCTGACCTGCCCTATTATTGAAACATCACATTAGTAAAATAAAGCACTTCCATGCTTTTTAAAATAACTATTCCGGACCAACAGTTTTTCAAGTTGACTGTTAAAATGGAGTATTCAGTCTGACTGAAATCTATTGCACCCACATGGAATCCAAATATTTGAGTTCTATGCAGGTTGAGTGCAAAGCGGTGGGATCTGAAATCCACATCCCCAACCCAGGGCCAGGGGCAAGGATGCTGTGCATCCCCCCTGCTATGAGTTTAAGGAGAGTGGGGCACCTTACTATGGACGGGAAAAGTGGTAGCAGCCCTTCCACACCAGCTGTGTATGATATTGGATCTGTGTAAAAATGGAGTTGAAGCCCCTGCTTAGCGTGTACCTGTTCCACCCCTATTGTGGTCGTCTCTGTTGGGATTTATGCTGGCAGGATGGAAATCATTTCTCCAGTGAATAAGACACCCCTATTGTCCTCGCTGCCAGCTGAGCCCATCAGTGCAGTCCTTATGGTGCAGAAGGCCTGGCCTTGGTCCTTCACACAATGGATGAATTTCCACACAGAATATATAATACTCTCTACACCCTTTTTAAAGCATTTAAGTAAAACACACTTGTTTAAAGCCATTGAGTATCACAGACTGTTTTATGCTCTGACTTTTCCTTGCATGACCACAACCTAAATTACAAAGACAACAGATAGTTGCATAAAAAGTGAAACTTAAGTTACACTTTATTCTTCTTGTCTGTCATCTAGACTACAAACAGAAAGTAACATTCCTGGTTGGAAGTGATATTGGTGAAGGTCCTCAAATTTCCGTGAATGTGAGCTTCACTGGACTGGACCGCGAGAAAAAGGATGTAAAAGATACCCAGCCTTCTCTTACATCTGTTGGTTATTCTGGTGGTTTTGGCTTTCCCTCCCTTCATAACCAGGAATCTTTTAATGAGCTCTGCAAGGGTCCCTCTGTTTCTTTCATGATAGCTGTGTTGGAGATAGAGAGTCGTTTGGGATTGTTTTATGTGAGTGAAGCTAATGAAACAGTTAGATAATGGTCCACAGATAAAAAAAAGAGAACAGCTGGCAGAAAGATTAGAACCAGGAGAGTTGTGATTGTGGGGACTTTTGAGAGTAGCCGTCTGACCCATAAGTCACTTGCTCTTTGGCCATCTCTTTGATTAACTGTTGCCTATCTAGACAAATATTTACATGGACTGGATCATGAAACCCACAGAAGATTTTGATGTTGTATGGTGTGGTGATAGCACATCAAGCTGACCTATTCAGTAAACGTGTGTACAAATAAGTTTTTGTTCATACAAATGGCTGTTCTTCTTGAGAATCTCTATATTCGCACTTGAACAAAAGTATTTGTGTTCGAGTGGAAGTATTCATCAGACACTATTCATCTTTTATTCAGTATTTGATCGTTACTAACCTACTATATTGAAAGTTTATTTAGTTAGGGAATAGAAATAATACTGAGATTTTAGTGGCTACTAACCATAAGTAACTAACAAGCATATTAAACAGTTCACAAACAACCAGTAGGCTGACAATTGGTCTTCCAAGCTACTTAGTGTACACTTATATCCATAGAAATCAGGGCTGATTTACCAATGATTCATAGAATAGCAAAATTAATCAAATAATTTATTAATAATTTAACCAGCTTGTGTGCTATAGATATTGTGCTGAAATACAATATACTGATGTGCAGAACGTGGCATGTCGCTGGCATGACACACCCAGCTAGATTTTTTTTTAAATGGACACAGTTGACTGACAAACCACAGAATAAAATAATTAAACTTTTCAGAGAAGTTAATGAAACATTATTTAACAATGTTGACAGGCAGTTTTTTTCCTACTTAACCACATTTTTAGTAAAATTCCCTTTTTAAAAATCATGCCTTTTTGTTTTTTATTTTATGGCATTGTTAGCAGTGAACAATATGTTGGCTGGCTCTAGACAGTCTCTGCTATGAGTAGCTGGTTTGTAGGCTCTAAAATGATTTTGGTTGAAAAGCTGATTGAGCTTAACATTTATTCCTTAATATTGTGCTGCTTATACATTTTTCTGCTCATGAGTTTGCCAGTCTATAAATGGGTTCCTCATTGCGCCAAAGCCCTTCATACCCTTCTCTCCTTTTAGCCCAGCAGTCCACCTTGTCCCAGTCTTTTGCTGTCTCTCAGATAAGAGTTAGCAGATAAAACAAGAGTCAGCTTTTCAAGAGGTAAAGTTCCTCCAGGAAGGTTTGGAAGAGGAGGGAGTCCTTAGAACCTTTACAACATTTAGATCCATCACAGGGGTTTCTCCTTAATGAGAGTGGAGAACCTACCAGTAATATGCAGTCTTACAGATCCTGTGCAGAGTTTAAATGTAGTCTTCCACAGGCTCTGCTTAACTACTTTTGACTTCAGTATCACTGTATTGTATAACAATCAATATGGCCTTCTTGGTAGCCATTATTTCAGCCATAATGACAGGATATCCTTTAGAATGGCCTCTAGCATCACTACTGTAGAAAAAAATACTGGGTGATCATGTAATTAAACATGTAAATAAAATGTATGCACAAGGATGCTGAATTAAGGTTATATGGGAATCTTAATTCTGGCATTTCTTGACTTTGAAGTGCTCTACTTTGCAACTGTAATGGTTTTAATGTAGCTTTTGTGTGTAATTGATTGTATAGTAAAGTGTTCAACTTATGCAATTTGGAGTTTGAAGTAGGAGGGAGGTGAAGACTCTGTATTAAGTCTCAGGTGAAGTCCTATCCTAGAGAACACTTAAGATAATCTGGTCCATTCCAGAAAAAATATGTTGCTTGGCAGAAATATTTTTGATGCCTCAGACCTCTTTGGCAAGAAATATTTAGCAATATCCAGAGAGGGATTGACTGCATCAGTGGCAGGGAAATCTCCCCACCCACCCTTTAGTTTGGTGGTAGAATTTTAACATGGAGCTTCTGGGGTCCCTCTCTCCCCAGCATATCCTTGAAACTATTGTCTTTTACATTAGCATCTAGGACTCAGATTTTTTAAAAAATAGGTTCCTGGTGTGCTTATAATGGAATTTTGATCTAGTGCCAATATTTTAGGATGGGCTCCCACAAATATTCTCCCCCTCTCCCCAGCTTGTGATAAATCCTGAGTACAAGGGATCTACTTCCATAGAGTAGAAAAGGGAAGGGACCAGTGGGTGTATTAATTTGTTCTCATTTAAAACAAATGTTCTCATAAACATAACCAAGAACGGAGCTAACACCACTTGGCAAACAAATGCATGCTAAGATGCACTTGCTGGAAGTGTTTAGCCTTTATTTCTGAAATTTAGGCTGAGTATATTGAGAACATAGCACAAATGTTTAACTTGAAAATAAGGTAATGGGAAGGATTCATAACAGGGGAGCAGGAATTGCCTCCCACAAGAGAATTTTTTGAAAATACCTGATGTTTTGGCACAATCTTGCAAGAAGCAAAGCACTGTTCCTCAGAAGTGTTTTTGTAAGTTCCAGGGATAAGTCATCTCATCATGTTAGCTATATATAGTGTGTTGTTTCAAGTCAAATTACACAGCCCTGATGGGGTGGCTTGTTCTTTGCCTGGTGGAACAGCCTCTGGCATGGGCCATAGGGCTGGCCTCCTATACCCAGGCCAGCAACAATAGCCACTAGAATCAGTGCTAAGCAGGAGAATTGATCTGGGCTTTGCTTCCTGCCTATCCAAGCAAGTAGAGAACAGATCAGTGCCTCCAACTTAGTCTGCCATATGCCACAGTGCTGAATTTCCCCCACTCCTCATCCTCAACAGGAAGGAGAGAAGGAAGGCCCTCACCTGGACTGTAGGTGTGGAGGAAAAGCATGGGGGACAATGACTTCATGGCTTCAAAGGTCCCTGTGTCTTTTTGATTGGGAATGCTTGGCCTCTCTGAGGATTGGGGAGGAAAAAGTGGCTGGCCTACCTCACAGTCCAAGTGCCATTAACCCTCTCTATTATAATCTACAAGATTTCAGGCCTCTAATTAGAGCATTTCCCTACTAAACAGAATTGGCCAGAGGGTAGGACTCCCTCTCAGTTTCTCTTCTGACCTTTAATTAATGAGCTAAAGTCAGATAATTTTGCTGAAGCTTTAATATAATGTTGATAAGTCTTCAGACTGAGATGGTACTCTCTTACAACATTCAAATCCGGATCTTAAATATGGGCTCATTCCTTTCACCAACTTTGTCTCTCAATAGGCCTAGAAGGTGTTTCTTTGTTTGTTTTTATGAGAGTGATACTGAAAACACTGACTTTTTTTTTCTTATAGTGCTGTCTAGATGCACAATTTTAATTTAATGTTGCATTGCCATATAATAAAAAATGTGTCTGAAAATCTAGGTGGTCCCAGGATCCCTAGCTATTTATGGGAGAAAGGAGATCTGTTGTGAGGCAAAATTTCCACCTCTCTACCCCGCCCTCCCAAAAGATTCTCTCTCACTCAGTCTCTTTCTCTCCAGTTTTGAAAAACACCCTCAGGACATTCTTTTTATTTGAATTGATTTTCTGGTTGTTTATCTTTTTCAATCTGCTCATGAAAGGCACATCTGGTTCCTATTTTAATCAGTAATCCTGTGGGAGCAACATCATATTATAGAGAGCTAACAATGCTAAACTAATAATCCATAATGATGCAACTTCTGGTAATACAAAACTGTTTTATCCTCTGTTTGTATAAGTGTGTTAATGATGTAGGCCAACTGATTTCTCTGTAGATAAAACTCACTAAGGATCCTAATAGCAGAGATATTTGGATATTAGCTGACGTCCACATAAGTGAACTCTTCAGACAGTCAGAAATGCCTGCATTTTTACAGTGTGTGTGTGAGCATTTTAGTTCTTATGGAAAGTGCCAGGCTGATAGTCTTGGAGAATGAATACCTTTGTTTACAGGCAGAACAGGTACAGCAAGCCACCACCAGTGCAAACTTCCTAGCCATAATACCTTATTCTTTACCTAATGGGTCCCATGTCTAGAGGTGAGATGGTAATTCAGTCCACAAATGGATTCAGTGTTGGGCAGTTTTAGTGAGACTGCCCAAAAGGGTGCCAATTAGTGGTAGTTTTGTTATGAGGCTACCTGTACTGAGAAGCTAGAATGAAACCAGCTGATTTCACACTGGCTGCCAAACAGCCATCAGGTAGGTAATGTTCATTTGCTACCTATGCAGGCTGTCTTTGAACCAATAAAATTAGATGCTTTATATCCCATTATCAATCCCCTGAATAATACAGAAATATCTGCTTTTAAAAATTAAGTAACACTGAAGTATATCTCTGATATTTTCACATAGTATGAGAAAGCTACAGCATCTGTTCAACAGAAAAGCAGATGCTGGATAAATTTATATCTCTAGGTTCAACTGAAAGTGTGGACCTACATGTAAATTATGCTCATATCTGCCTCATTGTGCATTTCTACTACTTTAAAATATACAGACTTCCAGGCTGTCCCCCCCCCGAGATCCCACAATATTCCAATGCTGTCTGAAGAAGCTCCTTCTATTCCTAAGAAATTTGAGAGTTGGGAAGAACTTATATGAAGAGTTTTATTTAGAAGGATCGGATTACAGAGTACCGGTCTAAACCTTTAGTTCAGCCTTCAAAATATTTCTTAGAGCTGACACGTTAAAATATGCCTGCTTCTGCTTTGACTAGTTCAGCAAAGCCTCTCACTGAAGCAGCATGTGCATATTTTAAATGACATGTTAAATACTATAACAATACTACAGAATCAGGAAAGATTTTATTGATAGTCTTAGTGTTATAAATTAAACAATTATTCTGAAGACTAAACTTGAGAAATTCCAAGTCCACAGCATCCATTTTCTCAATACTTTCTCCTCAAAGCCATTTTCAGGAAGAGCCAGTGCCTACGTAGCATCAGATGAGAAGTTTTTCTCAAATTCAGTATTAAAGCAGGAGTGGTTTATTTTACAGCACTCTTAAGTGCAAGTAACTTTAATGGAGGTCTCCTTCGGTTTGCATGCTTAGTAGGGAGGTTGTGGGAAGGCACAGAGAGAGGCTGCTCAATAGGTGAGTTCTGTAATTTTTGAAGTTCTACCCTTAGTTCATATCAGTGGAAAACCAATGCAATTGGAGATATGAAAATAAGGAACAAATGCATAGTGTCTATTTAGTATTTACACACTATCCTAATATTATTATGGGGAGGCAAAAGAGGGCATTTTGAACCTCTCTCTTTAATGCCTACAGTCATAAAAAGAATGCATGAAATATAATAAGGTCCAACAAATCTAATAAAATTATGCAAATTAGAGAGGAGTCAAACATTTGAAAATGCTGTAGCCAAACTTCTGCCTTTAAGCACTGGAGTTATAGCTGGGAAAATATGCTGCATTTCAGAGAAGAAACAGTGATATCCAGTCGCAGTTTATATTCAGTCTAAAATATTGTATTCCTCACTGCTTGAGGTATTTTTAAACAGGACTGGAAAAAGCACTAGAGAATATATTGTAGCTAACAATCCTTCATTGGCAGAGGAAGTGGCTTAGATTAAGTAATAGTTTTTTTCCCCAGTCTTAACTTCTACCATCCTGAGGAATACAGTTGTCTAAAACAATTAATTGTGGGTATTGTCAATTACCTGTCTACATGAGGGTCTCTTCAAAGGATCTTAAAGTGCTCTTTTTTTGGCATGAGCAGGAGTGCTTGAGAGTACCCCAACCTAAGTTATCTGATAGACTAATAGCCCAATGTCCTGGCCAAATTCCAGTACAGTTTCCATCAGATGGCATATTCTTTACTTCACATAATAAATTACTCAGTGTTGCTTGCTCACTTTTAAACTGATGCTGCATTCTTCACAGAAGTGGCTGCATCTCAGTGGTGGATGAAGAAGCCCTGCACAGTTGCTGCACTCCACCCCAGAGGTGGCTGCATCTCAGTGGTGGATGAAGAAGCCCTGCACAGTTGCTGCACTCCACCCCAGAGGTGGCTGCATCTCAGTGGTGGATGAAGAAGCCCTGCACAGTTGCTGCACTCCACCCCAGAGGTGGCTGCATCTCAGTGGTGGATGAGCTGAATGATTATATGCTACAGGCAAAAAACTTTGAAATCTTTATGATGTTCTTAAAATGCAATATTTCCTTTACAGATGTAAATAAGTTTAAGAAATGTCTTGTTTGATATAATTCATTTGAATTGTATAATTTAATATGGAAAGGTTGAAATTGGTTTCTATGAAAAGTTTATGTAGTGAATTGAAATTTATTATTTGTTTTCCTGTTGCTACCGTGTTGACACTATATAATTTCAAATATTTCAGCTGTATTTTGTAAACTATTCTCCTCTTCAAAATGTTCCACTTTGAATATATTTTTGAGTCACAAATATTTTGCCATGTATTGGGGGGGAAAAGTGAGGAAACTCCCCCCACCCCTTTGTCTCTGGCATCTTTAGATTTCCATTCTAGCTAATTCAAAGTTGCTGGTCCTGGGACAAGAGTCCGACCTGGGATGTTTTTCCTATCATAGGTGGTATGTGGTGGTTAACTTTTCAGCTGCTATAATTATACCACAATGCAAATCTAATTGCCTTTGATGTTTCGCTTATCTTTCTATCCTTGTGGCCTATTTTTAAGTATTCTTCTGGCACTTTCATAGTATATGTCACATTTTTATTTCCACAGTAGCTGTGGTAGCTCAGTATCATTGTTTTCAGGATACTTAGCCAACCTTGCATGAGTAATAAAAGAATCTGAAGAGCATGAAAATCTATGTATTCAAGATCTTTGCTATATTCAAAAAAAAAAAAAGTTTCTAGGGTCTACTGGATGTAAAAATATTCTTAATATTTACCTGAAGAGTTTATAGCCCTAGTCCAGTCTGACCCAGAACGACATATGAACAGAAGTTATTCTGAAGCAATAGTAATATTTTACATTTACATAGGACCTTTCATCTTAAGATCACAAAGGGGAAACTGAGACACTGAATTTAAGTGATTTGTCCAATGTGTCACTGTGAGACTATAGCAGATTTGGGCATAGAACTAGAACAAATTTCCTCACAGATCACATATTTTAATAAACCTTAAATTTATGTGGGTTATACATCCAGCTTTATGATAAAGACTTGTATTGCAGTATGCTTCTCCCTTGACCCTGCTCTTTACCCAAGGATTTATTACACACTTATGCTATTGTGATATATTTATGGTATTAAATATTTATTGCATATAAATTGATTAAGACAATGCTATATTATTCCCTAGTGTAGAATGAAGGCTCAATAATTGACTAGGAATAACACAGCTTTTCTGGCATTTGACAGATACTTTTCAATGGCCAAATCCATTGCTCAGCTAGTTGGAACAGAAGCACATACCTTCTCTAAACACTACTGCTTGGACTCCAGCACCAGAACAGATGTTCTCTGGCCAGGCCTTGTTACATAACCTCTTTTTCTAACAGAGATCATTTGCTTCATCATTCTATTTGAAATATAACTGTGTTCTAGACTTCTAATGTGCGTGGAAGGTGGTTCAATTTCAGCTTAGCTGGAGAACCCGTTGGCTCCCAAAAAATTGTTTTTGTGAGTGTGGAGAGGCAATTTGGAACTTTTACTGAATAACAGAGTAAATAAGATCCATGATGGATGGAAGAGATTTTTGCCATGAGTTTACCATCTCCAAGCACTTTGTCATGGGAAGCACTTGTGGAGCCAGACGAATATAGTCTGGCCAAGTGTTTCTGAATATGTCAAAAGGATACAATTGCTGTAGAACTCTTCTGCTAAATAGAGTCTAACACAGGGGTCAGCAACCTTTCAGAAGTGGTGTGCCGAGTCTTCATTTTATTCACTCTAATTTAAGATTTCATAGATTCATAGATTCATAGACTCTAGGACTGGAAGGGACCTGGAGAGGTCATCGAGTCCAGTCCCCTGCCCTCATGGCAGGACCAAATACTGTCTAGACGATCCCTGGACAGATGTGCCACTAATACATTTTAATGTTTTTAGAAGGTCTCTTTCTAGAAGTCTATAATATATAACTAAACTATTGTTGTATGTAAAGTAAATAAGTTTTTTAAAATGTTTAAGAAGCTTCATTTAAAATTAAATTAAAATGCAGAGCCCGCCCCTTCCCCCTGCCCCTCCGACCAATGGCCAGGACCAGGGTAGTGTGAGTGCCACTGAAAATCAGCTCATGTGCCGCCTTCGGCACGCATGCCATAGGTTGCCTACCCCTGGTCTAGTATATTCAGAATATACCACTTCATGCTGAAGAAACATACTTATACATAAATTCTTTTTTACAGTAATGCTTCCTTTTAAAATAGTTAAAATTAGGTCCCAGGACAAGAGTAAATTATTTTCCAAGACTGAGGCAAGTAGTTAAAGAATTTTGCAATAATAAAAGTAGGAATTTGTTGCTGTTATTTTACACTGGAAAGGGAAAAATTAAAATGTTTTATTAAACTCTTGACAAAAGTGAAATGTGAAGTTTGCCATCCTTCATAAAGTATGATTCCCCATTCATTTACAAATGAATGGCACAATATGGCTATTAGTATTTTGTTTGACATAGTTGTATATCAGATTTTATTCCAATTATTTATTACAAGCCAGGTAATATTAGCTCATATTGTACCATCTGTTTTTAAGCCAAAGTCTCAGCTGACTACTTCCCCTAAAAATCCAGTGATGCCATATGACCCATTGTATGTATTATACATTGCTATAAAATAAGAATAGTAAGAACAGCTCTTGATGCACAAAATGAAAACAGCTAAATTAACTTTACTTTATCAAAGCTTTACACACTGTATAATCAGATGCCCTTTCCAAATCAATAGGGAATTTATAGATCTGAACTTCTCATACAGTAACAAGCTATCAGAAATCAATCCTTTTAATTTACTACAGTTGTAGGTCGGACAAATTTTTGAATAGGAAATAATTGCAGAGTGTATTTTTGAAATCATGAAGTATGCTTATTTTCATAGTCATGTTATCCCACTGTCATCCAAATAAACATGAGGCTACTTTGACTCTAAATATTTATAAAATTGTTCTAAAATATATTGCAGAAGATTAGACAACTTTTAGCAATAATATTATTTTTGCTGAAGGTCACACACTAATGAAAATGTAAAGGCATTTGTTTCATTCCCAGATTATACTCTGTTGTTTTTATCAACAGATTAAACAATAGACTTGATGCAAGGTAAGTCAGATCCCTTGAAAGGATAAAATATTCAGAACCTTCCTTTGGAGATGTTATTGTCCTTTGGAGATGTTATTGGAAGGAACACTGATGCAGAGCACAAGTTTGAATTTTTATTTATAAACAAAAATAAAATTTTAAATTAAAAATTTGCGGTTATTTTCAAATTGCATGAAAATATCTAATATGCAGACAAATCTGGTAGCTCTTTTTTTTTTCCCACTACAACATTCACTGCATAACTTCACTTGAAGAAACTTCCTGCTACTATTAAGGTATATTTGTGTGCGCAGTAACTTACCTATTTTATTGGGTGGGAGATTTCTCCTGCTTGGAGGACAGCAATAACTTGGCTATTTGGTAGCATGGTGCTTTACTGGTAAAGAGCAGATTCTAATAATGTTTTCTTGCTGACGTTATATGAATTTTATATTAGGATGTTTCTGTGAATTCAGGCTGTCGGTCCTACATTTTGATGACTCAGTTAGTGGACTAATACTCTAGATTATGAGCAAACTGCAAAGGATTTAATTCTCACTTGAATCCTTCATTTTAACCATGAATTTTATATTTAGTAAGAGCCAGCTCTCCATATTTTTAATGTAATTAAAAACAACACAATTTTGCAAATTTGGGCCTTACAAGAAGTCATAAATAAGCTATATTCTACATCCTGGTGATCTATGAGAAAGCAGAGGCAAGGTTTTATCCCCTTTAAATATTGAAATAAATGTTAAATGCAAATCTCTTGCCTGTGTATAGAAACACGGTTTAGAGTATTACTGATACTCCCTTTCCCATGGATGGCACTGGGTAAGGAACTGACATTGCATATTTAGTTTCCATTAATATTTTTTCTCAGTGAAAATACAATAAGTCCAAACAAAGAGGAAATAATATGAGTGAGTCTCTGCATCTTCCAGTTACCATCCGTCTTAGTATCCAAAAGCTAAAGGAGTTGCCTGAGAAGAGGCTATCTTTGTAGATAAGAGGAAACAAACTCTCCCATGCAAACTGTGGGACACTATGGAATTGTAACAGTATTGAGGTCCTCTGTGATTTTTGACAGGATTGCATGTCAGGTAGTGCAAGATCTGCAGACTTTTTGGAGGAGCAACTGAAAACATTGTAGTAAGGGGCGGGGGGAGGAAGAATTACATATTCCTGGAAATGCTAGCAAAATTTCCTGACGCTTTTCAAGTACAGCTGAGCAAATAATTGGGGTATATGTGGCCAAGCTAATTTTTTTCACTTTGCCTTTGAAATTAAATGAAAGCCAAAACAATGTAGTTCAGGTTGACCTCAAAAAACAGTTCATTTTGTAATGAAATGTCGAAATGATTCATTTTTTACTTTTTTTTTTGACATTTTTTATGGTCATCCTAAGAAATCTCTCCCTCCTTCACATACCACAAACTACAATGCATTATTTAGCTTCCTCCAACACTAAGAAAATGTCTCTTTTGGAACCCATGGTCTGTTCTACAGAAATAGGGACACATGAGTTGGAGTTAGTAAAGAAAACCATGCTAGATGTGCAGGAAAGAGATTGTCAGGAATGACACTAAAAACCTTATAACACAAGTACTATACAGTTTTTTCTTGAAGGCGGTGAAGCAGAGCTATAGCCTATAAATATAGTCAAGAGGTGTCTTGTGCCACTAAAATCCATTCCAAGCAGACTTTACACCTCTGAGTTCCCTGCTTCCTGGGATACAACAGCAAATATCAGCATATCCCAGGACTGAATCAAGCCTAAGAACTACAGTGTTTATGGGATTGTTAATCATATGTGGAGCTCTTACCCCTATGTCACCAGTTTAAGTTCAACCCAAGGCAGCAGTGATCAAAAGTAGTTACCATATGATGGTTTTTTAATGGTCTGGCTGTAAGGAATTGCTGGTCTTAGTCCATTTTCTGGTAGATAGATGTCCTGGCTACAAAACTACAGCGACAGTTACCAGCCTCTTGGTGATCTTAGCAGAGAGGCCTAGAACAGAATGGGCACAAAGACTATACCATCTCCTCTCCTGTGGAGTTGCCAGTGCCACGTGCCACCTATTTGAATGAAGTACTTTTGTCAAAGGGACATTTTTCACAAGAAATAAATGAACTTTAAACTTCAAAAAGATTAACTTTTGAATATCTATTAATATACCAGGTAAAATAACTTTATCATTTTATTAAGGTTTTCAGTCTCACATTCAGCGCTATGCATTTTCATTTGTAAAATAAATTTTATAAAAAGTAAAGGATTGAATAAACTATAGAGAATAAATTTTTACACTTAAAGGACATCCATCCAATATGAGAACCTGTAGGATATATCAGATATTAAACTGATAAGAACAGATTTAAGAGTTTATTAGAGAATGTTTAAAAATAAATGATACGGAGAGTTTGAAATGTCAGTAATTGATCATTGGGGGTAGCATACAGAGTATAGAGGGATGCTAGTAGTTTGGTATTGGACAGCCCATAACATATACAGTCTGCCATGTTCCCAATGCGGGGTGTAAGGTGGGTGAGATCATGATACAGTGAGGAAGCAGTGAGGGTACATCACTCATACATACAGGTTACAGACAGTCATGGGTAAAGATAAGCGGGCTGGGTAATGGGGATAGGATGACCCTCACATGGTGGAGTTCAGTTCAGCAGGTTCAGGGATCAGAGGATAAAGGCCAGCAGGGGAGGTCCACGAGTTTTCTCCCCCTCGTGGGTTCACAAAGTCACCCCGGCTCACTCTTGGTATTGGCGGTGGCCGGTGATGTGCTCTGTGTAAATGTCTCTAGACCATCGAATAGTGTCCGAGACCATTAGGTGTCTCATGAGCCGCGCGTAACAACGGCCCACCCCACAGGTCCGAAGTACGCGTTCATTACAGGGGTCCCAGGCACCCAGAGCCCCAACGATCAGAGCATCGGTGTAGACCTCCTAGCCCTTTGTCCGCAGGGAGTCTGCCAAGGGAGTGTATTTTTCAAGTTTGCGAGCTCAGGCTTCGCGGAAGGCCGGGGTCCTGTTCTCGAACGGGATCGTCACGTCGACGAGGATGATCTTTTTCCGATCCTCGTCCGTGACGACGATGTCTGGGCGCAGTGGGCTGTCGATGTCGGGGATGGTGCGGTTGACCGTGATCTCTCCCAGGTGCGGGGCGATGGCCTTCACTAGGCGGTCCTGGATGGCGTTGTGGCGCAGCTGCCAGGCTCTGACGTGAGGCCTGCTGCTGCACTGGACGTGGGGCAGGGTCTCCAGGGTGTACCCGCACTTCCTGCAGCGCTTGTCCCGGTTCCCGTGGTGGACGGCTCCATTGAGCAGGACGCAGTTCAGTCGGGCGCGGTGTATGAACCGCCAGTCGGCGAATCGGGTGAAGCTGCCCGCAGGGAGAAAGTGGTTGCTGGAGTCCCACTTGCTCGTGACCTCAAAGGCTACTATAATTGCTTTCAGTCTTGGCTTTTCCACTGATAGCATTTTGTTGTTGAGAAGAGTAATAAACTAAAAATTTGTGAGAAATCTAGGAGAGTAATTAATACTATATGCAATTAATTTAACGAGAAAAGCAGGGCCTCTCTTTTATACTACACTCTCAAGGGGTCCATCAACATAAAATCTTAAAGGAACTTTATTCTTATTTTTTAGTCCAAGTTTCTTTCTGCATACTGCTCCCATTGTGTTAAACATCTGGTAAAGGCATTTGTTAGTGCTAATATTTTATAATTTATAACATGGTCAGACTGGAGAGTAGGAGGAAGAAATCCTGTTCTCTCTATGGTGGGCTATTCCTGCTGCTACAGAGCTAGTGAAGTTTTTATTCATCACAACCACAGATAGATGATAAGCTGTGTTGGATGTACTAGCATTTCCAAGATGGCAAGAGCTTTGCCAGTTAATTTCCTCACCTGGATTTTCAAATGGCATGTTTTTATTCACGTTGGAAATGCACAAAAGCACAAGTAATATGCTTTAATTAAAAAATAGCTAATGTGTTTGCAGGATTGGACCCCAAGCTAGAAACTTACATCAGCATGTATTTAACTTTTCACAGTCGTTGTGACTTCAGCTGGAGTACTCACATGTTAAATTTACACACTGGCTTAAAAATTTGAGAACTGTGCCATAAGAAAGTAATGAGGATGCTTGTTGTTTTCCATCTCAGTTTCAACTGTGAAGTCCACGTTTGTAACAAACTAATGCTCTATCATTATTATCTTTATAAAGAAACATCTCCCTCTCTCCTGTGTACTCAGATTGCGATACAGCATAATAAAAACAAACAAATTAAGATATAGTAATTTTGTAAATCTGAGCATTCAAGCAGATAAAAGCAAAGGTATTCCAATAAAAGATTGGATGTGAGGGAAAGGTAATGAACAAGAGACCAAATGAGTTAATTCTTATAAACACTTTGAGGAGAGAGGTTATGTAAAATGGATTTCAAAAAGAAGCAAGTTCCACAGCTGTGCCCAACTGCCTGCTGATTTAAGACAATACTGATAGTGTGGTATGTCAAGTGTAATGAGTCTCAAGGTAATATAACCAGATCTTCAAAACAGCAGCAAACGAGGGTGCTTGATCACACAAAATTTTGAGCTCTCCTGCAAAGTGTGTAGTTTACTCATCTCCCACTAAAATCAATGGGATTCCAGGAATCCCAAGGAGCACTTCGTGCTTTGTAGGTCCCTAGAAAAGGATGCAGAGCAAGATGCAGAGCACGCTTTATGTATTCTGCTTCATCTCACTCAGTCTACACTCTACCATCTGCTCCTTAAAATTATAGTTCAATTCCTCTAAGCTTCAGTTTTATTGTTTTGGAGAGTAGAAAAACTTGGCTGGAGTATAATATTTAGAGTCCATTTTTTGCTTACTCTTTAGAAAACTTACAAGCACATGAGCAATAAAAATGTATACAAGTTTCTTACCATTTCAGCCATGAACTCCTCATTATCTGTTGGCTGTCCATTCAGAATTAACAGAAACCACAACCTTAGCTCCCTTCCCTTTCTAGAACCCACACAAACCTGGGAGAATAGATAGGCTTTGTAGTGTCATGGAGACTTGGGTTTTGTTGAACTGAAATGGAAGCAAGTTAGATATTTAAAGATAAATTTCTGCTCTTAGAAACAGCTATTTAAATCTAGAATAACTCTAAATTTATACTACAGTAACCGCGAGCAGAATTTCCCTAACTAGTTATTTGCATGTGTATCTGAATGCATAAATTGTATACATGCATTTTTCAACCCTCACCCATAAAAATCTGAGCCACAGGATTTAAAAATGAGTCAGCTGTTTTCTACCAATACAGTTGCTATTGTCAGTTAAATATTGAACGACTACAAGACTCAAATTAAGCAACATCACATTAGGAAAAAGAGGGGGAATATCAGATAACAGGTTTATTTTGAGCTGTCATCAAAATCAGCTACTAGACTAATTTAGGGCTCTGTGTCACTAACAAATTTGTCTTGGGTTTGTTAAAATCTTTAGCCAGCTAACATAAAGAATATCAGTAATAGAATCATTACATTATAAATATAAGCTAGAATATTTGTAATTCCAATTTCTGATCCAGAGTTACTCCAGAACACATACTTTACTCTTCTTTATGTAACCATACCTACACCATGCAGACGTTACCTTTCAATCCTTGTGCCTTTTTGTCACTGAAAAGGTCAGTAGACTTGATTAGCCATCCAAAAGTTAACTTTCCCCAAAATCTACTGCTGTAGATCTTCTAAATATTCTGGAATTAACTTCTTAACTGACGTCACAAAGCAATATTGTATCTTCTGATATATAAATCTTGTTCTATAGGTCTTTATAGGAAAGATATATAATATTTTTGTCCATCTGCCATGTGATCTATCTGAAAACATATGCCCCCTAACTGGAATTTCTATTTGCATAACTTGCTGTCTCCACATGATTGTACTCATTTTGTTTCTTCTTGTAAAAAGAAAAATATTGTCAGAATGGAAAAATTGTGAAATTTTTGTTATACTTAATTTTTAAAATTCACAATTTCAAATAAAACCACACTTTCAGTGTTTCTTTTTATATGACATATTGTAACTTGTGAGTATTTCTTGACATGTTGTAAGTTTAACACAAGATAACTTTCTGTATACTAAATCCCTGACTTAAAACCAGGAAAACAAGAAACGGCTGAATAAAGTTTAAAACAATGCACTTAATCTATATCCTACATTTTATAGCAAATTGAGGGTTTGAACTTCCATGTCCTCAACTCTCACTGAAATGGAAGTTGCACATGAAGGAGGCTTGCAGGATCAAGCCCAAAGACCAGGGCTAGCGCTTCCATTAGGCGACCCTAGGCGGTTGCCTAGGGCGCCAGGATTCAGGGGGCGGCATTTTGTGCGCTCCCCATGGGGCACATGGGAGCTTCCAGTTCCGCTCCCATCTTGCCACCAAAGAAGGACCTTCTGCCGAAGTGCCACGGAAAACAGCGGCAGGCAATTGAGTAGCTCAATGACGATGACTGTCGCCTGCGGCATTTCGGCAGAGGGTCCTTTTTCGGTGGCGCAATGGGAGTGGAACCGGAAGCTCCCACGCGACCCATGGGGAGCGCACAAAATGCCACCCCCCGAATTCTGCCTAGGGCACCAGAAACCCTGGCACCGCTCCTGCCAAAGACTACCCAGTGCAGGGGCGGCTCCAGCCCCCAGCACACCAACCGCATGCCTGGGGCAGCAAGCCACTGGGGGTGCTCTGCTGGTTGCCACGAGGGCAGCAGGCAGGCTGCCTTTGGCGGCTTGCCTGCATAGGGTCTGCTGGTCCTGCGACTTCGCTCCTGCAGAAGGTCTGCCGAAGCCATGGGACCAGCGGACCCTCCGCAGGCAAGCTGCCGCGTGCTTGGGGCGGCAAAATGCCTAGAGATGCCCCTGACCCAGCGACAGGATTTGCATGAAATATTTATCCCCTGGAATAGATTGAGGATGTATTTTCACCTCTAACACTGAATTTTCTTTCTTTGGATGACACTGCTGCTTTTGAGGAGACGTTAAACAGATCTTTACAATTTTTGGTTATTAAAAAGTTGCATGAAATTTATCAGATAAGGGATGTTAACTCTAATGGTTCTGGTCAAATTCCTACTCAGGTAGTTACAGTAGGGCCTACATTTGCCATACACTTTTATTTGAATAGTCTTTACTTTCTGTTTCAAACCATTATGGAGCATTACTATGCACTCTGAAACTCCTGCTGCTCTGTTCATACATACATGCATACATTTAAATGGTTTGTAATGTATTCCCTATCATATTCTTTACTTTTATGGAGTTGATGATATTTAATAGTTGTAAAGCATTTGAAATCTGTATGCTATGCAGACATTATAGTTCTAATTGTAGTGCTGTATGTACAAGATAACATGAAGTGAGTGGAACAGTTGACTGGAAGTCAGAATTTTGGGTTCTAGTCCCAGTTCTGTATTTTTATTTAAAAGTCTTATCAAATCTTCATTCTGGCCCACATAATGAAAAGGGAAGGAAAACTGGCAGACCTCTGGCAGGAGGCTGCAGTATTAGGAATGTGCTGCTTCTATGGCATCAACCCTTTTGGATCCTGTAGACACTCTTCCATCAGGATACAAATCTGTGGCTGAGGAGATGAGCTGAAGGGAAGGAGTATGGGACATACCACACTGTGCATCATCTCTATGTGCACACTCCTCCTCTAACTCCACAAGGATTCCACTCAAAAATTAATCCACAGAGTATAAATTTTGGATGACCCAATTTTTCTCAAAATTTCTCAATGTTTGGGAACAATGCTGGGTTCATCTCTACCTAAGTCTCCCTATGATTTAGAAGAGATGCCAATGTATACCTAACTATGCCCTTTAACCTAATTACACAGTAACCCTTTGCTCATGTCTCTTTCTCTAAATAGCTAGACAGCTTTATATGACCATTTTTCTAAGTTGGCTTTTTGTAGATGTGAAATATTTTCATCAAATTCCTCTGAAAATTTATTGTAGCAAATATGATATTGTTTCCAGCTGTTTCTATCCAGAACTGATATTAAACACTGGAAGATAAGAGAAAACCAGATCATTTTCTCTATCGGTCTGACGTTAACTCCTGGGAATTAATAACATTCAGAATGAATGTCAGATTGCAGTTGGAAAAACTAGAGTCAGAGATCTCAACCAGCAGCAGATGTGAAAGCAGAATACTGATCCAATTATTACCTAGCGCTACAAAAACTGGAAAAATATTCTGGAGGCCAACAGAGACAGTCATTCTTTCTGGGTGGCCTGTTCGTCTTGTCTCTGAGCTCCATTTCAGAGCGTCATCCATGAGGAAAGTCTTTGGGTCACAAGGACCCATTAAAAATTCAGCTACCAAGGAATTATACCATTCTGTCTCAATACACATTAGACTTGGTCTTCCTGTCCATGTTGACATAAAATATAAAAAATGCATAGAAAGAGACAACCAGATTCATTAACATTCTCTTTAGTGACACATCCTAAGGGGATAACACACAGCTGTTTCAGCACATTTCCATATCATTGCTTTGCTTTCATGTGGACTGACACTTCTAGTGATGTGAAATTATAACAATGAAAGAAGAGGAAACCCTATCCCCATCATTCGCTCACCAGAAGCAATTGATCCAAAGCACTAGATGCTAACCACAGACTTTACGTAATGCTTCAAATTATCATTAATGATATTACTTGTGGGATGAAAATATTTCAATCAAGGCAAACAGCTGTAGGCTATTTACATATTTGCAGAAGTAATGAGTACATTTTACTCTTACCCATGTCATCTGTAAATTATACTGCATATGTTTTCAGTGGTTTTTGAGGGCATCATATGATGCAGAGATTTTTTTTTCTATGTCCACACCTACTTCTCCTAAACAGACACCACTCTTAACAGTTTGTTCAACACATTGGACAGCATCTCACCAGTGATGATTCTTTTGAAAGCACAGACTGCTGCCATGACTGAAAACCCATAAAGCATGCTCCTAAAAAAAAATCTGCCAGACAACTCTCATAGCATTATATAGCTGTAAAAGCAACAGAATGCTTTAATTATGGGGAAGAAGGTAGAGGAGGGAGAAAGGAACTACTGCTGAAACTGAAATAATTTTTCACATAAAAAAAAATCTGCTCTAGAAGAAAATCCCTTTAAGCACAGTGCATACTCCTATGTTAAACTTGGGTGGAGGGCTACAAAGAAGTGGAAACAAAATATCTACTTCTAATAAAAGTTCTAGAAGTTCTAGAAAAGGCAATAACACTCAGCAGGTATTCCATGTCACTAAGTAGGATCAGTTTCCTTGACTTGCATTCAGAACTGGCAAATCTTGTATTTATAGTTGAATCTCAGTAGCTCAGCTGCCCTAAAATCTGCTACCATGCTCGTAAACTGAGCAGACAAACAACAATCTGATGCTCTTGTCCTCAGGGGGCTGATCCAATATTTATTCTCTCATTTGGGCAGTGGCTTAGACAAGATGCATAGCATGAGGCTGAAAAGAAATATTTGAATGCAGTGATGTAGTACCCTTCCTTCAGGTAGTTGACAAAATGTTGTGGGATTCTGGACACCTCTTTATTGGTTCTACCATGATCCTTTCATTTGAGTGTCTAACAGGACTTTGTGGAAGGTTTTTTTGTTTGTTTTTTTTTGTAGCAGAATTCCTTTTCAAAGCTCATTGTGAGCTTTTAGTTCTGTGACTTTTATCCGTATATTACTTCTAGAATGAAACAAGCCTTTAAGACACACATGATCTGTCAATAAAAAATTTTAAAAGCGCCATTGTAGGGAATTGATCCTTCTCTCTATAGGAGTGGCAGCAGCAGCAGCTGTGGAAACAATGCAGCCAATGTAGCGGGAAGAACAGGTTATGATTTGACAGTTCCCTTCAGCAAGGATGTGAGTTCTACTATTCAACTGATATAGAAATGCAATTCTTCGTGAATTGAATACTATGCAAATCCCATAGGGAGGTGTTTGCCTCACCATAAGATGACGCCTGTTTATGAAATTGATGTAGTGCATGTATCTGCAATTTTTCTTTAACTTTCCTAGACAAAATTATGAATGTTACAAGGTTTATTTTTTTAATCAATTAGATGCAAAATTAACATACTGAGTAAAGGAAGGGTACAGCAGGGGAGATGTGTATGTGAGCCCTGGAAAACAGATATGGACCTGAGTTGCTCTACTCTCCTGGTCCTTTTTATCGGCTTTTTCTGCCTTTTTTTTTGTGCCCCCCGCCCCCCCAAAAAGGGAAGTTAAAGGGCTCCAAAGTTGCTTCAGAATTTTTTTAAAAATTTTGTTCAGGAAATGAGCTGATATTTATTATTTTCTTTTTAGATTCTTATTTGAGGGCTAATACTTTACTTTTACTCATATTGCCTGTACCTTCTCAGGTATTTCCTCTTTGATTTCTATAACTATTACAGTGAAAATTACTACAACCTGCTTTTCTAATATTTTCTAAACTGAGAGCCTACTTCTATCTACTTCTGCTTTTCGAGAGTTATGCATCTTGTTTAGTGATCTGATAGGTTTGTGTTGCACTGATATTGAAGACACCATGGCAAAATTTAATTTTCTTTTTTCCTGTAGATCACCTTAAATAATTCACTATTTTGCTCTTTCCTGTTTGCTTATCATAGGGCAGTAGGTCATTTTGCCTAGCTATGCCCTTTGTGGTTGATTATTTTACCACATTGTGCAGTTGACACAATGAAGCTGTACAACTAGGAAGTTGTACGGTATTTTTCTTTTAAATGATGTAAGGGGCTTTTGCCAGTATAAACAGTTTTAGGATATTATTCCTTGATGAATTCTCAACATTCCATTTTAACTCTCTAGTAAAATGCCACTTTTTGACTTCTCTTACTTATGTCACTCAGTTGTTCACTATTCTCCTCTCCACCATTTAACTATATAGTCTATTGCTTTCTTGTGATGGAACAAACTTCCTGCAAGAGCACTATGATTATTTTAACTGCATGAAATATATGCTTTAATGGTCTTTATGACACTTGGCATCTGGCTGTTCAATATGAATTGTATCGGCTACAGTGGTCTGGTCAATACATATGTACCTTGTATTAATTTTAATTTTCAAATCTGTATTTAGCCAGGACAGACAAGGAACACCTAGGGTGAAGTATTCATTAACATGCAAAAAGAAACTCCTCCAAAAGGGATGTCTGGTTAGATTCACAATGGGGGGTGAGGGTAGGGACTCTTTGAAAGGCGTCAAAATGTTAAAGAAAACCTTACAGTGTGGTTTCTAATTAGCTTTTATGTGAAAACTTTGTGTATCCAATTTAATGGACTTGCATCTTAAGTTCAAAGGGTTTTCTTTCTTTTAAAAATGATTGAAAGTACTTTGGAAGTAACAGACATGCAATCAAGCAGGAAGAAGGTAAAGATTGTATATCTGCAGAAAAGAATTACAGTAATTAAACTAATTAAACTAAACCAAGTTGTGACTTTGAAATAAAATTGTACTTGTGTGTTGATGTCTGGACCAAAATGGTTTACATGCAGTCAACTTATGTATGTAAACTTAACACCTAGATTCTCAAAAGACATACAAACTCTTGCAAAAACATCTTAGTCTTATCGCCATTTACACATGCCAGTTCAACACCGTATTTCATTAACTCTTCACAGAGCAGATCTAGGTGACTTAGGGGTGAAATTCTGGCCTCATTGAAGTCAATGGCAAAACTCCCACAGACTTCAGTAGGGCTAGGATTTCATCTATTATGCTTAAGGTGTTTTAAGGATCCTTATCCAAGCAAAGCACTAGTTGACTTCATTGGGAATTTTGCTTGTGTAAGGTTTTTATTAGCCAGACCTACGAGGGAGACATACAACAGAGGTGGAAAAAGTTTGAAATAATTGTAATAATCCTATAATACTGTTAATGGCAGCATTAAGCCTTAATACATTTCAGGTAATTCAAAATTAACATGACAAGATTCAGAATTCTTTTAAAACCAGATACTAGACACTGTACTCTTCACTATTTTGCTAAGAATGTTAAGTACATAGAAGATTGTTTCAGTAAATGTAATGACATGGCAAACCAAAAACTCTTATATGCATGTCTGATAAATAGACTTGGAAGGGTTAGATTTGTATCTGCACATGTCACTACATGTCAATTTCACCATAAATGCACAGACTGATGAAAAATACTTTGAATTGATAATAGTCTATGTTTACAGATAGGCGAAGTAAGAAAATGCTTCTTGAGAAATTATTAGAGTTTGATTTAAGGATATTTACTTTGTATATTTTGACACATCTGCTTCCTCCCTTTCTTTCCCCAACCCCTGATGCTATAAATTCAAGATGTGGGATAATGCAACAAAATCAAATAGTTACTGTGATAATCTCCACACATTATCTGCATTAAATGCAGCAAATGTTTATAGTGGTTTATGTCTTTGTTTTATCATAACAAATTTTGCATCCAAGAACCCATATAATATATTTAAAAAGTTGATACTTACTACTGTGTGTTTCTATTGCTTTTCTTCTTCCTCATTTTTCCACTTCACTCCACTTCTATCATCCTTGTTAGAAAACGAATCCTGTTGAAGAGAAAGTGCTAAATCCTCAGGAATAAATGGGTAATCAAATAAAAGAGAGCCTGCAAGATGCTTCTTTACAGAACAACTTGTTGTAAAACTACAGCTCTACTCTGAAAAGTGACTGTAAATATGGCATCGTGGCGGATGTCTATAATTATTATCTCTTAATGACTTCCAGATCAACTTTGCTTAGTTTGCAAGTAAACTTTTTCTAACTGCTTTCTCTGCAAACTCAACTTGAGCTAAAAATCAAGCTGTGCTAATGCTACTGCTGCTTCAGGAGCCAGTAATAAAATGTTCTGTGGGCTAAATTCTGTCCTCAATTGCATCTGTCAACCCCTTTGTCATCAAATGGTCTGCAATAAGAATTTAATTAACGATTCTGCTAATAAACATATAAGAATTAGACTTTGCCTACACATGGAATGATTCGTGATTATTCTTGATTAACGCCATGTGTAGACATTTTTTCAATTCTGGAATAAGAGTGCCTTGTTCCTGTTTAACAGGGCTCCCTGACTACTGGGGCGGCTGGCTCCAAAAGCTGTAGGAGTCAGGCAGCCCAATGAGCCAGCTGACCCAGAAATCTGGAAGCCCTGGAGTCTCTGGTCCAGGGTTAGTCCATATGGCAGGACTGACTATGAGCTGTGGATCCTGGAAACCTGTGCCAGGACTTCCAGAGCCAGGAGTCTGGATGCCCTGAAAATCCCGGCTCAAGTGAGCTCTCAGGCAGGGATGGATCCAGGCACCAGCGCAGAAAGCAGATGCTTGGGGCGGCCAAGGGGAAGGGGCAGCACATCCGGCTCTTCGGTGGCTGGTCCCTCGGTCCCTCTTGGAGGGAAGGGCCTGCCGCCGAACTGCCACTGAACAAGAAAGTGGCACAGTGGAGGTGCCACCGAAGTGCCGCCGATCACAATCATGGCTTTTTTTTCCCCTGTCGCTTCGGGCAGCAAAAATCCCGGAGCCGGCCTTGCTCTCAGGGCTTCCAGGCTCCCTGTCACAGAGCCAGCAGTCTAAACCTTGAGATCCCCATCTAGAGACCGGGCTTCCAGCACTGCCTGTCAACTAGGTCCCCAGCTTAAGAGTTGGGCAGCCCTGTGAATCAGCTGGCCTGGTAGTCTGTAAACCCTGGGGATCCTGGCCATTGGGCAGACCCTAGACCCACAGTGCCTAGGAACCCTGGGGTCTGAATTCCTAGGCAGTCCTACAGGCAGGCTGCTAAGGAGCTGGGCGGGCAGGTTTCCACTGTGTGCCTGATGGGTAAATTTTGACACCTGCCTGATAGGTTTCTTTGGAAGATTAGTCAAAATTGGCAGGTTTCTTAAAAAAAAAAATTGCTTTCAAAGAATCTGCTTTTTCCTTCAGAAAATTTCTGACGCAACTCTACTACTCATCTTGTGGCTGAATCCATCCTTTGTCACCATATAGCAGCCAGCAGAGTAACAATCAAACTAACATTTGTATGCATAATATTCATAAAATAACACAGGCATTTTCCATATCTTTTGCACACATGGCGTCTGGAAAAGACAAAAAGCAGAAAGGGTGGTGGGGGAAGAGCCCAACAGCCATTTTTTTGAGAGGAATAGTAGTTAGGTCTTACAGCATGTCTGGACTATTTTTTAAATGGTTGCTCTAGAGCTGTAGCTCTCTTTTGCTGTGAAAATTAATGGGCCAGGAAGAAGCACGATGGGTTTCTACACTAAAGGAGTGAGCTGTAACCTGTGTTTGATTTTTTTGGCTGCATCTGTCAACATTCCTAAAATAGAAAGAAGGGTGACAAGACAGCTAAGGGGTTAGAGGGTCTAGATTTAAAACCCTTTCTATATTTAATTTTGTATAGCTGATTATTATTATTTGTATTATGGTAGTTCCTAAGAACCCTAGTCATGGACCAGGACAGGTAGGCACTATATAAAGACAGAACAAAAAAACAGTCCCTGTCCCAAAGAGCTTGCGAGCTAAGTATAAGATAAGAGACAATAGATGGATACAGACAGATGGCAGAGTACAAGGAAACAACAAGGCAATATTAGTCAGCATGATAGGCTGTGGTGTCAACACTCCAATAGCCTAACAATTATCAAGATTTTTGTAGGTATGATGGAAAATGAGAGTTTTGAGTAGGATTTTGAAGGGGGATAATGCATCCGTTTTGCAAATGTTTATGGAGGAGCTCCTCCCAAGCATAAGGGGACAGCATGAGGAAAAGCATGAAGGTCCTTTTGAAATTTTAACGATTGGGTGATGGAAGCTGGCATCATGGGACAATCGGAGGCAAGAAATGACATCTTATTAGTGAATGAGAGGTGATAGGTGGAGTGGGAATAAACTGTAAAGAGCCTTAAAGTAGCTTATGTTTGATGTGAAGCCAGTGGTGGGATGAAAAGAGGGGGATGACATGGTCGAAGTAATGGGCTAGGAAGATGATCTTTGCAGCAGCATTCTGAATGGATATGAGCAGGCCACTATTGTATTAGTCAAGGCCAGAGGAAAGGATGTTGCTGTAAGTGAGATGTGAGATGATGAGAGCCTGGATGAGAGTTTTTTAGTTATGTGGATGAATAGGAAAGTCCATATCTTACAGATATTACGCAGAAAGACTCTGTAGATTTTAAACATAGTCTGGATGTGAGGACCTAGAAAGAGGTCTGAATCAAAGATGGCACTCAGGTTACAGACCTCAGTGTTAAGGAGCACAATGAGATTGTCCACAGTGATCAAGAAAGGAGGTACTGGGGAAGGTTGAGGGAGGGGATTTAAGAGCTATGTTTTAGTCATGGCAAGCTTGAAATGATAACTTGACATTCATGAGGGGATGTCAGAGAGACAGGCCACATTTTTAGTTTGGAAAGAAGGGGACAGGACTAGGGGAGAGAGTGAGATCTGGGAGTTGTTAGCATAGACATAGTTGAATTTGAGTTTAAAGATGAGATTGCCCAGTGATTAGTAGTAGAGGGGAAAGAGAAGTGGACCAAGAACTGAGCTCCACAGAAGGCTGGAGGGGGGATGAGGAGGATGATCTGAAGGAACAATTAGAAAGGTAGGAAGCGAAACCAGGAAAGGCCAGTCATAGAAGCTAAGGGAGGACATGATTTCAAGAAGAGGAGCATAGATTATGGTGTTGAAGGTAGCTGTCATATCAAGGTGAATGAGAATGAAGTACTGGTTCTAGGCTTTGATTAGGAAGAGGTCATTAAAGATTTTAGCAATAGCAGTTTCAGTGGAGTGCAAGGTGTGGAAGCTGAACTGGAGAGGGTCTAAATGAAATAGAGGCGAGAAACTCCAGCCAGCAATTGTAACTGCATGTTCAATGAGTTTAAAGGTAAGAGGGGTATAACTGTTATGATGGGAGTAACTAAAACATGTTTATATTGTGAGGGGAAAGAATCAGAGGCAAGTCAGAGGTTAAGGACAAGGGAGGGGCTGAGACTTAATATGAGGAAGATCAGTAAATGGAATGGGACAAGTGGAGGAGAAGAGCAGACAAGAAACATCTACATCTATGACATGAGGGGAGGAGGAGGGGAGATGTCATGATGTATTTTGTTAAGTCTCTTGGAATAAATTGGAAAGATTCTCTGTGGAAAGAGACATGGGGAAGGGGAGGGTTTGAGGAGGAGTCAAAGGTGTTTTTGTCTTTTTTTATTACTGTACAGTATTTCAGTAAAAGTAAAACTAATTGCCTTCATGATGTCTCTTGTTTCTTATATTGAATTAATTTCCTCATACTTAAGTATCTGTTTGTTCCTCAGTTTTAGTGTCTGTCTCTCTTCTGCTGTATACTTTCCCTATACAGTAACTCCTCACTTAAAGTCGTCCCGGTTAAGGTTGTTTCATTATTACACTGCTGATCAATTAGGAAACATCCTCGTTTAAAGTTGTGCAATGCTCCCTTATAACGTTGTTTGGCAGTTGCTCACTTTGTCCACTGTCTGCAGAAAGAGCAGCCCATTGGAGCTAGCTGCTAGGGGCTTGGAACCAGGGTGGACTGGCAGCCCCCCATCAGCCCCCCTGCTCCCGAAAGTTCCCTGTGAGGCAACCACCCAGCAGGCTATCAGTTGCTGGCAGTTCAACTGTCCGTCCCCCCACTGCCATGTGCTGCTCCTGCCCTCTGCCTTGGAGCAGCTCATGGGAGCCTCCTGCTTGCTGGGTGGGGGAGGGAAAGAGGGGGCTAATGTCAGGGTATCCCCCTCCCCCTGCTCCTGCCCCTCGCTTACCCCTTCTCCATATAGAGCAGGGTGGGTACATGACAAGGCTCAGGATGGAGAGAGCTTGCTGGCCGCAGCTGCTGTCTCAACTTACTGATATACTTAAAAAGGCAATGTAATTAGAGTGGGGTCCATGTACTTAGAGGGGAAATGCGCATCTCTCTCCCCCACACACAGGGTGTGTGTCTCTGTCTCTACCTGACATGCTGTCTCCCCTCCCTCCATTCGTGCTGCCATGTAAAGTGTGAGGTTACATTAACAACAACGTGTTAACCCTTAAGGGCTCAGCCAAATGCTAGTTCATCATTTAGCAGTAAGGCATTCCCTGGGAAATATCCCACCCTCTTCCACCCTCTAACTTCACCACCTCAATCAAGCTTCACAATCATCATTGCTGTGTAGGGTATTAAACTGTTTGTTTAAAACTTATTGCATGTGTGTGTGTGTAGTTTTTTGTCTGGTGAAAAAAATTTCCCTGGAACCTAACCTCCCCTATTTACATTAATTCTTATGGAGAAATTGGATTTGCTTTACGTTGTTTTGCTTAAAGTCATATTTTTCAGGAACATAACTACAACATTAAGTGAGTTATTGTACTGTTTTCTCTCCCTTCTATTTAGTAAATCTGTCTTTTTAACGTGTTTGATATTCTTTCTTTCCATTTCCCCCTCTTCCTCTTGAGTGTGCTTGCTGTTTTGGCCTTTTTCTCCATTCATCCTCCCATTTCTTCCACCACTTCCTTTAATACAACTTTATCCTTTCTCAGACATCTGGCTGCTTTTTCCTTTTTTTCTTCCTACCTTAATTGCATTAGCCCATATTTGCTAATGTAAACAGTCTAATGTAGCCTGCTAAAATCCAAGAACCTCCAGTGGATTTTGGATGAATGTTAGAGGATTTTGAATCCATAAATGTTGAAACAATGTAAGCTTTGAATTTACCTCTTTGTTCAATAATTATAAGGTTCAATAAGGGCACTATCCTGAGGAGTGCTGAACAGATGAAAATCCTATTGTCCATTAAACAAAATGCTGTCTAGATATTTGGGACTTATGTAACTGGGCATATATACATTTGTATCTTTTCTAAACTAATGTAATTATTTTTCATTTTATAAAGAGGCACCAGTTATCATAATTAGTCAAAATAACGAAAAATTAAGATAAGAAACATAAACAGATGTGCACATTATTACAGCTGGCCCAATCTTTTATGATCAGCGTAATTGTGGGACTTTAGTATTTCAGCAGAAACATAAATGTGCAATGGCAACTACTCTTTCAAGTTGATTTAGAAAACGGTAGATCTGTTTTCAAGAGTGCGTGTTGTAAAAGCCATGGAATAGCTATCTTTTCAGGCATAGCTTTATGTTCAGAGGCTTTTGTCTTCAGGCATTTAATCTTGAAGAGGTTATCTCATGTTGACTTTCTGCAGTCCATCATCTGTTTTGTGAGCTGGGTTGCTGTCAAGTTCAGAGAGACTTTTTCCCAAATATAGTTCTTCATATTGCAGTTGTTCTAATTGAGGACATTTTCTCTCATTGCAGACTGTTTTATATTTCTTTAAGGCAAGTGAGGCATTCTAGTGGTTAGGTGTAATTTGTTTTCTTCAGTGGATTTCCTGTCATGCACAAATGTAAAGTTTTCTTCACCCTTGGTCCAAGACTTTTGTTTTCCTTGCCTGTGTGCATCTGTGTTTGCCTTCACCACAGGTCATAAAATATACTTACCCAGCTGATTCTCAGTGGATGCCTGACAAAAGCTAATGTACTATTCTTTAACTTAATTTGGTTTTACCATCATATTCAGGATCACAAGGTCACAATGCATTTATATTTTTTCTTCTAGAGCAACCTTGATTATACTGTAGTTCAAATCTATCAGGTTATTTAAGACTGATCAAAAACTTCAGTGAATCATTCTGACAATTCCATTTAGTCCTGTATTTTCAGATGCTCTTCATGTTTTATTGCAACAAAGAAATTACTTCAGCTTACAAAAATAGCCTTATGAAGTGTGAGGTTTACACACACAATATGTCTGTGCACATGCACATCGTCAGTGTAACATACCTCTGCAGTGACAGGTGCGATGCCTACATAAAAGTCCATCTGTCTACTTCCTGCTCCGAAGTACTCAAAGCTGAACACATTTCTACCAAAACTCTGCTGCTCTCCTTCTTTCTTCTTCAGCTAATTCTTTGGGCTGGCAGAGGTGTGGAGAAGGCAGGAGATGGTGTCTCAGAGACTTGGGATATTTATTATCTAGTGTTCCAACCCATGGAACGCTAGGACCAGTAGTCATGCTCCTGTTTAATTTCTATGAGCCATAATCATCCCTTATGTGAAAAATCGCTGAGGAGTCTGAACAGTTGGAAGGCTAAGTTACAGATTTAGTTGCTGCAACATATAAAAAAAAGTCCCTGAAATAGGTAGAGCTAAGGATCCGTGTTCCAATAATGGCAGTAGTGTTAGTGCTTTTGATAAATATGGTCTAATTTGCCAGGGTACCTATTGTATATTCACAATAATATAGATTAATATCTCAAGATACAGAAAATGGATTAAACATCCTTGGTTGTTGTAAACATACAACCTTTCACCAAGCAGAGTGACCAGATGTCCCGATTTTATAGGGATAGTCTCGATTTTTGGGTCCTTTTCTTATATAGGCTTCTATTACCCCCCACCCCCTGTCCCGGTTTTTCACATTTGCTGTCTGGTCACCCTATCACCAAGTGATATTTCATCTGCAGTGAAATTTCTTTGCACCACATTTTATCAAGAACATTTTGTCTGGAACATTTATCCCAGAGTAGTTTAAATGGGATTTTGACTTGGTAATCTTAAATCCAGGGTCTAATGTGTATCCTACTGGAATTAAACATCACCCACAAAACCTATGACACAAATGTGATATCCCACAACACTATCTCTGTATTCAATAAAAAGTCTATAACAACAGGTCAAGATGCCATGGACCCAACAGACTATATGCTGGAGATGGTGACACAAATGTTTTCTAGAACGGAGGTGGCATTGTTTAAAGTAGCTGCTTCTTAGTAAGGAACAAATATAAAAAAGTATTAAAAAGTGTGATTTGTATTTGTATGTTAGCAGTGAGATTTCAAGTGGGTCTTGATTTCGAAGATCTAACTGAAGATACAAAAAAGATGTATATTTCATCAGCTGAAGAAATAAAGGGTGACAGTAAATGTAAAATGGATATGCCAAAAGAGTCCAAAACCATAAAAGAGGTTTGCTTTATACTAATTATAAAGTTATACACAATATGTAGTTTGTATTTTCCATTCATTGCTTTTCTGAAAAACATTTTCCCTTTTTACTCTTCCATCTGCCTTCTCTTGCAGAGGATTTAGGTCATGATGATCTACCCTCTTTCCCTCTGGAATCAGTTCCTATAGCCAAGTCCACCTCCCTGTGCCAAAACTAAGTAAATAGGTCTGATGCATGAGGTTTTGCAGTGGTCAGAGTTGGGGAACAGCATCCTCCCCAGGTTGCTGCTGCTACTGCATCACACCACTCACATTAAGTGGGGAAATTTTCGACTTGGTCTATTTTATGGATCCACTACAATACCCACCAAAACCCTCCAACACACTCCGTCAGAGGATGCCCTCTCTCACCTCCCAGTGCAGTGTATATAATTCTAATGAACTTTGCTTCATCTTGTACACTGCACAACCCCACTGCTTCTACTTTTTTGGGGCCTTTCACCCAAATGAAGAGATTGAGGTCAGGATTTGCCCCTAGGAACTTAATGTAATGGTATTATATTTACCCCTGTGGCTTATGTAACTTTAGGGTCCTGACACTGGGGAATAAATTCATAGTTTAGTTAGATGAGACATTTACCTGAATCAATTATGTCATTGCAAATACACAAATAAAGAGTAATTGGGATATCAGAACTGTAGGGAGATGTTTCATAAGTGATCAAAATAAAGGTGTATAAAATGCCTCTGGTTAAAATTTTTACATCAAATTAGACACCTAACCCCATATTTAGAAACCTAAATGAATGGGCTGATTTTCAGGAATGCTAAGTATCTACAATCCCAAATGAAGTCAGTGGAAGAGCAACAATTCTGAAATTCAGTCCATTTGATCAGATGCCTACAAGTCCCTTTAGATGTCTAACTTTAGGTGCCCAAGTTCAAATCTGTTGTCTGTTACTGTTATTATTGTTCTAATACACATTTCTAAGGCCTCAATCAGCATAGCATCTAGGAATTTGCAATACGGGCATTTAAAAGTAGGTACCAATGAGAAAGCAGTTCTTGACCTCTCTCCCTCACTAATAAAGTTGGGTAGATGAAGAATACCTGTTGGGGGTTGGTCCTGAGTATTCAGCCATGGTCATTCCAAATTCTGTTTTTAGAACACTGCCTGCAGAAAGACGAGTCCTGCATCATACCCTGAAAGTCTGATAATTCAGATTCAGCCTGATCTTTGGGGGGAGTAGTGAATTCCACAACTGGGTGCCTCCCCTTGAAAACATCCTACCTACTGACTATGCAGGTTTGAACCTTAGTTGCCTAAGCTGTAACATCCCTGTCAATTGCAGCTGTTGCAATGGGGAATGGAGTAATGAGTGTTTTTTCAGATAATCAGGCTTTAATTAATTCAGCACTATAAGGAAGAGAACCAGTATTTTGAAGTGAATCATAGTTTCTGGGAATACTTGAGGGGCGTACCAAAGTCGAGTGCATTGTAATAGTCTGTATTTGGACATGACAAATGCATGGATCACCAAGGCAATGTCAGAATCCAAGAGGTACAGGCATAATATTTTCCTGGCCAGCCAAATATTAAAAATACTCTATTCAATTTGTCCTCTATTAGATGGGTAAGGAGTTGAATAAATAAATAGAGCTACTCTAAATTAGGAGTAATTCCATTCATGTCAATGGATTTATACCAGTTTAAAACTAGTGTAAGCAACATCTGAATCAGAATGTCATATTTTCCTGTGATATATATGGAAAATAAGAATAATCCAAGGAGATGCTAATTTAAAAACCAGAGGCAGTTATAGACTAAAACAATGTTTTTAAAAATATTAAACCAATAACAATCTATTTAACAGGTGGTTAAAATATGAAATATCAATAGCCACTGAATATATCATACGGTATTATTTAAACTCAATTTTACTGGGCCAAATCCCAAAATAGGTGAGAGAAAATCACTTTTCTCATTTGCTCACAGTGTCTAAGCTGCACATTCTTATCCTATCCCCGTTGCAAGATATTTCAGAGAAACCCTAACCTCTTCCAAAGTGGCATTCAAGCAGCCAGCTTCCATTCCATTACCAACTCCAACTGTCTACTTTAGGGTAGGACCAGACCAGACTGAACTGCTAAAGGTCACTATCAACAGCCACACTTGTTGTAGCCAATTGAAGCATCAAGCAACATGAGCTGGACATGACAGACAAATCTAAAAGGTTGTGGGTAACCCCACATTTTTCATGCAACACTGCTTTGCCAGAAGCTAGCTCCCTCCTCCTTGCCACAAAGGAGCTTGTTGGCCTGAATTTCTGTCTCTGGTAAACAGAATGCTGTAACTCATAGCACGACCAGTCTGGAGCAAGTTAATTTTGTTTTTAAGTTTTCAGTTTCATCTCAGAATATTTTTAATTAATATCGTAATGATGAAAATTATAATAAATTCAAGCTCCTTTTTCATGAGACCAAAAAAACTAACTAAATCCTTTTTTGCTTTTTATATCTAAAGTAGAAACTTTTAAACATAAGCTTAAATTTTATTGGGTGAAATACTGGCAGCATGGCCCAAATATCATGGTGGTACTTCAAAATGCTATCAAGCGCAGCTGATACAATTGAAATTACTAAAGAAGTAGACTGTCATGCTCTGATGTAGTTCTGCTTGGATGGGGCGGGGGCACTTCTTACTACTGCTCTCTCTGCAGGAAAAAGATGCTTGTGAAAAATCAGTTTACCTATGAAACATCTCCTTGCATATTGTTTCATAAATATACACACTGCATAAACATAGACCTAGGACCTGATTAAACTAGTTAAATCCAGAACAACTTCAGTGAAATAGAAATGTGCTAGATTTGTGTTGGCAAAACAGATCAGAATCAAGCCCTTACACTACAGTCAAATCACTTACATAAAATTATGGTTCTGAGTGTCAACAATATATAACCAACCTTGTGTCTAGGAGCTAATATGTTCACACTCTGTCATAAGACAACTTGAAGAAAAGCTGTAAATAAAACAACAGAAGTTATTTACCATCAAGAAAAGAACTCCTATGAAGGATATAGTTGATGCATGAGAACACTATTTTTAGGATTAAATGTGATTTTACACCCTGAAGGTCAGTCTCTTAATCTTGACTTCAGTTTTATTTCCATATGCTCATCAACTCTCAATATTCCTGAAAATAATTTGTCTTTCTGACTGGCTCTTGCAGCTCTGTATCTTCCTGTCACCCTGGGAAGCAGTATAGAAGTGGCACTTTTCTAGCCTCTGCAGTGGCAAAATCCCTTAATGAAGCAAGAACATACATGGAACATGCACTGCTGATGCACGTCAGCTCTTTCCAGCAATGAGTCTAGATCATAGCAAAAATTAATTTATTTTCTCTGGATTTAGACACAAAATTGTAATTAAAAAAAAACTTGACTTTTCACCAGTGTAATCTCTTAAATTAATTTTCCTATATACAGCTGCATTTTTTTAAAAAAAATACATGATTTAAAAACTGAAAGCTGAAAAATAATGTTGCTATTGACACAGAATTTCAGTGGAAGAATGGAGGGAGAGGAAAAACATGAACGTATTACAATTGTAACAAGTAATATTTCAGTCCTGTCATGTCTTGGAAAATAACTACTGTATTTTCCTACTCAATATTATGCCAGATTTGCAATTTTTTGCACAGCTTTATATTTGGCCTACAAAATCAAAGAGACACTTTCAACTTACATTTGGCACAAAATTAAATAATTTTCCCCCAATTAAAAAATATCCCAGCGAAAACAGATGGTTTCAAAGAAATAGACATCTCTGCAGTGTCTGAAACTGTTACGTTGCAGCGCTGAGAACCTAAAAGTGAAAGTGATTATAAACAAAAGCAAAATTAGTATCATTCTCCAAGCTGTGAAAAATACTGAAAAAGAAAGGGGATAAATCATATCAAGTAAATTGGAATTTAATGTTTTTTTTTCACTTTTAATTATGGTATTATTAGTAATGTGGTTTTAAAAAAAAAAGTGTGTGTTTATATATAGGGTCAAATCCTTAGCTGGGGTAATTCATCATAGCTCCAGGGAGGTCATGCTGAATTGCACCAGCTGTGTATCTGGCCTCAAATTCCAGAAAAACGTTTTTCTTTAATCCCTTTCAGATAGTTTAAATTACAGCATCTGCTTAAAAATAAAATGAGAGAAAAGTGCAATTTTTACCTAGTATTGTTACAAGTTACACTTAATATTACTTTGTCAAAAAAATTTAAAACTGTGTTCATGTCAGTCATTTCCTTTTGCTGTCAAGTCCCAATGCCCAGGTTTATTCCAATTCCATCTAATGTTTTTGTTCATCCCTCTTCCTCTCCATTTATAAAGTTCCTACTCCCCTTAGTACATGAGTATCTCAGCTCTGCATTAGCATTAACTATAGCCAGATTGTGATCTCCCATAATAAGCATGAATATTGTGCAATATAGTTTGAAATGAAGTTCAGTAACTACAGGATAGTCATTTAACACACATATTGGTTTAAATTTAATATTAAGGATTTTTAGAATTGTTTTTTTTTCATTTCTCATCAAGGATATTTTATAATATATATATCCAAAATTCCATTTTGCTATATTATATTTGCAAGAAAATTAGTCCTATAATAATATGCTTAGCTGACCTTTATCCACTCTTTACAGTCCTGTTATATTGGCTCAGGTCCCGATTTCCAGCGTGTACTCTTCAGAATTGGTGGTCGAAGTCCTCTGGTCTCATATTATCTTAAGCTGCATGAAATCACTGATGGTGTCTCAAGCTCTTTGACTTACAAGATGAATCGTACTGAAATTTGCAAGCTACCATATCCTTTTCTGCTGTAATCTGAGCTGTGTTTTTATAAACCATTCTTCTAAGCCTTTAACTAAAATGGTTTAATATAGCCAAAGGAAAAAAAAGTGAATGCATTTCTAAAGTCTGCCCATGCATTTTGTTTTCTCTTTCCATTATGTTCAAGACAGTTGGACAGTTTTCTCTTCGCGAGACTAAAACAGACCACAGTCATGCAGAATATCTCATCAAGCGGTTAGAGCAAAACCGAAAAATTTAGCAGATATATAGCATAAAGATGGAATGTGATTGGTCCCTGAGCCTGTTATCCCTTAACATATTATTTAAAATGTCTACATGAAACTTCTCCATAACTTTTTGTCTTTTAAATCCATATATTAGAGATAAGTCTGAACCAGAAACATAAATCCAAAACTTCCCAAATATTAGGGAAATTCATATCTGAATTCCAGTTTCACAGATCAACCTATTTCTATTTTCAGCTTGAACCAGAATCCTGGATCCAAACACCTCTAAATAAGTTCAGACTCAGATCTGAACCTGGATATGAACTGTGTAATCTGGACACATCTTTGGTATGGGCCTGCCTAAACCTTGGGAGATTGTATCTGTTGTATTGTGGTGACTACAGTAATGTACCTATCACTTGTGTTTGCATTTTAAACCAATGGGTTTGGAAACTGAGGGTTTATTAATTAATTTTGTTTTTTCTTACTTGTATAATTGTTTCCAGCTTGTCTGTTTTTGGTAGATTTAATGATTCTCTATAAAGATTAATACTTGAGTTCCCTCAGGCATTTTCTGATGTGAATTTTCACAGCTGGGATCTCCAGGGTACCAAAATGTTTCCACATGATAGACTGGGGGGAAGAGGGGTGGGAACTGTTCTGCAACTGTTTGGCAGTTTATTTCATTTTTGGTAGGGATTTAAATATCAATCTTTAATTTAGTTACGGCCGATCAGGATTTTTAGTATTAGAGGTGGTGCTTTATAATTATTTACATAGTAGTTAACTGAAGTCACAGTTCATTTACACAGTACATTAATGCCAGTAGGTATTATGGGCCTGAGTCTTCTCTCTCTCCAGCTGTACTCCAAGGTAATTCCAATTACTTCAGTATGTTAGGGGCCAGATTCTGACCTTAGTTACTTCAGTTTAAATCCTGAGCAACTCCACTGAGTATGGCAAGTTCTGCAATGATGTGTGGTACACTGGAAGATTCATTTATGTCCATTTCCATTTTATAACTTACTATTTTTAATATTCTTTGAAGTTTCTCCTATTTTCTTGAAAAATGCAAGATGCAAGTTAGCAATGTTGTTACTAAGCTAACTAAGGGATAAGTTCAGTCTTTTTGTGAAATCTGGATATGGGAGGTTAGGCTAAAACGATTGCTAAATTGTTCTTCAGATTGTGAGCAGAGGTCCCCAAAAATAAGTTTTCTGCCTTGTGTATGGGTGTGCTGAGTGCAGACGCTTCCCCTTGAGTGCACCCACGCTCGGCAGCCGTCATTTGTCCCTTTATATATAAAGATTAAATAGGCAGATTAACCCAGAGGTGGTTCATACATCAGCTTTTGTAGCAACTTTCATTGTAATAAAACAATCTGCATGATCTTGATTTTCAAAAATGTTCAGATTTTCTCTCTGAAAAGCATGAATTGTGAATTCATGAATCACAGATTTTATTACAGTCTCCCTTTCTAAATGCTGGAAACAGTATATAGCCCACATCCAAGTCATCCCTAAAAAACAAGATGATGATGTTTTTCATAGCTTGATTTAATAGCTTTGTGACGTTGATCCCATAAAGCTTTATGGATATATGCTTATGAATGTAAATATGACATAACTGGAATATGTTTCATGCTACATATGTCATGTAACATATCTCTGCAAAGGTTATGTTCTACTGAATATATTCATCAGGGCCGGGTCCAGGCACCAGCTCAGCAACCAGGTGCTTGGGGCGGCCAAGGAGAAGGGGCAGCACGTCAGGCTTTTCGGTGACAATTCAGCAGCGGGTTCTTCGGTCGCTCTCACAGGGAAGTACTGGCCGCTGAATTGCTGCCGAAGAAGGAAGTGGTGCGGTGGAGCAGCCACTGATCGCGCCTTTTTTTTTTTTTTTTTTTTTCCACTTGGGGCAGCAAAAGCCCTGGAGCCGGCCCTAATATTCATCCTATTTGTATGCATGTATCATTTTTATATTCAAAGTTATGAATATTGGCTGTGTACTTGTTTGATTTTAAGCAGCCTTAGTAAGGCAATTGGAAAGGAATTTGCAAGTTAAGTGCCCAATCAAGAAACACTTAACAGACAATGGATCTTGGAAAACTCCAGTCCACATAAGAAGTCTACCTGAGGACATTCAAGATAGCATGTGAACAGTGGCTGCCACCTGTAAAATTCTGAACGATGGATGGACATGTGACTTGCCCATGTGACTCCATCTTGTAGCTGCATTTCTACACGGGGGAAGGGAGGAGGACCACCCACAAGAGAAATCTATTTAAGCCCCTGGGAGACCCCTCTATTTGGTCTTCATCTGGCTAAAGAGAGAGCCTCTCCACCCCCAAAGGATACCTGAAAGAAACTGGAACAAAGAACAGTAACCACGGGGGTGTGAGTGATTGCTGGACCCAGAGTAGAAAAAGACTAGTCTGTAAAAGAAGCTTACTGGAACATGTCGGAGGGTGAGATTTCATCTGTAATCATTGTCTTACTGCAGTATTTCCCAAATGGGTCGCCGCTTGTGTAGGGAAAGCCCCTAGCGGACCCGCGCCACTTCCAGCAGCTCCCATTGGCCTGAAGCAGCGAACCGTGGCTAGTGGGAGCCACGATTGGCCAGACCTGCAGACGTGGCAGGTAAACAAATCGGCCCAGCCTGCCAGGGGCTTTCCCTACACAAGCGGTGTCCCAAGTTTGGGAAACACTGTCTTACTGTATTAAGTGTAGACTTGCATGTTTTATTTCATTTTGCTTGGTAATTCACTTTGTTCTGTCTGTTATTACTTGGAACAACTTAAATCCTACTTTTTGTATTTAATCAAATCACTTTTTACTTATTAATTAACCCGGAGTATGTATTAGTACCTGGGGGGACAAACAGCTGTGAATATCTCTCTATCAGTGTTATAGAGGGCAAACAATTTATGAGTTTATCCTGTATAAGCTTTATTTGGGGTGTGGACCCCATTGGGAGCTGGTCATCTGAGTGCTGGGGACAGAAACACTTCTTAATCTGTTTTCAGTCAAGCCTGCAGCTTCTGGGGGACGTTGTTCAGACCTCGGTCTGGGTTTGTAGCAGGCTAGCGTGTCTGGCTCAAACAGACAAGGTTCTGGAGTCCCAGGCTGGCAGGGAAAGCTGGTTAGAAGTAGTCTCAGCACATCAGTTGGCAGTCCCAAAGGGGGTTTCTATGATCCAACCCATCACAAGCTTAAAACGATCTATTCATTTCACAGCTAAAACAGAACAAGATGGATGGTCTTTCATGCTTTAAATAATGAGCAGGAGGCAGCTCATGAAGGCATGTTAAAAAAAAATCTAAAAAACCCTAAAACATGGAAAAATATCTATAGTTCAGTGCACCACTCAGATCCTGATGGAGCATGGAACATCATAAAATAACTCAAGTGCACAATTTTGGTCACAGACTTGGAGCATCTTTGGAGAAGAATGGTTGCTTCCTTTGTCATTAATTGCACTTGTTACAAAGTCATAATTTACAAGAAAAAGAAACTCCTTATCTCCAGAAAATATATGTAGGAACTAAAGACAACCTCTGATGAACATACAAAGCAAATAAGAGAGGATGCCATAAAATCAGATTTCAAAATATCATCCTTCTCACTAAATACTTCTTAGACATAGAAATGCGGAGTACAAAAGTCCATTCTGGAAACACTAAAACTATGAAAACTAGTCCAGTAGTCGGCACTTTCAAAGATAAATAAAAACATCAGGCAACAACTGGTATTCTAATTTCATTTAGGAAATACAAAACCACCTACACTGGTGGAGGAAAAAGTATCTCATTAGTGGAGCTAAAGCAAACCATTCAATTTCAAACTTTCTAAAAACCAAACCCTTTAGGGTTGTTTGGCAGAGCTCACAAACTCACTGCCACTTTGTTAATGATGGAATAAAAAATGTACTTAGCTACCATCAAGCTTCATCACTCAGATTGCTACAAGAAGTTAATGTTGCTTTCACAAGACCCTTCTGCCATCAACTACAGTGGCTCTAAATATGATTTTCTTGCTGTATGTGGGCAGCCGAAGGAGGAAGAACAAAAAGAGGGTCTGGAAAGAATGAACGAGGTGAGACTGCTATTTTAATTTAATGCTAACAGCTACATTTTATAGATCCCACAACTCATTACATCGTTCTATGATGAAAATCCGCTAACAAACTAGCTAGTATCGAGTAAAGGACCCAGGTTATAGAATCCATCTAATAATGTGAAGCCTACTAATTGTGACAATTGACTATACAATAGCTTATCTTTTGCAAACTTGTATAAGGAATTTGGGTGACAGAAGAACAAAATCTGGTGGGATCTTCCGTAGCAGAGCACATGAGGGCAGATAAGCAATTATTTAAAACTATTTTGTCATCTCTCTGAAGTAGGGTGGGATCCAGAAAGGAATTTAGGCATTGCGATGCTGAGTGCTGTGGTGCCTAGAAAATCACAGGAACAACACTGCAATCCACAAAGCCTGAGTTAGGGACCTAGGCTCCCTATATAATGAATAGAGAGAGAGAGGTGCCTTAGAATGTAAGCTACAAAACCAGCATGGTAGGTCGGGAGCCACCTCAGTTACCCAATGGGACATACTGAGTAGAGGACTGTGTGCTGAGCCCTGCCCCTCACACAGAGACAGGCACCTAAGTCTGGGTTACAGGGAGGCACCCATGTCATTTGTGATCCAGCAATTGGGGGAAGATACGTGCTCGGCTGCCTAAGTCAAGGGTCAGTCTGAAACAAAACAGCCAGGGGAGAGGAAAGCCCTCTGTTGTAACCTTCAGCCTCATCGATAGGAGACTCACCCAGCATGTGGGAGCCCCCTTGGTTCACCGCCCCCTTCCTGATGAGGAGAAGGGATTTGAATAGGGATCTGCCGTGGCTCACGTAAGTGTCCTAACCACTAAGCTATGAAATACTCTAATGTGGCATGTCCTCTGTTTCTCCTGTTGAAGTTGTTCCACTTTAATTACATAATAATGACATCTTAATTGGGCAAATGAAAGATATTGAATGCCTCTATAGTCTAGTGATTAGGGCACTCACTTGAGAGGTAGCCGATCTCTGTTCAAATCCTTTCTTCTTTTTTCAGGCGGAAGAGGGACTCAAACCAGGCAGGGGGTCTCCCACATCAGAGGTGAGTACCCTATCCACGAGGCAAACAGTTTTAAGGGGGAGTCCCCTCCCCACTCAACCTGTTTGATCTGAACTTGCCTGAGGGGCCTGATCTGATAGGTGCCCTATCAGCATACCTACCGGATCAGGCACCTGCACACAACTTAGGTGGCCAAATGGCTATCTTTCCCAGTTTGTGAATCGCCCAGGACCTTACACAAAAGACAAGCACCCAGATACTTGGAGTGAAGTTGCAGAGCGCATACTCCAGAGGCAAAAATGTCAGGGCTGAGTGAGTTTAGGCCCCTAAAGGATTAGGAAGCAACTGAACAGCAGTTTTGTGTTTCACAATGGTGCCTAAAAAATGTGACTTAGATGCCTACCCAGGGGACTTAGGTGCCTAATTACCTTTGTGGATTACACCTGTAGTCACTCCATCTACCCCAGCTAGAGTCCACAGTTGAACGAATAGTACCTCATGGTCAAAGTCAAGAAGACAGCTGACAGACATAAGAGTGTGATCCTGGATACCGAGATTATCAACCAGCAAGATCAATACAGTTTCTATGCTACATCCAGTCCAAAAAACCAAATTGACTGGAATCAAGGAAATCTGAACATTCTGAATATTGAAACAGGGCAATAACTGAAGAGTTTGTCAGCATCAAGAGTTTTTTCTTTCTTTATTTGGAGCAAGATTGTAGTAACTGCTTTTTTCAAAGAAACTGGCATCTTGCTTCCCTGCTGGGAAGTACTGAAAGTCAGTTTGAACAGTGGCCCATCACCTCCCCATTAGCCTTTTCTGAGTTACAGATCTTCAGATACATCTGTTTACCTCCACCAAGAAACAAAGTCCTGGCCAGGACATTAGTCCACAACCTTTCGTTCTGTCAACTGGGCTTGTGAGAAGAAGGAACTAAAGAAAAGTGTTTTGAAAACTCATCATCTGTTCTGTTGTTGATTTCCTCCATAAAGAATTATACAGGAATTTAGTTGAAAATACCCTCAGGGTTCAGGCTTTTGCCATAAAAGCTTTTAAAAGCAATGTAATAGTATTTTTCTTGGTCTTCAGCCCCTCCCCCCCATTAAGTTCCTTGAGGTCATAGTTAATATCTGGCTTAGATCAAGTGTATGGCTCTACTGTGTAGCCTTAACTTAATTTTAAGGAAGTTCTGTAAATCCTTACTAGAGTCCCTTGGTTCAGATACATTTTATTTCCTATTTTTTTAGTGTGGTAGTTAACTCAGCTATGGAAGTAAGGGAGTTGGGGTTAGGTTCTGTAGAATTTCAAAAAGACTCACAGCCTGTACAGTTCCTATTTCTTCTCAAAAATGGACATCTAAATTCCTCTTCAAGAATGAGTTTTTCTCACCCAGTTCTGCCTACATTCTTCAGAAAGAAGTCATCATATAACTTGCATATAAGGAACACTAGATTCTTCTTCGAGTGCTTGCTCATATTCATTCCAAGTAGGTGTGCGCGCGCCACGTGCACGTTCGTCGGAAGAATTTTCCCCTAGCAACACCCGGCGGGTCGGCAGGCGCCCCCTGGCGTGGCGCCTTTGCGGCACCGTATATATGCCCCTGCCGACCCGGCCGCTCCTCAGTTCCTTCTTTACCCGCCCGTGTCGGTCGTTGGGAACGTGGAGTGCGGCTAGGCTGATCCACTCCCACATCCCTAATAGCGTTTTCAACCTCCAATTCTAGGGAGCAACTGTTGATAGTGGCGCCGGTATATTCTCCCGAGTGGATCTGATGATCCGGTCGCCGGATCCGGGCTTTCCGTGTCGGCTGTCGTCAGGCCGATGCAAAGGGAGCCATGGTTCCCATCGGGGGGATCCGACGTGCCGCGTCTTCGCAAAGGAGCGCTTCTCCGTTTCGCACCTTTGGGATCCTACTCCTGCCGGCGCCCGTCGTACTCCGCGGCTAGGCCGGTCCAGTCCCGATCTACAGACCGTTTTGACGCTAGCCCAGTAGGCCCGCATTCGCTGGCAGAGGCTGGCTCTACGGTACCGGGCTTTCCGACGGCGTCCATCATAGCCGTCGGCGCACTATTCTGACCGCTCCCGGTCGTTACCCTCGGCCGGCGGGCGTCGAGTGGTGTGTTTGCTTCCGGCGTTGGTCGTCAGGTCCCGATCCGATCCCGACTTCGGGGCAGGACTGTGCGCTCACTGGTTCCGACTCTCGCACCCGTTCCCGCGGTGCGGCACTTCGTTTGGGGAGCCGTCACTCTCTCTGGGGAGCACGGTAGCGCGGTCCGATGCGTTCGCACCGTCCCGTAGCTGTTCGCCATACTGGGTGTGTCGCAGTCCCGCCCTTGGCCTTCAGACACCGGTCCTTCGGCGGGCCCACCGGTCGGTCAGATGCGGCGACCCGACAGCGTCGCTTGCTCTAGGCACCGTCGACGAAAGTCATCTAGTGGGCCAAAGATCCGGACGCATGCCCCACCGCAGTGCAGTGGTCCGGTCGATTCTGGACGCAACTCTGGGCAAATTACCCATCAAGCCGTCCAGGCGATCCTTTACAAGCCCCGCCGGCCTTTTCCGAGATCATGCTGGAAAACCCGAAAGCAAAAAAGACAATCCTGCGGGCGAGTGCCAGAGGCCACCATCAGCGTTCTCTCTCGCTTTCCGGCAACCGATGTTGCCGCGAGCACAATCGAATGGACCCAGAGGCACGTTCCCCTCGAACCCGAGCCAGTGCTCTGGATCAACAACCTGCAGGGGAGCCCCCGGTCCCCCGGTCTTTCCTCCTCCTCCTCCCCAGATGAGGCAGTGGCGGGCACTTCGACCCTCGGCCCGCCGTCCCTATTGACCTTCGCGCTCATCAAAGATTTGCTCGCAGAGTGGCTTTGAGCATTAATCTACAAGCGGAGGAGGTGCCGGAAGTTTGAAGGATCCCGTAGTGGACATTTCTCTCGATCCGAATGCACAGTACGAGGGTCCTTGCCCTTCAAAATACGACTATTTCAGGCCAATAGCGGAGTCCCCTATTTGGCAGGAGGCCCCGCATCGATCCCTCCGACGGCCAAGGCGTGGAGAGAAAAGTACATGGTCCCCTCCCAAGGGGTACGACTACCTGTACAAAAACACCCATCCTCCTCCATGCTCCTCCTGGTCGTCCAATCCGTGAATGAGAGGGAGCGTCCATGGCCAACCAGCCCCGCCCCAAAATCGCGTGAGGGCTAAACGTTTGGACCTGCTGGGCCGTAAGATTTACTCCGCTGGGGGTCTCCAGTTACGTGTCGCAAACCAACAAGCGCTGCTAGGCAGATATGATTTTAATACCTGGCAGACCATGGACAAGTTTACTGAACTGGTCCCGTAGACTCCCGCCCTGAGTTCAAAAGTCTCGTGGAAGAGGCAAGAAGATCTCAAGGACAGCCTTACAGGCTGCGCTCGACGCCGCAGACTCAGCAGCTAGAAACCATCGCGTCGGGCGTTACCATGAGACGGATTTCCTGGTTGCAAGTGTCCGGCTTACCTCCGGAGCTGCAGCATACCATACAAGACCTCCCTTTTTTGAAGGGCAGGCCTCTTCTCAGAGAAGACGGACCCAAGGCTGCAAAGCCTTAAAGATAACCGCATAATAAAATGCGCTCTCCCTGGGCATGCCACACCGCAGACCCCCAGCGGAGGTCCTTTCGAACAGCAACCTCAGCGCCCTTATCCCCCACCACGCCCCCGCCAAGACTTCAACAGACGGCGGGGACGGGTGAAACCGACCGACGCCAGTCCGGTTCCCAAGGGGGGCAAAACAACGGTACGCCAAACCACCGGCGGAACCGAAGCAAAACTTTTGAAGGTGCGCCAGAGAGCAGAGCACCAGTCCCTTCCCGGACTCCTCTTCTTTTTTCCAACCGCCTTTCTCCCTCCTCCGGCGTGGACCCGGATAACCTCAGACCAATGGGTCTTGCGCACGGTGGAGTTTGGTTACCATCTCCAGTTTATTTCGCCTCCACCCTCCCACCCACCCTCCCCGTCCCTCTTCAGGACCCCCTCTCACGAGCACCTCCTCTGGCAGGAGGTCCTCACGCTTCTCGAACTCGGAGCGATAGAAGAGGTGCCTCACGACCTCAGAGGCCGAGGGTTTTACTCCGCTATTTTTTTAATCCCCAAGTCGAAAGGAGGTCTCCGTCCCATCCTAGACCTCCGCGGACTCAACGCCTTCGTAAGGAAGTTACGATTCCGCATGGTATCCTTGGGGTCCATCATCCCTTCCCTGGATCCGGGAGACTGGTTCGCTGCTCTCGACATGAAGGACGCGTACTTTCATGTTTCGATCTACCCGCCTCACAGACGCTTTCTCCGCTTTCTGGTGCGGGACCGGCACTTTCAATTCACGGTCCTACCATTGGCCTGTCCTCTGCCCCACGTGTCTTCACGAAATGTATGGCAGTAGTGGCCGCTTGCCTCCGTCGCCAGGGGATATGTGTCTTCCCTTACCTGGACGACTGGCTGGTTCGCGCGTCCTCCCAGGCTCAGGTCGCCGCGCACATGACAATCATCAGGGACCTGTTCGAATCTCTAGGGCTCCTGATAAATTTCGACAAGTCCATCCTCGTACCATCCCAGAGGATAGAATTCATCGGGGCGTCTTGGACTCTATGGTCGCGACAGCCTCACTTCCACCCAGCCGTTTCCAGGCACTACTACTCACTATCATAGACAGCCTGCTAGCCTTCCCCACGACCTCGGCCAGGGTCTGTCTCAGCCTCTTAGGCCACATGGCGGCGTGTACTTTTGTAACCAAGTACGCCAAACTCCGCCTGCGCCCACTGCAGATATGGTTAGCTTCGGTTTACCGTCACGCAGGGACAGCATGGACATCGTTGTCACACTCACAGAAGCGTCCTACACTCCCTCCGATGGTGGCGAAATCCCGCCCTGGTGTGTGCGGGGTTACCGTTTCACCCCAGACAGCCGTCCATTTCCTTAACAACGGACGCATCCTCTCTGGGCTGGGGAGCTCACATGGGGTCTCGTCGAACACAGGGCCTCTGGTCCTCTCGGGAGCTGTCGCTGCACATAAACATCAGGGAGCTGAGGGCGTCCGCCTCGCCTGCCAGGCTTTTCTTCCTCACCTGCGAGGCCGTTCTGTCTTAGTGCTCACGGACAACACCACCCGCGATGCACTATATAAACAAGCAGGGGGGGACGCGCTCTCTCCCTCTTTGTCAGGAGGCGATGACGCTGTGGAAGTTTGTGTAACCCACGGCATCGATCTGGAAGCCTCTTTTCTTCCAGGAGTCCAGAACGTGTTGGCAGACCGGCTCAGCAGGTCCTTTCTAGCCCACGAGTGGTCTCTTCGTCCGGACATAGTCCATTCTCTTTCCGGCGGTGGGGATTTCCCGAATCGACCTCTTCGCGTCCCGCACCAACCGGAAGTGCCCCTGTTCTGCTCCTTCCGCGGTCTCGACCGCGGCTCTCTGTCGGACGCGTTCCTCCTACCTGCTGGTCGACCCCACCTCCTCTATGCCTTCCGCCGTTTCCCTTGGTGCACAAAGTCCTCGTAAAGCTACGCAGGGACAGCCCGACTAATTCTCATCGCCCCAGCGTGGCCTCGCCAACACTGGTACCGCCACGCTGTTGGACCTGTCCATAGCCAGTCCGGTTCCCCTGCCGGTCCATCCGGACTTGATATCACAAGACCACGGCAGGCTTCTCCACCCCGACCTCCGGTCCCTCCACCTGACTGCGTGGCTCCTGGCTGGCTGAGCTCTGCAGAGCTGCGCTGTTCCACCCCAGTGCAGCAAGTGCTCTTGGGAAGTAGGAAACCTGCAACCAGGGCTACCTACCTGGCAAAATGGAAGAGGTTTTCCTGCTGGTGTCATCACGAGGACTGTCACCAGCTCAGGTTCCCATCCAAGTGCTACTGGAATATCTATGGCACCTTACAACAAGGCCTCGCGCTCTCATCCCTCCGCGTCCACCTAGCGGCCATTTCCTCCTTCCATCCAGGAGAAGGCTCTTCCTCCGCCTTCTCTCACCCTATGGTCTCGAGGTTCCTCAAGGGCCTGGAGCGCCTGTATCCCCAGGTCCGCTATCCCGCCCCCTCCTGGGACCTCATCTGGTTCTCTCGAAACTAATGGCCCCTCCTTTCGAACCCTTGGCAACCTGCTCTCTCCTGTACCTATCGTGGAAGGTGGCGTTCCTTGTGGCCATTACATCGGCCAGGAGAGTCTCAGAGCTTCGCGCTCTGGTGGCGGACGCACCATACACGATATTCCATAAAGACAAGGTGCAACTCCGTCCGCATCCGGCCTTTCTGCCCAAGGGGGTTCCCCATTCCACTAAACCAAGGACATTTTCCTTCCAGTGTTTTTCAACCGCAAAAACGCTCATGCGTCCTCGCACGAGGCAGAGCTTGCATGTCACTCGATGTTCTGTCGGGGGCGCTGGCGTTTTACAATTGACAGCGCACCCGACCCTATACCGAAAGACCTCCCTCAACTATTCTGTTTGCCGTCGCAGACAGGATGAAGGGTCACCCTGTCTTTCATCGCAATAACAATATCATCCTGGGTGACGGCCTGCCATCAAAACATGTAATGCCTTGCTCCACTTCTCCAGGGCGAGTTACCGCTCATTCCACGAGAGCGCGAAGCGTCCCTCGATGTGGCCTTCCCTCCCCGGTGTGCCTATACCAAGAACATATGTCGTGGCAGCCATCGTGGTCGTCAGTGCACCTTTTTCTGCCCATTACGCCTTTGGTGGCAGGCAGTCCCGGGACGATGCGGCTCTGGCTGCTGTTCTGTAGTTCACAGTCTCCCAACTGGACCCCGCCGCCTAGGTAAGGCTTGGATTCCACCTACTTGGAGTGAAATATGAGCAAGCACTCGAAGAAGGAAGAGACGGTTTTACTCCCTTTTAAATGTTGTTCTTCGAGATGTGTTTGCTCATATTCATTCCACACCCGCCCTCCTGTCCCACTGTCGGTAGTAGCCGGCAAGAATAAGAAGGAACTGAGGAGCGGCCGGGTCGGCAGGGGCATATATACGGTGCCGCAAAGGCGCCACGCCAGGGGGCGCCTGCCGACCCGCCGGGTGTTGCTAGGGGAAAATTCTTCCGACGAACGTGCACGTGGCGCGCGCACACCTACTTGGAATGAATATGAGCAACACATCTCGAAGAACAACAGTTACAAAGGTGAGTAACCGTCTTTTGTGATCATTTTGCATTTTTATTTATATATTTGTTTGAATCTTTTCAAAAAAATCAGATTCCATAAACACATCTCGATATTCTATAGCAGTGGGTCCCAAACTTTAACAACCTGTGCACCCCTTTCACTAAAATGTCAAGTCTCGTGAACCCCCTAGTAAAAATGAATATTTCCAGGAATTTTCTCCTTTAACTGAATATAAATGATAAAAGCAGTGATCCTGGAAATATAAATTTTGTTTTTATGACATGCTTATTACACACTATTTATTATTATTATTTATCATTACAGTATTTTCATTACATTATGAAAACGGGAACACTCTTCCAAAATCTTACTTTCATAGCTTGTATCACTTTGAGTAAGCCTGTTATAAAACAAGGCTCCTATGTTTCATCAAGTAGCATCAGACGTGAAACAGCATGAAGGTATTTAAGCAGCCAACTCAAAAAGAGTTCTTCCTACACAAGCATTCAGGTGTTGAGCAGTCCAGGCTAACAATGCATGTTACAACAAACCTTAAACTTATTCTTCATAATAATTTTAAAAACAATACTAGCTGCCTATTTAATTTTAAAAACAGCAAAAAATATCCACCTCCCTTTCCATTTCTTACAAGGAGTCTTGAAGTTTAAATCTCCTCAATGTAATAGATATGTTTGCTTTAATCTCCTTAGCTCTTGGAAGTCCAGGGGCTCTGGGCTCTGGTCTCATGCTGCATGCGGTCCTCGGGGACAGCTCTGTCCACCATTAGGGAATGTGTTCCTGAGAACCCCCTGTAACATTTCATGAACTCCAGGGGGTTCACAAACCCCAGTTTGGGAACCACTGTTTTATAGGAAGGGGAAAACAAAGGTTACAGGAAAGGAAGATAATGAAATTCTAATCACACATATTCAGTTAGGGGAAAGGAAAAGAGTTCTACAACAATTAATCAGTACAATTTGCTCAAATATCAATTATAGATTGAATTAATGAAAAAAAATCACAAAAAAAATTAAAGCGGTATAACGAACAAAATTAAAAATGTCACCCAAGACCAAAAAAAAGAAGTTAACTCATTAACGAACATATCTAAAAAGATCACTTAGGGCACCAGTAAGTAACTCTACAGTGAAAACAAATGAACTTCATTAGATTAATCAGGCAAAGAGAAAGTCTTTAATAATACCTTCAGTGGAAATTGCACTACAACTTGTATCCAAATCTGCTTCAGGATCCCTTGAATAACTAATTTGAAGTCAAGAAATCATTTGTTCTGATCATTGTCAAAGAGAAGACTTTTAATTCCCATCCAAAATCATGCCCAATTTGTCTGGAAAGAAGACAGCTGCTTGGGCACCAATGTGATCCAGCTGTAAGTAACTTTTGTATTGAATTATTTGTATCTGATGTACCAAGATCATCATCGGACAGAAGGTACATTTCTTTTTTCTCTCTTCACTATTAATACATATTGTCTCCCAGGTATTAATTCTCTTGGCCAAGATCAATTCATCATGAATCTTGAGAAAGTTAAATAATCTGATTTAATTTGGGGGTGCAACAGAAAGATTTTTGCCTGTTATCTGAGATTCTTTCCAATTTAAAATCTAGAAAATAAACCCAGTGAGTGTTTGATGCATCTCATTTGTTTCTTCTACATCAACCACCAATTCTTAAATACCAAGTAATCTCAAGGTTTTACTTTTTAATTTCCATAACATTTTAATGATTAAGGAGAACACTTTATTGATAAATGAATCTGAAAGGTGGTTAATACTTTCAGCCTCACTTGATAATATTTTTACTCTCATTTTGCACACTTTTCTCAGTAGGAATCTTGCACTGCGAGGAACTGAGTGCCAGGAACTGAAGATGAAATCCAGGCTCCACTGAAGTCAATGGCAAAACTCCCATTGACATCAAGGAGGCCAGGATTTCACCCCAAGTGAGAGAATGTTCATTTGCTGATTTTACTGCTAAAGCATTGGAGCAGACCTCAGGAATCTTTTCAATGGCTTGGACTGAAGCTTTCTTTTTTCCTTCTATCTTGGCATTTTCCTGTACTTAAGAGACACATAAAACCAAGGAACAAATCTCTGCAGAAGCAGCAAGTCTAAAGAAAACTATCAATCAGTTTAGAGTGAAACAGCGATTCAGACCAGTAGGGCCAGATTCGTGCTGAGTAATACAGTCCCACTGAAATAAATGAGACCGGGAAGGTGTTGGGTAGTATTCAGTGTGAATAGAGGTGGCAGAATCTGTCCCTTTATAAATAAGGAGATCATCGTGGGAGGTACTGATGTCAGTGGCAGGATCAACCCCTACGACAGGTTCTCAAACTGGGGGTCACGACCCCTAAAGGGGTTGCAAAGTTATTATCTGGCGGTTGTGAGTACATGCTTCCTAGCAAGCTACCATGTCTGCTATGAAAAGTGCTATTAACAAACATCATTTTAAAATAGTGCTAAATTAAAAGCACTTTTTAAAATATTTATACGGGGGGTCGCACTTAGAGGCTTGCTGTGCAAAAGGGGTTTGACAATCACTGCCCTACAACATGGAGGAGAGCAATGCTTCCACCAGCTTCCTGGCAGCTGTCATCTTATTGCTGTGAACCAGGTTGATTGACAGAGGTGAAGTCCAAGGTTCAGCTGAAGGCTATGAAGATTTCCTTGAATTCTTGTGAACAGACCCTCTCCAGCAGTTTAATTTCAGTTTTTTCCATTGTTAAGTAACAGTTTAAAATCCACGCAGAAACCCACAGAAAGGTCAATCAGACTATCTTTTAGAAGTGCAGGCTTCATGGAATATGAAGATCATTACCTGAAAATTATGCTTTGACACGAGACCAGAACTAGGGGGCATATATTAAGAGATTAGATCCAGGGTAGGGATAATTTTTTGTCGTTGTGTTATTGGTAATGGAATGGCAAAAGGAGAAGAGCTAAAACAAAAGAGCTGAGAATACAAGATTGTGACAGATTGCTTCTGTCTGCCTGACAACCACAAGCACACAGACTATCCATCAGTGTAATTATGTCACAGAGCACAATTTCCAATTAAAATATCACCTTTCCTTTGGCATAGTTTTTTATATTGCGCCATCCTACCATTAACCAGTCCTGCAACTGCCTTGAAATAAACTTTTATTATTGTAATTGAACATTCCACATGCTTAGTTTACAGTGTGACTAATGCTGAACCATAACAGTCTGCTTTTGTGGGTTCTGATTTCTCAGTAGGAATTCTTTCTGCAGTTCATTTCACTTAATTGTCTGATGATGCATATATTTCATATATGTAAACTGATAATTCAATACTAGTCATAACAGTTGCAGTTTAATTATTGTAGTATCTTCTTTTAGAACAACGCGGATCTGAACTGAATGTTGTTTGGGGGGGTCACTTTGTTTGATTTTTGTCCTTCTGTAAATTTGATTGGCATACAGCATACCAATTAACTTCCCAAAATGTCTGAAAACAGAAATCTTTTCGCTTGACTGGAATTGTAGCACGCCAGTCGCTCCAACTTATCAAGAAGTTATTAAAGAGACACGGAGGCTCAGAAGGGAATTCCGGGAGGATTATACTGTGTAAGTTTAAAGCAGTTTTTAAAATACATGTGGGCATTAGAGTGATACCTGTCCGGGTACTAACCCTTTCTTCAGATGGTATGTAAATAATTACTATCTACTGGATTGCCATATATACTAAATGTCAAAAATAGAGCTTTGATAACTTCCTCCCCGCATTGAAGCAAATGGCAAAACTCCCCTTGATTCCAAAGTGGAACAAGAGCCGGCCCCGCGTGCACAAGATATGAAACCAGTGAATACTGTGCTGGAGAAGTGCTTGTTAATAGGATTAAGATAATACAGAGTATTAATATGGCTCCAGGCAATGTTGCTGCAGTTAAAAGTCTGGCAGTATTTTTACTAGAAATCCTTTTGGAAAGATTTAGGTCTCCTCTATTGCTCAGTAGGATTAAACTCACTCTGCAGCCATTGAATGTTACACTCATAGCCATTATATTAAGATAAAACCCATCCATCATATTGCATCAATAATTATAATGCACATTATAGGATGCATTACCACTACTCAAGTTCTCTGCTATTGTTTTAGAAAACAAACTACTTTAAATATGTACACTGAATTCTTTTAGCTAAAAAAAGGTAGAAAATATTTTGTCCCTTGAGTCAGAAAAAATGCTGATTTAAATAAACACGATTCTGGAAAGACTTCCTTGTTTTAAACATGGCGGCTGCACATACAGGAGTCTACGAGCTATGCTAGAAACTCACATCCACACTGAGGTTTTCTTCGTGCTTTCTGGGTAGTAGCTGCTTCACTAGATGTTTGTATAGCACTTTGGGGATGTTTAGTTTTACTATTATTGTTATGCAGAGATTTCTTCACAGGTAAGGCAACAGGATGGGACTATAACATGTATAACTTTCCCCTTCTTTGTGGTCCCTCTCCTCACTGTCCATATTTCAATAATTAATAGAGCTCAATGCTTTCTTATAACCATAAAAGCCCAACTCATTGTCAGTTTTTATTTCTAACCCTTAATGTTGGCATAGTTTGTTTTTGCTGTTTTCTTTGATTGCTGGAGAAGTTTTAAAATACCAACCATAAAGTTTCATCAACTTCTCCTTTAAATAACAAATAAAAGTTAAAAATTTCCTTTTCTCATATTTTCAGTGACTGCATAAAATGCTTGAGTACATTTCTTATGTGTGCAAGTTGAGTAATTTGGAATTCCCATTGAAAGCAGTTAAATAATTTTATGTACTCAATTTTGGTTTTGCAGATTTCAGAATAAGTGTAAACAAGACATCTCAGAAATAGAAAAGCAGAGAAAAGAAATTAACCAGAAGTTCAGAAGGTTTGCTTTAACAATTTTACAACATTTGAGGGTTTTCCCTAAGAAGTAATTAGTTTAATCTGCAGCAAGGGAAATTTAGCTTCGATATTAGGAAAACTTTTCCATGAGGGTAGTTAAGCTCTTCAATAGACTTCCAAGGGAGGCTGTGAAATCTCCATCACTGGAGGTTTTTAAGAACAGGTTGGACAAACACCTATCAGGGATGGTCTATGTTTACTTAGTCCCGCCTCAGTGCATGAGGGCTGGACTTCAAAACTTCACAAGGTCCCTTCCAGCCCTATATGTCTATGATTCTATGATTATTTCATTGATAAAGATCTGTGTTAACAGACTTACTGACAGGCCAACTATGAAACTTATTAAAGCTTGATGCGCCATGAAAACTAACTTCCACATATTTGGGGACATTCAGAAACTACAAAAAATGTCATGCTCAACTTCAACTAAAATGTTGCTGATGCAAAAAATCCTTTATTCTGTTCCTAGACTGACAGAGAGCACCTCCAAGAATCCCTCTGAACTAAGGCTGAGTGCAGATATGTTAATGCATGAACTGGTATGTAATTTTAATAATACAGTAATAAAAACAGTCTCTCCAATCTCCTTCCAAATCTCAAAAATATGTTCCAGATTTTCTTAGGACTTGGGCAAACATAATGCACACCTAAGTCATTAGAAAAGCAGGCCTGTGAATGGTACAGTGCATAATGTGCTATGGTGGCTGTTATGTACTTATAAAGGAAAATAAATAACAACTGATTGTGGCAAGGCACCTTCTTGGTCTCCCCAGCCTCTGCTGCTTTTAGCCCTGGCAAGACAGGCTTGGGTAAAATAGTCCCTCTTGGTAGCACAGGGGAAGTCCGTTCCTTCCCTCCACCAGTCTTTTTAGCTTGTTCTTCTCCCTTATGGGAGGGAATGCAGCCTCCCCTCCTGGTGAGGCTCACTGTCTTGCTGCTCCTAACCTACTGGCAGCCAGACACCTTCTTTTTCTTTTTCTTTTTCTTTTTCTTTCTCTCTCTCTCTCTCCTCTTCCCCCTTTCTTCCCCCAGGGGAGGGTTTAAAAATGTCTCAGGCAGCCCTTAGTTGGAATCAGCTAATCCTAATTTACCTCAGGTAGCTCCCTCTCAGCTGATTCTAACTGATACTCTGGTAACCTCTTCTCAGCTGAACAGGATTGTTGATAGGGAGGAGGGCCTTTTAACCCTCTGAGACTGATTTCTACACCCCCTCTCCTGCAATTATCTGTCCTGAGTTTATCACATGATTTACACCCAAGGTTTCTGGCAACATGGTAATAAATGAGATCAGAGAAAAGTAATTTAGAAACTAAATGCCAAATTATTCTTTCTTGGAGATCTCTGAGTTTATCTTGCCATTTCTGGAAGATCCCTGCCTGCCTTGTTTGCAGGTCTGGCTGAAAATCTGCACATTTGCTACACATTAACAGCATATAACCCATATGTAAGCTCATATAAGCAGTCATAGAGGAGGCCTATTTTAAGTGTAGAACCTTTCTGAGGAGTTCTGCTTCTCTCCCTACTCTTATCCACATCCCTCATTGCTCTCCTTCCCCCACCAACCAGATCCCTCTAACTCATCTCCCCACAATCCCATTGTTCTGGTCTTCTTCTCCAGCTGCCCTGACTTAAACCTTTGTCTTTCTTCCTCTGTGAACTGTCAGCTTATTTCCCTAATCCCCAGTGTTCTGTTTGTTTCTGACACCCCAGGAGCAGAAGTCCCCACCTTTAATGTTACTCTTACATGTTCCCAGTGAGACTCCTGAGAAAGTCTGCAAGTCTGTGTTGCCTCTTGGTTCAAATCTGGCAGCCCTCCTTCACTGGGTCAGAAGCGTCCCAGAACTCACTCCTCACCTGGGATAGTCTGGGTAATGCATACTACATCTCTTCTGAGAGATGTCTATTTGAATGCAGATTTTTGTAGTCAAACTGGCATAGCTCTAGAGATATACACAGGGACAAATCTTGCTTGGTCCATCAAGGCTGCATGGGTCCTGCCACCAGAAAACCTCTGAGGTTCCACTACACAAGGCAGGGAGCAAGTATGTTGCATACTATGGAGCAGAATTTCCTAGAGATTCCTTCCTCACCACTATAAGGGATGGGTAGACTAGGCTGGAGCCACTAACCATTTATCCTGAGGGGGAGAGGAAGCATGATTGCAGATGCTCATTATTAATTATTACTCTTGCAGCCATGAGGCTGCCAACAGAATCTGCAAGACCCGCTCTTACCCCTACCCCCTCCTCCCAGGAAGGCCAACCCTCCACCAAACCCATTTACTTTGGTTTGGCACTGGGGAGAGGATCGTTTCCTCAATGAGCAGTCAAAGAATAACAGAAATTAAGTTCTATCCCTAGTCAATGGGAAACTTTCAATTATTTGTAGCTTTTCAATTGTGAGCCAAATTTCTGCAAACACATATAAAGATTAAAATTAATTTGTTTTTGAGTTGTCTGACCACCATAAAGTCTGCTTGGCTATTTGGTAGTTTAGGGGAAATATCTTTTTCATGATGCACAACTCAAAAATAGTAGAACATATTTTGTTAAAACCCAAAATGTCATTGTTGGGCTAAGACCAAGCAAGAGAAACTTTAGCCCCAAAGGAAAATTTTTGAGAAAGTTATGGCATGGAAGAGAGGAGTCAGACTCCAGTAGCTCTTTCAGCCTGCATGATAGCTATGATGTCACTCACTCTGGCCAAGAAACCAGGAAGCCTGTCGCTCAGCTTCCTCAGGATTTGGAAAGAGTTGGCAGTTGTCTCAAATGTTGTAAAAATACTGTGGTAACTGCATTCTAAACAGTTGCAACAATAAGCTCATACTACTTAACACAATGGGGCCCTAATCCCTGACTGAGGTCTAGAGGCGCTACTGCAAAAATAATAGCATATATTTTCCTCACTGAGAATCCTACAAAAGTTTCAATGTTCAGCAAAACATTTGCAATTCCCTTAACAGTTCAATTTTCTTCTTTGTTTTCCACAGGAATTCGCAACATGGGACAAGAAACTACCCAGTAGTGGAAGAAGTGAGTAAACCCCAACATTAAAGCAATCCCCTGAAATTAAGGGTTGAATATTACCTCATTTGGGTTGATAAAGTGAAATAGCTCTCTATTCAATTTGCACTTACCTTTATATCAGTAAAAAAAAGAAAGAGAAAAAGATTTAAGAAAAGTATTCCTCTTTATTTGAACTGTCTGCTTTGTTCCGTTTTTCAAAAGAATACATTTTAGTAAATCACCGTTACATTGCATAATCCAGAAAGAAATAAGTATTGAGGCTGCCTTTTGTTGGAAGGATATTTTTAGTATGGAAAAATGCATTATAAAGCCTAAGAAATCTCTTCTAATTGTTTCTTCAGAAATGTATCTTGATAATAGCAACTGCTCATTATAATACAAAACAGAAAAGGGATTAATTTACTGTGGCATAGGAAGTCCTGCCAGTTCCCAAATGCCCTACATAGTTTCTTTGAAACTTTTACATTCTTTAGGCCTCAAGAAAAACCAAAGCTCCACCTCCAGGTTTGGTAGCAAACAGACTATTCTTCTCCAGAGCTAACCTTTGGTCATTGCGTTTGTAATAAGCTTCTTTCACATTTGTTAGGAAGGTACTCAGCTTGTCAGAAGGCACCATTGATACAGTGCAGCCGCCCCATCCTGCTCCAGTCAAGCGTGACCCGATGGCCCCAGACTGCCTACAATAATAATAATAACAATAAAATATTGAGTGCAATATATCAAAGGAGATCATTTGTCATACATAAACTGCCTACAGAGCACAGGGAATGTGGGACGCATTTATTTCTCATTTTCAAAACTATATGGCACATTTGGTCTTATGAGACATTTGAACTCCATTTGCAGTGAATGTTTTGGACAACTTAAATTCTGCAAATTTAATTTGGCAACTTAAATTCTGAAATATAGTTATTTCCATCAAGTGCAAAAATAAGCCTCTCAGAATGTTTAAAAACTTTGAAATAGCTGAGGTGAATAAAGTAGTAAAAGTAATCTTAAAACACCAGAAATTAAGACAGGAGGACATGACAAAAATAAAGGAACATTCATGCACTAATTGTCCAGGCTCTATCCACATAAGACATTTTAAAATTTGGCAGTGTCAGCACACTATACATTTCTGCTGTTCCAGTATAGACATAACATGTTCTGAAGATTCAGGGGCTTCTTCAGGACTAGTCACGATGCTAGTAAGGAAAAAGGAGTACTGCAAAATTCAAAAAAAGTTAGATTAAGAGTCCCATCACTCAGCCATCTGGTCTGCCTTAAAAACAAAAATTAAGAGCCAGAATCTGACCGTGGTTACACTAGTTTAGAATCAAAGAAGATTAGGGATGGAAGAGACCTCAGGAGGTCATCCAGTCCAACTCCCTGCTCAAAGCAGGACCAACACCAACTGAATCATCCCAGCCAGGGCTTTGTCAAGCTGGGCCTTAAAAACCTCTAAGGATGGAGAGTCCACCGCCTCCCTAGGTAAACCATTCCAGTGCTTCACCACCCTCCTAGTGAAATAGTGTTTCCCAATATCCAGGCTAGACCTCCCCCACTGCTCCTTGTTCTCTCATTTGCCACCACTGAGAACAGCCTAACTCCATCCTCTTTGGAATCCCTTTTCCGGTAGTTGAAGGCTGTTTGATTTGAATGGATTTACAACAGTGCAGCTAAGATCAGAATCTGGTCCTACGTGTGTACCTTCTGTCCTTCATGTGATAAAACACCACATTAGTTGATATTTTCAGACTAGGAATGGTTGTTTTCTATTATTCCATTTGTTTATTTTTCATACCAACATAGAAAGACCTTTGTTCTTTTATTACAATTTATTTCTAAATATTTTTAAAGAGAAAAATTCCCACAAAGGGAAGCCAAGGGGAAGTGACAACTGCAAACAAATGACATTTCCTTGCTTGCTCCTTCTGCTGAAAGATCCAAGGTACAAGCCATTCCAAGAGCCAGGATACTGGCCCACTGGCAAATCCTATGATCCTAATCTGCAAGACTCAAACCAAATCTAATTGGAATTCAGAAAAAATCTTGATTCCATTTTTAATTCATTTTCTTGCATGTTTGCATTGCCTGGCTCCAGCCAAATCCAGAAGGAGGAGGACAACACCATGAGAAGGTTTCTTCTGGCTGGGTCAAAAATGCCACAAAAACAGGATGAACTAGAAAACTCACCAGAGAATCCATTGTCATGAGGTTTCCAACCCGCTGTGTAGATCAAATAATTTTGATATGCTTCTAATATCTACACATTGGGAGATTCTCTTCATTGACAACCACAGTCTAGGGCTGATGAAACTGGGCATGATGTTAATGATATAATAGTGAATGAGGACTAATTTTGAATAATTTGTGATACCATCTCAAATGTACTCCTTATGTTAAACTGGTGCTTTTCAATCTTTTTTCATTTGCAGACCCCTAAAAAAATTTCAAATGAAAGTGTGGACCCCTTTGAAAATCTTAGACCCCTAATGGTCTGCGGACCACAGGTTGAAAACCGCTATGTTAAATGAATGTTTCAAGGTACTTGCTCAGGCCCTGCTTGAGGAAGGCAGCTACATGTGGTTCATTAGACATGTGCTTAAATGAAATTAATGCTTAATTACTTTTCTGAATCCATGACCTACTTTGTGTGTGTGTTTAATGGAGGATCACTATCCTACACATTGACTCAATTATCTGTTCATTCTTGATTTCCAATCTTTATTTTATTTCTTTGCAATTTTATATTTTTTTTGTACGCTGCTCTTTTTCTCAGCTGTCTTTATTCTCTGATCCACAGAAGCAACTTCTTAAAGCGCAGGATCCAATCCAGCTTTCTGTGAAATCAATGGAAAGATTCCCCTTGCCTTCATGGGTTTCAATCCAGTTCTCTAAATCAACTGCCCAAATTCACTTGGGATGCAACCCAGTTTTTAAGTGTTGTATTGCAGATACAGTGTTGGCTTTGGATTGTGGAATGCCATTTAAATATCTTCAGATTTATTCTGAATCATTTGATTTAATAATTCTTTGTGGTCACATCCTATGATTTGCTGTTATACTTAGTCATTTAAAAAATGTAATAAAAGATCATTTAAAAGGAAACAAGTTGTGTGTTACAGCTGAAGCTACTGTGCTTCAAAATAATGTGGCCAACATTTTCAACCTGGGATGCTAAGATTAGGTGCCTAATTAAATCTCTAGGTACCTCACAAGGGGCTCGGTGTTTAGAGGTGCTGAGCACCAGTCGCTCCCACAGAAGTCACTGAAATTGTTGGCACCTTATTTAAGTGTATCCTCTTGTAAATAATACCTCTCTAGCTGTCAGAGGCAAGGCTGACAACACCTAATTTAATAGAACACGTGCCACCAAGGAATGGAGAATAGGGGGTAGCAAGAAAATTATCCACAGTGGTTTAGGGACTCGAGGTTTTCAAAAGCTCTAAAGGGATTTAGGAGCCCTAATCCAATTGACTTTCAATGCCTCTAAATCTCTTAAGTGCTTTTGAAAATCTCTCCCTTTTTTATTTGCTCCATCTGCTTCAAACAACTTCAAGACAGACAGGTTACAGAAAGTACAAGTCTATTCTCTCTGCAAAAATAGTTGACCATCTAGTGGCTAAACTTTTCAGTGCTCCAAACCATAGTCAATAGGGATCTCTTTGTATCTTGGCAGGGAGTAGATATTAAAACATAAAGATCTAGGCAAAACAGAAAACCTCTGGATATGCAGATTATTCTCTACAGTTTAAACCTTGTAGGAGGCAATGCTTGGAATGTATTTTTGAAAAGGTTTTTAAAGTTACATGTCAGCTGTATATCACTGTAAGTAAAGACAATATAATTAATGCAGTTGCTGACCCATGATCTTAAATATGGGCTGGTCTCACTACGGGGGAAAATCGATCTTAGATATACAACTTCAGCTACATGAATAACGTAGCTGAAGTCGAAGTATCTAAGATCGAATTACTCACCGCCCTCACGGCACGGAATCGATGTCTGCGGCTCCCCATGTCAACTCCACAACTCCGTTCGGGTTGGTGGAGTTCCGGAATCAATATAAGCGCGTTTGGGGATCGATATATCGCATCTATATGAGATGCGATATATCAATCCCCGAGCAATCGATTGCTACTCGCCGATACGGCGGGTAGTGAAGATGTAGCCTGAGTTAGTTAAAATTTTCAAGAGTGTCTAGAGATTTTTAGGTGCCTCAGTTTTTGAGTAACCAATTTAAGACAGTTTAAAGGGACCTTACAGAGGGTGGATGCTCAATGTTTTCTGAAAATTTGGCCCCTTCAAGATGTATCAAGTTTGGCACCTAAAAACTGTGGCACCCAAAATCATTGGTCAGCTTTGAAAATCTTGGCCATAAAATAAAAGTTTGTATCGATCAACTTTCATAATTAACTATAGGTAGCAATGTAGCTGCAAAACTCTCTTTATCCTTAAGAAATGTTAAATCCAGAAAAAATTGAAATACATTAATGTTGCTTATGGATGGAGTGAATGGTGAACAAATAAGTTTTGTCACATACAATGGACATAGTTTCAAAAATAATTTTATACTCTGACTGAGGTCTGGTTCCGTGTTCAGTTATTCTTGTTACATTCTGCATGTTTTCTTCTGTTGGTCATTTAGAAAGAAATCTGATGGAACTGGGGAAACCACCACATTTTTCTTTCACTAGTACATTTTGGTCCATCTAATTAAAATGTTCCCAATAATTTTAGTTTAATACAATCCTAGCTACATGTATGCATTAAGCTTATCTCTCTCTTTGGATTTCATTTTTTCTTGCATAGCGGTGCCTATCTAGTTGTGAATGTAACTAACAATGACAAACCTTTATTTTTTCTACTTTTTCTTTTGTCTTATTCAAACTGCATGTTTGCCCATGCCTTGCATGGAGCCAAGACTCCACAGCCAAAGATCTTTCATTGGCTCTACTTAATCATCCCATAGTCCATTCAAAACATATTTGATATTTAACCACTTTACTGCTGCCTAGTATATCTGTTGCATTGGACAAAATGTACTTTTAGCATCAACTAGTCAATGCTAGTCAATGATGATTCATAGTGATTTCAAGGCAACATTAGATCAAAAACTGCATTAACAGTCCTGAAGCTACAACGGTCATCAGCAGTGAAATGGTTAAGGAATATGCAAGGAGAAATAAAATCTAAAAGTAGCAACTGAGAAGACATTTTAAGAAAACTGATCATGAACTCTTCTGAAACCTAAAAAGTAGTAGCCAACTTTATTTACTGTGAGATTTCTTGATGAAGAGTCAGTCCAGAAAGAAGAGTCCATCATGAAGCCATAAAGTGCAGCTTTCATCTGACAAGCATTACTCAAATGTCAGCAGGGAAACATTTGACTACATAATATCCCTTTAGGAGATTAATTTTGTGATAAGAGACAAGAATATTTTTCTTTCGTTTTAAAACTACAATAGCTAATGATGCCATGTTTTCTCATCTATTCAAACCATATTCTCAAAGAGAAGTTCTCGGTTTATTGCTGTCAAAACTTACAGGCAGATGTCCACTAGCTGATCCAGTTCAGGGCAGCTGCATTCATACATGTCCCTGCAGCTGATATGACTCTGGTTCATTAATTCTCCCAGCAGCTGGATTGCACTAGCAGATGCCTCGCTGCATATCTTCTTAAATTCCAGCACTCTGCCAGCTTCGCTGTACACATGTTTAGCTCGCTGGTACAGTTTAAAGCTGGTAACTAAAATAAAGTGAAAATAATTGTTACAATTATTCATTAACAGGTACCTAAGTGAAAAGGGAAAAAAATGGAAACTTAAAAGATTTACATTTGTTTCTGTAATTTTTAATTTATAGTAGACAGCTCCTGAGTCAGAAGATTTTTGCTATAATCAACACTTCTTTTTAAAAGCTCTGTTTTGATACTGTTTGAGGATTTCAAACCAAAATGTTTATTATAGTTTTGATGATTTTATGTATGTTCTAGCAAGAATTACAAGGTGGGTGAAGTGATAGACAACTCTTCATGCAAACAGTTTGCAAAGTGCTTTAGCATCGTGTTACGAAGATTAGAGTCGGTCTGACCCTTTGAGTCCATAAGATTTATTTTTTTTAATAAGAAAGGGAAATCTTGCTCAAAGAACATTTTTGCCAAACATATTTTTAAACCAGTTCTAATATATAACAGTGATCCTTCCACTCCCCCCGCTGCCCCAGAAGCTGAGGTTAGGCCACCAGAGTCCCCAGGCCCTGACCCTGTAGTCAATGCGAGGTTTGAAGAAGTTCCATTGCCTGACTCTCTGCTATTAAAAGCAGTGCATGGTTGAGACACGCTTCACAAGAAGGCAGCCCTACCTTTTATTCTCCCTTTGATCCAAAGAACTGCTGCTTGTCATACCTCTGGGTCCTTTCGGGGTAAAGGGATGTCAACCGATTGTTGGGGCAGCCAACCCCTTCAGAGACAAAAGGACACTACATACACTCCTTAGAAACCAGATGGGAGATGGGACTGGGAGGCCCAGGTCTCAAGTTCACACCCAAAGGTTTAGGGGTAACCAGAGTAAGAAGGGGCATGTGAGAGTTCTGACCCATAGGCTCTAAAGAGAGAAATTATACAGGATGGTTGTCAAACAATTCCATATGATGTATGCTGGCTTGCTAGCAGCATGCTTACAGTTGAAATACCTGAAATGTGAAATTATGAAAGGTTATGTTAGAAATGGCATCCAGTCAGTGGGTTCCCTTAGAAGACCAATCAAGCACTCTAGTTACATCCACTACTTTAGGGCAGATGTGACAGATATGGCAATTTTTGAGGGAGACCTTACTGAATTAAGTTTAAGTATCTTTGAGGTCCACTGTATTAAATGAATAGTTTATGTATTACTGTTGGCCAGGATTGTAAGTAACCTCTCAAGGCAGGAGATGTGGCAGTTGTTAAATCTGGGTGTTCAGTGGACTATACTGAACAATGTGGCATACAAGAATGGACCTTTGGAATAAAAAGTGTTAAGTGGTTTTCCTGGGGAATACATAGGAAGAGGTGAATACAAATTCCCTAATTCCAATTATGCAAAAACCCTGCCTTTTGAAGCTGTGCCCTGAGGAGAGGGTCTTTGTCTGCCGATTACCTATTACCAAAGGCCAAGATCAAAAGCCCAAGCTGCTCTCCCCAGCCTGGGTTCTGGTTCTGCATGTGAGATGGTTGTGAACGTGTAACCACAGAAAAAACTCAGTTGTGGATTTTGAAGGACTGACATTTAATAGAGCCCGAGGTTGTAGTTGGGGTGTCCTCCTGTAAGCTTTATAGCTTGCGTGTAGGTGCTTGTATTGTTCTTAATATGTCTTCTCTATAATGCTTTCACCTTAAGAATAAATGTGCTGGCTTAGAAAGAACAATATGGTAACTTAAAACTGCCAGGCATTATGCTGTTCATTGCTTTTGGAGAGAAAGCTAAGCACAGGTGCTGGCCTGTTAGGCAGTCTGGCTTGCTGGGAACATCAGAGTGTAGGCAGGGAACTGTGCAGCCTGGAAAAAAAACCATTTGGGAGGTAGAGAGCTGTGGGTTTCTACCCAAGAGAGGTGATGGCTGAAGCGCCAGGAACCTTAAGTGGGTGCCATTGGTAGACCATGCAAGGGGAGTACAAGTGCATTTGCCCTGAACTGTGACAGAGGGGGCATGCACAAACCAGCTTCTGGATCTGATATTCCACCAACAGCTACGAAAGTACCACTTCAACAACTGTTCCTTGCTTTGGTCACCACAGGCAGAATTGGGACCATTCTCTCCTCCTCGATTGCACAGGTAAATTAAAATCTCTGCAGTTAGCAGAATGTTTATTGGTAGATAGTGTTTGTATTCAAATATTGACATTTTAAATGAAGTCATGTTTCCATTAGCACTTAGTGTAGATTCCTGTTATGGTGAATCCAGAAAAGTGCTCAGGGTCCAAACACTGTCCCTCATGTAGGTGATAGTCTTTAAGTAGAATGCCTCTCACCAATGTGGCCTTTAGTCTCAGTGCAAAGAAACCAGTGGGAGGAGACTTTGAGAGCTTACTCTTGGAGGAGGCCGTGTCCACTTGGCCTTCTGTATTGGAGAATTGTCAGATTCATCTCCAAAGGAAAGAGGAATCTTTCCAGTTGGAGGTCCACTCATTGTACTGAGAGTTATGAATGCTCTTAGCTGCTTCTCTGAAAAAAAATCTGTTTTTCAGACACTCTAAGGAAGAAGTCTCATCAAAATACTAAAAATCTAAGTGCACAGAGTCAATCTCCTTATTGTATAGGAAACTATCCAGATCTAGATGTATCCCGGCATTGTCAAAGCCACTGGATCAAGAAGGCTCAGCGTATCTAGCTCCTTGGTTCTAAGGCATTCAGATCCACTGATGGATGTTGAATCTGTCTATTTTTTTGGCATGGGAGGAACATTCAAAGCCAGGGTTTTCACCAATTCCATCAGGGAACTCAATCTGGAGCCCAACTGGAACATGGTTAGAATGAAGAAAGATCTCTCGGGTGGGTTCTTGGATCCAGGCAATCTGCAGATTCATCACCAATACAGCAGCAGAGAATCCTGTGGCACCTTATAGACTAACAGACGTTTTGGAGCATGAGCTTTCGTGGGTGAATACCCACTTCGTCAGATGCATGCATCTGACGAAGTGGGTATTCACCCACGAAAGCTCATGCTCCAAAACGTCTGTTAGTCTACAAGGTGCCACAGGATTCTCTGCTGCTTTTACAGATCCAGACTAACACGGCTACCCCTCCGATACTCATCACCAGTACAGTAAACCCCCCTGTCTCATGCTTCCAGATCTGAGGCTGTGAGGGTGAATCCAGTGCTTTCCCTGTAGCCAAAACCAGGCACGACGTAGTGGTGTCCCACACAGTGTCCCACACTGTGCCCAGTAACATGTTCTGTCACTACCTGTAGCATCACCAATATCTAATTCTCTTTATTTAGAATAAAAAATTAGCTAGTGTAAATTAGGACTTGAATAGAGTTACACCAATTTATAGCTGCTGAGGATGATGTACTGAGCCAGATTATAGCAAATGGGCTCATATTATGTGATAGGTAAAACAAAACAACTTTTTTTCCCTTTGGTGATAATATTCCTTCGTTTACTATGTAACTCAACTACCACTTAATAAAGATGAATTGAACATGGCTGCCTTCTGAATACAAGCTGTTTTTAGACTAGATTAAAAAAAATGGAAAGACAGGAATGTCTCTTGGAAGCTCAGTCTCATTGGAAATGTCACTGAGCAATAGAGGAAGGTTAACCAATCATTTCTGATTTATCCAATGCATTTGGAGCTGTGCTTTACCATATATTTCCATCTTTTTGTTGCTTCTGTAGCTGTTTGCAATATGTGTTGCAGAATAGTGCCTGAGAGTTCAGGATTGGCAGGGAAAGGCTGCTCGGCACAGAAACCAGAGCATTCTTTTTGAGATGATTTCTCTTTAAATATTCTTTTCTTATGAAGCTATTGTTTTACAGCAAGGAGATTTCTAAATGTGCATTCATTTAGGGCATATCTGAAGTTGCGTGAGAGATTGCCATAGCTCACACTCTCTTGTAAATCACCATTGAACAGTAGTAACCCAAAAAATGAACTGAAAACACGTCTGGTTTCAATTTTAAGGTAAAAGTCTTGCCAAAGGCTGCATTTGATTCAGAGACCACCCTTTGGTAAAGCAATGCTTTACTGGCCAGATTACCTTAAAACACTTTGTGGTTGTGTTATGCTCATCATGTTATGTATTGGCAACTAGAATGGATCTTCTAACTGCTGGCTGCTAGCCAGAAACTCTGTCCTTGACAGCATTCTCTCATGTCATGAAGACTCCACAAACTTGACATTTGGTTTCACTATAATCTAATGTTATCCTTTCAAGCAATTATTACATTCAAAATGACAGAAACTGGTTTTGTGTTCTTGTTGTTTTAGACTCCCTTGCAAACACGACTCCTTGCCAAGTGAATATCAGTTAAGAAATGATATCATTAGATGAAAGGTTTCTGTTTTTTACAGTTTGGAGCTGTAAATCTAAACTTGGGGAAACCACAAGTGTCATAGATACGACAGAGCATAGCAGCAATCCAATCCAAAAAAATTAACCACGTGCTTAACGAAATCTTTTTATAGTGTTTGCCTCCCCATATCCCCAAGTCTGATGCTCTGTACAAGTAAAATAAACTTCAGGCTGCCAACCATCTTTGTATTTGACAGGCACTGCCTCTGATTCGGAAACTAAGGATATACATAAATCCAGACATATGCTGCAAGTAATGGAGAAAGCTCTTCCACATTAGGGCTATCTAAATACTCACTGCCATGCAATCAAAAATATCAGCAGTAAAACTGATATTTCTAACAACTGGATCTATGTCTGAACTGGAGGCCACTGACCTAGAGAGAACAACAGCCACCACTGCACAAATAGGAAAAGATCTGAATTGAGGGTCCTTGGATAAGAGCCATACAGCCAAGGAAGCTTAGATGTGTGCAGGAGATGACTATCCAAAAATCATTTACTATGTAAAAAAAAATATTGGCAGGTGGCCTTATATTTTACAAAGAGAACAGAATGATCGTTGAAGCCTCAACCTATCGTGGCCAAAGTGGCAAGGGTATAAAACTTACAGATGCACAATACAAATCTCACATCTGAGCTAGGAATAGAGCTGTTTTAAAGAGCTACGACTATTACAGAGTCATCAAAGGTGAAATCCTGCAGTCCCTACACAGGGGTTAGATTCCCCTGAAGTCAATGGCAGTTTTGCCTGGGTAAGGACTAAGGGCTGCAGCATCTTCTCTGTTACCTGGCTCAGAAGGATGCAAAGAAGCTGCAATTAGGACACTAAGGTATGTTTACACTACAATTAAAAATCTACAGCTGGCTCTGTCAGCTGACTCAGGCTCATGGGGCTTGGGGTATGGGGTGGTATAGCCGTTTGGGCTCAGGCTGTAGCCTGAGCTCTGTGACCTTCCCAGCTTGCAACGTCCTACAGCCTGGGCTCCAGCCCAAGCCCAAACATGTTCACTGCAATTAAACAGCTCCTGAGCCCAAGCCCCACGAACCTGAGTGGGTCCTGCAGCCTCGTTATGGGCTCTGTGCACCTGGCCTCTATGTTTCTGTGAAGGACTTGCCCTTAAATGACTTCTTCCGTGCCAACAGAGCCCTAATCAAATGGGTCCAAAACATTCATTGCCTACTAACTGCCCTTGGAGGAAACACTGGGATTTTTCAATGCACCAAGGGCTGCAACAACAAAATGTAGAAATCTTAAGACTAAACTGCCATTAATGAAACCTTGTCCGAAATCCACATAAAGTTCTTTGAAAAAGCAAACAGCAATAGGCCAGGGACTATTAGTCTCAAACAAATGTGGGTTAGTTAAATATAGCAGAGAACTGTACCATGGTTGGGGTTGGGTTTTTGTTTTTTGGTAAGGTCATTTTTGAATTTTAAGTGTATGAAAATCTTTCAAACCCATCCACATGGCTGCCACAGATTTTTTTTAAATAATAATTAAATATGGTTTCCAGTAAATTGTATTATTTGTTATTACTTCACTTTCAGCAGATTCTTTTCTTTGAAGTTTCCTGCAGAATTTGACCTTTAGCTAAAAAAATCAACTTCTACTAGGCTATACATTTCGTCAGGTCTCATTGGCATCTGCTTAAGATACATTTCACTGTATATTAATGAACTAAACATGGCTCATCTCTGAAGATGTAGGAGGGCTGCAAGGAATCTATCATAGGGGAAGAATTCACCATCCAAAATCTTAAAGGGAAAGATTCTGCCACCTTTACAAATGTGGACTATACCTTTCTCTGTAAGGTGTCCCATTGATTTCAGTGGAACTATTGGCAGAGAAAGATAATACTGAATGTGTGTGACCGAATCTGGCCTTTAATATATACAAGAAAATGTTGCTGTGTGGTGTTATATTTCATCCAGGGCAGATTATGATTCCCCATCCTCTTATCCACTATAGTGAGTTGTTACACACACAAGGCATCTCAGTCCCTCTAATGGGCCTACTCCTGTGAGTAACTACTAGGGGTGTCGATTAACTGCAGTTAACTCATGCGATGAACTAAAAAAAAATTAATCATGATTAATCGCACGTTAAACAATAGAATACCAATTTAATTTTATTAAATATTTTTGGATGTTTTTATACATTTTCAAATACATATATTTTTATTACAACACAGAATACAAAGTGTACGGTGCTCATTTTATATTATTTTTATTACAAATATTTGCACTGTAAAAATGAACAAAATAAATAGTATATTTCAGTTCACCTTATACAAGTATTGTAGTGCAATCTCTTCATCGTGAAAGCGTAACTTACAAATGTAGATTTTTTTTTTGGTATATAACTGCACTCAAAAACAAAACAAAGTCCACTCAGTCCTATTTCTTGTTCAGCCAATTGCTAAGACAAACAAGTTTGTTTACATTTACATGCGATACTGCTGACTGCTTCTTATTTACAATGTCACCTGAAAGTGAGAACAGGCGTTCACATAGCACTTTTGTAGCCGGAATTGCAAGGTATTTACATGCCAGATATGCGAAACATTCATATGGCCCTTCATGTTTTGGCACCCATTCCAGAGGACATGCTTCCATGCTGCTGATGCTCGTTAAAAAAATAATATGTTAATTAAATTTGTGACTGAACTTTGTGGGGGAGAATTGTATGTTTCCTATTCTGTTTTACCCACATTCTGCCATATATTTCATGTTATAGCAGTCTCGGATGATGACCCAGCACATGTTTAAGAACACTTTCACTGCAGATTTGACAAAATGCAAAGAAGGCACCAATGTGAGATTTCTAAGGATAAATACAGCACTTGACTCAAGGTTTAAAAATCAGAAGTACCTTCCAAAATCTGAGAGGGAGGAGGTGTGGAGAATGCTTTCAGATGTCTTAAAAGGGCAACACTCCGATGCAGAAACTACAGAACCCGAACCACCAAAAAAGAAAAGCAACCTTCTGCTGGTGGCATCTAACTCAAATGATGAAAATGAACATGCATCGGTCCGCTCTGCTTTGGATCATTATCGAACAGAATCCGTCATTAGCATGGACGAATGTCCCCTGGAATGGTGGTTGAAGCATGAAGGGACATATGAATCTTTAATGCAGCTGGCATGTAATTATCTTGTGATGCTGGCTACAAAGTGCTATGTGAACGCCTGTTCTCATTTTTAGGTGACGCTGTAAATAAGACGTGGGCAGCATTATCTCCTGCAAATTGTAACCAAACTTGTTTGTCTGAGCAATTGGCTGAAGTAGGATTGAGTGGACTTGTAGGTTCTAAAGTTTTACACTGTTTTATTTCTGAATGCAGTTATTTTTTGTACATACTTGTACATTCGTAAGTTCAACTTTCATTATAAAGAGATTGCAGTATACTACTAGGTCAATTGAAAGATACTATTACTTTTGTTTGTTACAGTGCACATATTTGTAATCAAAAATAAATATAAAGTGAGCACTGTACACTTTGTATTCTGTGTTGTAATTGAAATTAATATATTTGAAAATGTAGAAAACATCCAAAAATATTTAAATAAATGGTATTCTATTATTAACAGTGCAAATAATCGCGTGATTAATCACGATTAATTTGTTTAATCACTTGACAGCCCTATTAACTACTCAGCAATGTGAGTAAATTGTTCACAATCTGGTCCTCTGAAAACAGAGCAATTGCATGAACCTTTCCTAAACACAACCCCACTCCCACCCCCAGTCAAGACATATTTTAGAGATTATGGCTCCTACTGGTTTAATGGTGGCATTTTTTACCACAGAAATGCCTGCCCTCTAAAAGTGCTTTTTGTTGCTAAAGTAGACCGACCACTCAATTATTACCTTATTTTAGTCTTCCTTATAAGCTACACATGCACGCTGCTACCCCGCAGCTACAGCCTGCTAAAGAGCGCATATGTGGCAGTATGTTTAAAAGTCCACTTCCAAATATGCCTTTCTGTGCCAAAAAAAAAAAAAAAGTTACAGTGAGTTCTTGCACTGAGCTCACCACTCTTTTGGACTACTTCGCAGTGTGAGTGAAAGACTATACAACCCCACTCATTCAAATTGCATTGTGGTTTGAGGCTTATTTTTTCAGTAGCAATATTTTTCCCGATTTTAACGTTAGTTTTCTGAGTGGGGGTTAACTAGCCAAACCCACAGACCCACAGATGCTTTTAGCTCCCATGGTGATTCTGTTCCCAGGTTTAAATGTCAAAATTAGATTACTGTTTTATATGTAAAAAGGAAAAATTGGTTTAAGACTATCCCATTTAAAAGAGAAAAACATTTTATGGCAAAAAGAAGACACTAGTTTACAGAAGATTATCCTGCTGCAGTGGGATTTATAAATACACAACCTTCCCACCACCACTGCAGCCTAAAAAGTTTATGAAGCAATCAAATCCAAGCTGAAACTAGAAAGTGAATAATTAATAATAAATAGTATTGGTTCTAGAGAGGGTCCCAAGGCACAAAGTGTAGGTCCAAATCTGACCTTCTCCTAACTTGGGGGCTTCAGCCCCAGGATTTTGATTTTGCCCAGACAGCAGCAGTGGAGGGTGAGGAGATTCAAAGGTGGCTCTAAGCAATTTCTATACCCCTCTAATCCCAAGGAAAGTGGGGTGATGTGGTGTAGACAGCTAGCTTCCCCAGTGTGGGAGGAATCCTCAGTCAAGATCAGAGGGGTAGCCGTGTTAGTTTGGATCTGTAAAAGCAGCAAAGAATCCTGTGGCACCCTGTAGACTAACAGACGTTTTGAAGCATGAGCTTTCGTGGGTGAATACCCACTTCGTCACATCTGATGAAGTGGGTATTCACCCACGAAAGCTCATGCTCCAAAACGTCTGTTAGTCTATAAGGTGCCACAGGATTCTTTGCTGCTTTTACTGGTCAAGATGGCTTTTCAGGGTCTTTGTGGTCCAAACAGTGCAAAGAGGCTGGAGGAGAAAAGCCAGGATCTGGCTCAACAGCTACCTACAAAGCTTGGCTATGGAGCTTAGTTGTATTATGATCCCTGGTTTTGGTTTGGTCCCACCTCTGATTTGCCCACTAGTTAAGGAAAGTGTGCTGCAGATCTCAAAAAATTCAGCTTCTAACAGGCTTATGTACATCATTGCAAATTCAACTGCAACTATTCTATTAAACAGTCTTGTTAAACCGTGCAGACAGGGGTCATGCAATTGGTTAAGAAGCCTCACTAAAAGGACATGGAGAGGTCAAATTGGAAAGAATGGGAATTTTTAATATTAATAGAAGGGAAAGAAAGAGGTGGACCTGACTGAAATGTATGTGATAATAGCCAGTGCTGTAAAGTGAGAAGTGTGTGCACATTATTTCTTTCCGATTGGCTAAAAGAAAATAGCCCAGTTGGAATCTGCAGCATCCCTCTTCTGTATTGTTATCCCTGGCTTCATCCAGTGTGATGAACACATGGGTGAAGCTTTGAGCCACAAAGCCAACATTTCATTTCTCCTCTCCTAACCCATAAGCATCTGGGGGGAAGGGTGCTGAGACTAATAAATATCTGTAAAATATGTCCAGGTTCTTACACAGGATGTAGTATAAGAACAGAGCATTACTAATAATGCTTTGAGAGATGGCAGAAGTGGAAACTGCCACAAATTAATGTTCAGCTATAAAGGAAAAACCAGAATCCAGCAAATAATTTAACTAAATTCTCTCCAACGTTTTTGCTTTCATTTGCTATGTTTTTCACAGTATCATAATGACAAAGCCTGTTGTTTATTAGTATTTTCTTCTCTCATAGCAAGAAAGCAGGGTCTGTCATTAGGATACAGTGTAAAATACAGCAAACAAAAGCAAAAATATTTTTTCTGAAGAGGAGGTAGCTTTCCAAAACCAACATAAAGTGTAATTTGTTTTGTGTATAACAACAACAAACAGTTGATTTGATTTCTTCGCTCTGTGTCTGTCTTATTTCTCTTTATATCTAATTTTACAGGAATCTGTTGTTTAGTTTTATCTTGTACAAATGCAAACAGACTTCTGCACAACCCATTTTAATTGGCTTTATCAAACAAGATCATGGTCACGCAAATTTTAAGAGATTTTGTTCAGTGAACATCTGCAAACACTAGACAGAGCTATAGTATAACATTTCCTTGGACTTTCTTCTATTGCTTTTATGTCAAAATTTTTCATCCAGACTGTTTTTTTTTTTTAAGTCAAAATAATGATCTGTATAAACAATTCAACTCTACTGAGCCTTAAAAGTTAGCTTTTAAAACCAGAGCTATGCAATACAGTCATATCTGTGAGTGTCTATTCTTATACTGTTTCATACGGGGGGAACAGGGGAGGGGATTGTACAGGAAACTGAGAACCCCAATGAGTTCCCATGAAAATGGAAGTGTGTGGGGTAGGAAAGGGGCAGAAGAAAGAAAAAGGTTATTCATACCCTGCAATATCTAAGAGCACATAGTTCATGTAATACAGGTGTTATAGATATACAGACACTCCCCGGGTTACGCAAACCTGACTTGCGCAAATCCACACTTACAGGAAAAGTTCCGTAAATTCTGTAAGCTAGAAAGGTTGGGGTTTTTTGTTTTTTTTGCATAATGGTCGAGTATGCGTTCCCAACTTACGCAAAATTCAAGTTACGCAAGGCATTCCGGAACAGAACACTTACGTAAGTCGAGGAGCATCCATACACACTTCAGTATATTTTACATATAATGCACACAGGTATTATACAATCTTCTGTAGAGACGTAGGGCCAGATCTTGGTCTCTGATTTCATACTCGCATCTTTCCAGCATTGCAAAGGGGTAGACAGCTGTCCTAATTGGGTAGCTAAGCATTCTGGGTAGCTTAGCATGTCAGGGGAATCCTGGGATGGCATATAACTGGCATAGCTGGCTCTGTACCACCTGCTCCCACCTTTGTTTATATGAGGTGTTCCAGGGCCAGCCAGGGTAATGAGAAGGCCTGGGTGGGGGGAGACTCTGCCCCCCTCCCGCCCCCACACACACATGGGAGAAAGATGCTGAGGAGGAGTGGAGAAAAGGAAGAAGTCAGCGAACTGGTGGCAGGAAGGGAAGGGTTGAAATAGTCACAGGAGAGTGTTTCAGGCAGGCTTGGCTCTTGGCCCCACAGGACTGTGTGCATTCTGCGACAGACACATTACATTCTATGTCTTTTTCTCACATCTTTTAAGAGGCATTCACTACAATTTACCAGAATGTACCCAAAGCTCCCTAGCCACAGGGGGACAACTCTGACCCCTAGACACAGCAAGCGAGACAGAAATAGTTCTACCCAGTGTTATGCATCTGGGGCTTCCCATGCTAGAATAGTTCTGGGTCCCTGCCTCCCAGGCCCAGGAGATGGGCTCAGGCTAGCAGGGTTCAAGCTAGCATGCTAAAAATAGCAGTATGGACATTGCAGCTCGGGCTCGAGTGCAGGCTCTCAAGCCCACCTGACCTCCTGCACTTGAGAACCCAAACTTCAGGCTGAGTTGCAATGGCCACACTGCTATTTTTAGTGCATGCGCATGAATTAATTTGCAACACATTTGTGTGCTTCAGAAATCATCCCCCCAAAGAGTATATTGCCCCACTATGTAGACAAGCCCTTAATCTTTAATGTGAGTTAAGGAATGGTGTTTAAAATTGGTTTCAACAAGACTCCAGTGAAGTGATTGCTAATATGGGTTGGTTTTGATAGAGCTATGCTTTAAAAAAGTTCTGGAATGTAGATTCTTCCTAAGCCATGATTCTAAGATGGCTTGGCTCTTTCCACAACAGCCCCTCAAAGTGTTTTACAAACTGGTTTTGCTGGAACTATGTTTAAATTCATTTCTCTATTTCAGTATAAAGATGGGAACAAATGGGGCTTATATCATAATAATATCAGTTCTTTCACCCAAGAAAACTTCCCACAGGGTCCTGTTGAACTCTTTTGGCAAGATTTCCATGTCCTTTATTTATAAGCACATAGACATTTTACATAATACAAGCTTTTTAATATGAAAAACACCATCTGATGTACACTCACCATCTTGCGTGTTTTGACTGAGGATCTGAGTGCGGAGCTCCTCAGGGCTAATTCCCAGGCATGTACAAATTTCCTCTACGCTGTAAGGCTCAAGGTGAAATACCTCCTCGACAATGGTCAGCATTTCCTTCAGGCTAACTCCTAGCTTGGCCTGAACATCTTGGAGCTTCAGCATTTTTTTCCATTCTAGGCCTTTTGACTTCGAGAGAAGCTACAATGTGAAAAACAGACAATACCACACGTAGGTTGAAACTGACATGAAATATGTCATAAAGCAAACAGATCTTAAAACTGATTTTTTTCAGCAAAAGCCATCAAGCCATCTATCCTTACACAGCAATTAGTGAATATGTTTATACACAGATATAGTTACAGAACAGGAAGATTTTTGTCAGTCACAGCCCAGAAAAATGAAGCATTTTTTTTCTTAAAACACTAGCCAAAAGCTCTTATTGATATTACATATGTCCAGTCAAATCAATGATCCCTCCTTTTCCACACAGGCTACCCCCTCCAACTATTATTCACTCGATAAAGCCAATTTCAGGCATTTATTCATACACATTCCCGAGTACAATAGCACTGGAAATCCCAGAACGACTTGCTATGTTATTTGTCTTTGATCTAATATTGACAGCTCAGCCTGATAAATCCAAGTATCAGAGGCTGTTATAATCTTAACTTCCTTAGAATGCAAACTTGCTAGTGTACAGTATTTTTTATGACAACATTCTATTAACATTCATTTTACAAGGGAGCCTCAGTCTTACCAGTACAATGACGCTTTTTCTTGAGGCATTCAGACAGGCGTTTATGTCATATTAAACTGAGAATGCGTTCTGCTCTCAAGTGTGCTTATTGAGTGGGGGCCAGGATTTTCTCCATTGTGGGCTCTTTTTCTTTTCAATAAATATTGGTTTTAAGTTTGTTTGAAAGCATTAAGGCCTCAATTCAGCAAATCATCCCTTTCCAGCAAAGCACTTCAGTGGGGTTAACTTTCAGGTTAGCGGGACGTAGGCACATGGTGAAAGTTAAGTATTTGCGTTGTGTAATTGAGGCCTATAGGAGAGCTGTGACTTTTCCAAGACCTAGTGGATACTTTTTCACACACAGATTTCTGCGGTCAGTTATAGCAGGATACTGGTTGGTTGCACCATGTGTGAGCTGCTGCCCAGCTACTTGTTGCAGCTTCTCACTGTCCCACTTCCCCTCAAGCATTATTCTATACGGGCCTTTTCAGTTTTTGCTCTATTGCAGTATACAAAAATTAACTACTTTTGGTGCCCTCTAGTGCCTTTCCAAGGTTGATGTGGCGCATTCTAGAGCAGGAAAACAGGTCACATGAAATCCTAACCACGTGACTCTGCAGCCTTTTAAAATACAGACATGTATGTTCACAGCCCCAGAAAGGGCCAGCATTGTCTAGTGGCTAAAGCAGGGGCCTGAGAGTAAGGAAGTGTCCTGGCTCTGGCATTGTTTCTGAGCTGCTGGAGAAGTCACCTATGGCCTGGTTTGAAAGATGCTGAGCACCCAGAGCTCCACAACATTAATCTGCATATATCGCAGTTTCCTCACCTATAAAATGGGGGTGTTATGGGGTATACAAAGCCTGCACTAGACAGGAAGGGGTTAAGGAGCACCAATGGACTCAGGCAGCCCCACCCCATCACACCTGTGAAGTATGGTGGACTTGGAGTAGGAGCTTCAGAAGGGAGAAGCCCAGCTCACAGGGCTCTAGCCTTGGGAGGTAGACAGACCTCTCATCTCAGCTCCCAGAGAGGAGCAAAGTAGTGAGACCAGCTGCCTTAGCTTTCCTACGAGTGTGGAGCAGTAGTACAGTTGGCTGGAGGGCCCTTATGGACGAGGGGGGTGGGTGGGTCCCGCTCTTTATTTCCGTTAGTTTAGTTTTCTTTCCTTTGTCATGTTGGGAGCTGTCCCCAGGGTAGTCCCTGCTGACCATGTGAGCCCCCTCAGGAGAAGGTGGACTGATGTAGGAGGTAGTTTAGGAGAGAAGCAAGAGGCCTGACAAAGCAAAACCCAGGGTAGAGGGAAGGCCTGGGCTCTCCTACAGTCTCACTGAGGAGGCTAGCATAAGGACACCCCAGGCAGAAGGGCTGGAAGGACTAGTAGCCTGACCCTGGCCTGATGATCTAATGCGAAGTTGTGGCAACTGCTGAGTTACCCTCTGGTTTACTGGTATAAATGGATGACACTAAACATGAACCAGCTGGAAGTCCAAGTCACAAGATGAATGTCTGGTAAGAGGAGATACGGAGAGAAAAATCCAGCCAGAAGGCAAGGCGCCAGCTGGTGAGTCACTGTCGCAGTGGGTAATGTTTCCTTCACATATTTAACTTTTAACTTTAATCTTTTATATCTTTAATAGTTGTCTGTAAAAGTGATTTGAGATCTTCAGCTTAAAGATACTGAAGAAATGTATATTATATTACACTAATGATCAGCATCTTGTAGCCCTCATTACTTTAAATTAAACAGGTGTAATCAGTTAGAAAAACCAACACAATGCTTTCTATTATCTGAATAAATAATGCACTGTATTATTAGTAATTCATGCCACTGGTGCATTACCACATCCTTCCCAATTCCTTGAAGAGAGAGGCTGCATTTGAAAGGAGCTTGCTATTTAGATACACTACAGACTAAACACACCGAACAGAAACTGATCACTGCAAAACATTTTGTAGCTGGTATTTTTGTGATCATTCTAAACTTAGAACAACAAAGTTTCTGACCATTTTTAAAGAAAAAATCCCACCCCATTAACTCAAAATACAACCGACACCAGACCCAGAAAAGAAATAGGAAAAAATCCATCTATTGAATTTACAAGAATACTGACCCCAGAGTTCAGTGTTTCCTGACAGTAACTGATCAGATGGAGTAAGGACCTGAGGCATCCTCAAGTTACTTCTTAACTGCCAGGATACACCCTCTTCTTCTGGCCCTTACTGCTCAATGTTACAGTCTCACTGGAACACTATAAATGCATGGCCATCTGTCATATTCAATGATGACATCACAACATCTTGTGTGTGTTTTTTCTGTAGCCATATGAGTCAATCTGTAAGGGGCAAGGTCACAAACACATGTCCTACAGAAATGTGTAGGCATCCACTGAAGACCTGGCATGACACTTGGCCCTTTTTTCCAATCACTTTTTCACATCTGTTTTTTTCCTCAAAGTGTTTGCAACATTTATTGATAGTTGTTCTACACTCAGATCTGTTCTTGGCTCTGTCTTCAAAGTGACCAATATTTATGCCACATGAGTTGAGATTCTGCTTAAGGGTGTCTTTGAAGTGTCTACATTGGCTGCTCTTCCTGCTCTTTCCAATTTCATGTAAGGATGAAAGGACTCTTTTTCAGGAGTCTATCACCACCCATCCCAATAATATGACCTGTCCATTTCTAAGCTTACATTCTAAGTAAATGTGAAAAGAAAGTATATCCTAGTCAATGATGGGACAAATACAAACAATGATTCATAGTGAGTGTGGTATACTTAGCCTTACATAACAATAATACTATCCCAGTACTTTGCAGTCCTCTAGTACCATCTGAGGGTCTTTCAGTACGTCACAAACATTAACCAATAAACTTTACAGCACCCATTAAGGTAGATAGGTAAGCAGGCATTATTAATACCATTTCACAGATAAACAGAGTAACCTGAAGTATAGTCCAAAGGAGTAGAGGCCTAAATTTTTGCAAACATTGAGTATCCATCCTGTGACATCTGTGGTGTAACTTTCAGAGGCAGGGAACAAAACAGGGTCACTCACAGAGAGTGGTTCCCAAGCGTAGCAGCCGCTGAGCCCAGCACAGGAGATCCCAGGCGTCACCACTAAGCCCGGTAAAGTCATTCCTGCCGCAGTTGCTGGCCCCACCAAGTCTGCGCCACATTCAGCCCCTGTTTTCCAGTCTGGCCCATAGAGGTGCAGTGTCATTTTCCATTCCTGAGCTTCCCTGTAGAGGAAGGAGCAAGCAATGTTGCTCTGCCCCAGGCAATGGTACGCAATGGATATATGGCTGTGAGGCCATTGTTCAGAGGTGTTTAGCAACCATTGACTTCAGTTGGAGTTGTGACTATGCTCAGCTCCTCTGAAAGTCAGGCCCTAGCTGTCCCAAACAGGGCACACATTACTGGATTACTAGACCTAACGCTAGAAGTCTGAAAATCTCTCCCATTTTTCAAGAATGTCTGAAACAGAAATTCAGTATCTAGCAGGTTGGGGTTTTTTTATGATAAAGTCAACAGTTCAATTAAACATGGTTCTGTCTTCTTTTATTTGTTGGAAGTAGATGTTTGACCTCCATTGTACACAAAAGAATAAGAGTCAAATGGTGCCCTGGCCAAACATAACCTATTGCAGGGCACCATGAGAATGGATTAAATAGTCTCTGGGTTGAAGACTATGGTTAACAACTCTGCTCCTCTGGCACAATGTGTAAATATCTGCAAGGGGAAGAGTAAGGAAAATGAGTTTAGAGCTACAGGAACGAAGGACAAATACTACCATCAAGACATCCATCAATAAGAATGACCTAAAAAACTGTGCTGTGAGGCCTAAGATGCTGTTTCCTACATCTGTTAGCTTATTAGTTCTGCTGTGTTAATAGTATCTAAAAGACAACCTTCCCTCCCCTCATCTGCCCACCTTCACCCCTCTATGACCTGTTCCTAAAGGAAACAGGTTTTTTCTGTCTCAACAAATTTTTTATTGTGCATGCAATTATCCATCTGGGCAACATGTGCTTAAAAGTGGGCAGATATGAATTGTTTCCTTAAAATTGCACAGCTGTGAAAGGTACTTTTTCAGGCATTGTGTCATCTCTAACAGGTGGTGTAACATCCATCTTTCCCTCATTTCTTCTTTAGTTTGCAACACAGAGCAACTAATCAAAGTCATTTTAAAAGCCGGTGCAATTCACCTACTTTGCTTTATGAAACAACCCATAAGAAGGTCTTACAAATGGTCTATTAAAATTGGGGACATGAAGATTCCTGGACTCTTATTTGAATTAGCTTCCAAAAGAAACAAGGACAACCTAAGTTAGTTGAGGAGTTATTTAATTACCCCAAGTGCAAGGTTTGTCATTCCTGCCAGGAGCCAGTCACAGAGAGGTCCTAACCCTGATTGCACTGAAGTCAATGAGAATCAATGGCAAAAGAAACTGACCATGATCACTGGCATTATCACATATCTCTTAAATACACACACAATATGGTACTTTCCAAGCTGCAATCTTAGTATGGTTCCAACTATCGGTCCATACAGGATGCTTAAAAAGTTTCCCTGAGCATTAGATTCTCTTTTGGAAAGTTACACCAACAGCCATAATAAGGTATGTGTTCACTCAGGTTCAGTGGGCTCCTTTCCTTGTACAGCTTGCAGAGGGATGAGTATGAGGTTTTATATCCCTTCCAAACGTCTTTTTCAGCATTAATTGTTACAACTCTGGCTATTCTTCTTATCCCTACAAATGCCCCATACCCTCTTTGAATCTCCCTTAGCTGTTGGCTTCAACAACATTCAGTGGCAATAAGTTCCACAGTGTAATTATGTAAAGTCTCAGCTGAATTCTCTGACCCAAATTTTACTCACTCACAGCAATATAAACTGGGAGTACGTCACACTTATGCCAGTGTAACTGAAAAAAGATTATTCCCCTTTATTTCTATAACCAACTGAATCCAAAGCTCAAATCTGAATATTCCCAAACACTGGGGCTTTTTCAATCCAGATCCAAATTTGAACTTTCCCAAGACTTGGATTGCTCAGATTCAATCTATTTTAGAGACAGGTTCAAGCTGTGAATTGGCATCCCAGTCCACATCCAACTCCGCAGTTTGGGTTCAGGCCCATCTCTACGCTCAATACAAGTACACCTCTATCTCGATATAACGCTGTCCTCGGGAGCCAAAAAATCTTACCGCGTTATAGGTGAAACTGCGTTATAGCGAATTTGATTTGATCCACTGCAGCGTGCAGCCCCGCCCCCCCCCGAATTCGTGTTATATCGGGTGGCGTTATAACGGGATAGAGGTGTATCTGTTTCTAATCAACACTTCCAATAGCATTTGAATGTTTCTACATTATATCCTGGATTACTGCTTTCTGCTTATCCCAGTAAATACACATCTATTACTGTACACACAGAACTGCCATGGGAATCCATTTGTTTTTCTCCACTGCATTTTCATTATCAGGGTTTAATTAGAAGCCCTCTACTTGCATTAACTGAGAATATTTTTGCTGAAAAGGAATTAATTTGTTCTCTCCACACATGCCTAATAACCAATAAACTCAATAGTGCTAAATCACAGACCCTACAACAAACAATAAGGGTCTGATCCCAGATGCCTCACACTTCCATTGAACTCCGTGGGAGTCTGCCTTGCAACAGGGTAGAGGGGGTCTGGCCTTGAGAAGATAAAAATGTCAGTTAAAGCAGCACCTGACCTGGTGTTAAAGTGAAGCTGTGACTGGTCAGGGGTGGAGGAAAGCACATAGTTGGATGAAGGTTTCATTAGAGTTTGACAAAAGCCATACAGTACCTTTGTAGCCAGACGACACTCCATCACCCTAATATTGTAATGAGAAGTTGCTGCTTTATTCATTTTGACACAACTGTTAGCAATAACAAAAGCTGCTCCACTTGGAAGTCTCACATCAGTTGCCCTCAGAGGACTGAACTCTATCAGCTTGGCCTGTTAAAAGAAAAATGAATGGTCAGTTTTAATTTACTAGCAACCAGCAATGGAGTTAGCTCAATAAATCAAATGCATTTACCTTTGCAAACTTTTTTTCCTCTCAAGAACCCACAGATGGCTAACCAAGGAAATTGACATGAAACAGTGAGAAAAGCTATTTAGCCCCAATGGTCAAGTTACAAGAAAACCTGAAGCCTCTTCCTGGGAGCTGGAATTTATGGCTTCTCCATTAAATGTCCTTGTGTTTTCAGAGTTTCACAGAACCTATTTGTAGGCAACACTTTTCAAAATAACTTCATTTTAAGAAGATGCCAGATGGCATTTGGGAAACTGAAATCCAGCTGGGGTGGGAGTGGCAACACTAGAGCATGGGGGTAGTAAGAACTGAACCCTAAATGTGAGAGCAGGGCCCAAACACATCTGAACACCCCACGGCCACCATTCCAGGGTGTTCTAAGTCTTGATCCAGGTCTAGCCCCGGTAATTACAAAGTATATATTTAATCAGTGGGATACATTTCAGTAAAACACCCAGACTGCTCTCCCTGAGGAAACCTGCAATGCAAATCAAAGGACTAGAAAAGCAGGCAGCCAGCTCATTTTGATACAGCACATTCAGGCTCCAATCCTACAGTGTGTTGTGTGGCAGAGAGCTTTTGTACCTGCAGGGCCCCCATCAGAACCAGCCATCTGCCCATGCATTGCAGGATCAGGGTGATATTGTGCAAAATGACTCTCCTAAAAACTCGAAGGCTTCACACACTTTTTGTTGCTTCTGTAGACTGAGCTTGCGGCGCACACCAGGGGCTTCTTGCCTTCCTCCATTACAGCCCACAAGGTCCCCATGTGCCACCCTCCGATCCCCCTCTAGTTCAGGTACTTCCTGCAACACTCCACATCCCTCCTACCAGGGGCACTGTGTGTACCTCATTCCCCTCTGCTCCCATACCAGGGTCTCCCCCTCATGCCTTGTGTTCTGTGTGCACCCCACTCCACCCTCCCACCATGGCAGGGGGTCTGTGTTCACCCCCCGCCCCATCCCCATTTCTCTTGTGACTGTTTCTGTTTTAGCCTACCAGTGTTTCAAAATCCCTTTCTTACAGGATACAGGTGCTTGTGCTTCCCAACTGGGGACGGAGGGCACTAATGACGCACAGACCATGTGACTAGGTATCAGGGAGACAGTGTCACATCCTAGCTGTCACCAAAAGCAGTAGGGTTCTGCCCACTGACACCTAGAACAATCCCTGAAATTTTGGAACTGACTGGTTCGGGGTTGAAAAGTTATTGCCTTGCAGACAGACAGAGAAATGCCAGCGAGTAGGGTGTAGGGCCTCGCTTCACTCAGCCAATTATTGCCTCACTTTCCCCAGCAACAGAACTGGAATAAAATATTTCCCTGTCTCATAGGCCTGTGGTGAGGTATAAAATGGGTACAGCATTTTGTGCCCTTTGGGTGAACTGAGCTATAAATCCCAGTAACTAAATCCTGCAGGCTGTGATGTCATGAAGAGATTAAAAGCACACCTAGCTCTTACTTTTCACTGGGGTAGGTGGTATATTGCACACTTTGTCAGGGATCCGCTCAGAGAAGACTGCAGCTCTATAGAGCAGGGACCTGTTACTGGTTTTGGCACCCTGCATTTGCTGCATGGGTCCATGAACAGCTATGGTGCTAACCAAACAACAGGTGGCCACATGCCAATCTGCTTCCAAGCCATGTATTTAGAGTCCCCATCATTGTCTTAACCCACTGGGGCTTATGCATTATTTTGCAAATATCAAGGGAGAGGCTTGCTTCCCTTTAAATGCCCTCTCACTTGGCGTACATACCCCGTTACGGTGCTCACCACTTTTGGATTAAGAAAACCCTTACCACTTTTGAACCATATAAAACATTTCCACTTAGAGAAAGCCAAGGTGACTGTATGTCAAGAAAATGTGTAACTTCTTTCAGCACTGCTGTAGCTGCACAGGTGCTACCAAAAGTATAAGCTGTTGTGTAGATTGGACGTAGGCCCAGAAAAGTTTGGGCGGTCAGAATGCACTCATGGTGGACTTGAGAATATCCAATGTATTCAAAGGATGAGCACATTTTGCATATAAGTGGCAAATAAGAGAAAACGCCATGATATGGAGCTAAGCCCCTATTACACGCTGTGGAGAGATACAGTCACCAAGTAAAATGGTAAGCATTTCACAACGGATGGCCAATGTAAAGGTTTCTCATGAATGGCTGCATTCATTTCAATAAACCTACTTTTGTGAGTTTTAGGTTTGATGGCCTAAAGCCACACACACCTTTTTAGACAGTAGGCAGATCCCACTGTAAATGGTATTTTTGCAGCACTTGTGTATAGCTCAGCAGGTCGTGTATGGCAGTGCCCATTCATCGGTTTCTCATGCTTAAGAAAGATACCTTCAACACCTTAATCAAACACTAGCATTTTATGAAAACAAAGTCTGAAAAATTTGTGTAATTCCCCATTGTAGTTATGAGCGGGGATTTGGAGCAATCAAATTTTTGAATTGCTCCGCTCCAGCTCCGCTCCAGCTCCAGGCATAAAACCTACTGGTCTGTGCTCCAGCTCCAGGCTCCGCTCCAAAGCCCTGGTTATGAGCGAATCTGGCAGCTTTACTAGAATGGGTCTGTCACTAGAAGTTCCAATAAAGAATTCTTGTGATAACTAGGGGATACCAGCCATTTAGACTTCATAATGTAGGAATTACTCCAGGTTCAGTGGTGCATCAGCTGACCAACAGTGAGTCTATTACTCCTCTTTCACATCCCTTCCTCTCCCATACAGCCTTTCTAGTCTCTTTCATCTCTCACTCTCATCTTCTTAGTCCTACAAGCCTCTCGTTTTCTGAAGAGTGGTATTTCTTATACAGTGAGGCTCATATATACTCACATCTTCGTGCATAATCCGTGGCTGTACTGTTTTGCCCAGCTATTGGTTCCCTATATCTTTAATACGTACAGTTGTAATGTGTTGGTAGTTTACACTAAAAGAGCCACGTACAGTTCCTTCTTCTGCAAGGAATGATATGGACTGGTCCATGCCTCCTCCTTCCGTGCCAATGTACCGTTCGCTCTTGGTGCAAATTTCTGCAAGTTCCACCTAAGGAAACATTGGAAGTAAAGCTTGAGTAAAGATAAAGGATGCAGCACATACATTGCTTACATTGACAGACTGCAGAGGATAGTGAGATACCTCTGAGATCACCCTTCCCCACACATTCCTTACCAATAGACTAAGCTTTGGATGCCATGCAAGTCTGACCCATTCTCACTGTAAGATGGTATCACCATATAGTCTTTCTCCTTTTGCTCTGAACCATACCAGGATCTCCCTGACTCCACTATAGCCACTGGCACTGGACGCTTATCAGAGTCTCCATTCTAGCACCACTCCTCCTTAAATTCCCTCCCCCAACCCTCATTCCATTTCCACATCTGTGTCTGAAATTGTGCTTCAGCACTGACTGAATACAAAGTATGCTCCCTGGTAATTTATGTTATCCAGATAATTCACCTTACTACTTGTAATGTGTTGGTTTCATAACTAGAAGTTACCGACTGAAGCTGAACTCATGAGATTTATGACTTTACAGAGTTTCCCCAATTAGGGACCTGGTCCTCCAGTGCTCACATAGGCAAAACTCCAAATAATATCAATGGGACTTCCGCCTTAGTAAAGAATGCATGATCAGGTCCCTACAATAAATCATCTGGGGTCTGGCTCTGACATTCTTCCATTAAGACTGCCTTATCTGGCAAGCAGCACCACTGCCCATCTCAGAGGCACAGTTTCTTCTGGGCGCTGGGCATGTGACAATGCCACAATCTAGCCCTTAGAGATTATGATGATCTTGTTTTACAAACCAAAAATGAACAAATGGTTAAAGGGCCAAATTCTGCTCTTGAATGTGTGTGTGGCTCCCACTGAATCCAGTCCCAGATATCGGCCCAGTGGACTTTGGTCACCTGTGTGTAGTAGTTCCATGACTGTTCAGGAGCCTGTTAATGTCTTAACTTTCTTAAAGTAAGTGAATAAATATGGGACTCGGGCCTTCTCAGTGCCAGTCTGTCAGTGGCTCCTCTCCATTCCCTAGGGAACATGCGTTCCACTCTCTGACATGACACCCTAACCTCTGTTAGTCTATAAGGTGCCACAGGATTCTCTGCTGCTTTCACCCTAATCTAGAATTTCTATAACCTGTAAACACCAGAGTGTTTGTGTGAGGCTTCATCAATGTCTTAGCAGTTTTTGACACCTACAGATGAAATGGTACTTTAGAAGGGGAGAGTATTCATGTTATCACTGCTGTAAAAGACACTTCACAGCAAAGACATTAAAGCCAGCCCCTGAGGAGCCTTGGGGAATGCTCTAAGAACATTTTATAACAATGGGTAAAGGGGAAAGCATGTGTGGCTGTACCAGCTCATCCCATCAAGCACAGGGTAGTCGGCATCATACGCACAACAGGGAAGAAAGGGGGGAAAAAAAGAATGTAGCAAAGCAGCAGCATGATCTTCAAACCAGGAGCAAAGTCAGATTCAGATCCCCCAGCAGGGAACTGAAACAAGATAACCACCACAGTAGGGACATTAACCAGCTGTACCACACAACTGTAAATGGTAGCAGATAGAGGCAGTAAATCACCACACATTGAGGGAGGTATATGTGCCTGCCTGCTCATTCACTCAATTTACATAAAGCCACTGGAAACAGACAAAGCTGTAAAGTGTGTGCTCAGAGCTATGCAATCAGACTGAATGGCTTGCAAATGCACTAAAGGTTGATTTACTTGGCCCATAGTGCTACTTATGTAAAACGCTCAATAAACTTCAGGTTGATAAGGAGCTGTCAAAAAACCATTACCAAACTACTCTAAAACTGGGCAGATAGGAGCCCTTTGAGGCAAACATCAAGGAGAGTTCAGATTGTCCTCAGAGCAGTATATTGGTGCCGTAGTGTAAACAGACCCACTTACACCAATCTAAAGACAAAGGGGTCTGCTTTCCTATGGATGCACAGGATCTTATAGGGGTAATTGATCACTAATGGGAATCAGACAGCTAAATCCCCTGCACAGCAAATAGAAAATGGCCAGGCCACAAGCAAAGTTTTAACTGTTGTCCCTTCATACATTTGAAAGATGAACAACAAATAGGGATTGTGCCTCCTTTGCTTCTTGAAGTATAAAAACAAAAAGGCCACACACACAGAGGTGTTCCTTGTTGCTTAACTTTTTTTTTAACCTTAAATGTATATCAGGAATGTCAAGCCTTAACCGAAGTCCATGTTCTCTCTCCCCCGCACCACCACCCCCAAAAATAAGAAATAATTTGTGAATGAACCCTGACCATGTAACAGTCCACCCAACATTAACTAAGCCCCTTTTCCTCTTAAAATAAACAATGAAGTATTTGCACAGTAGAAAAGACACACCCACACTGGCATACGCAGGCATGCACACACACACACAATGCAGCTTGAAGGTGCTCACTCTTCTCTGCAGCTGGAACAGTCTATATACTCAAACTTCATGTGCTCCCCATCACCGGGTGAGCCACACCACTATACTGCTCCCTCCCTCCTCCTCTCCCAAAGCAGTGATACCTCCTCACTTGTTTTTGCAGCTACTTGTAAGGAATATTGGACTAGGGTCCGAGCAATTCATCAGCTGGGCAGCATTGGAAATCTCTCCAGAGTTTAGATGCATGCAGCCATCCCATTTGAAAATCTGATGTATGTGTAAGATCTGTTTGTGCCCTGAAATATTCAGGTTCGGATTTGCACACACATGTTTCTAATAATGTAGCCTAAAATGCAGCTCTTGAGGTGCTCGTGCTGTATATTTTGCTCTCAGGCATGGAAGCCAGAGAAATGATTGTTTCATTTGCAGATTTTGAGAGGAAGCATAGAAAAACTCAGACTGGACAATTCTCCTTTTGCTTTAGATACAAGTCATATCGCCCCCTGCTCAGATCCTCTACCAGTCAACTTTGTGAGCCTAAGGTTGTTTACACTTTAAAAAAAGGGAGGGGGGAGGCTTGCAGCTGTGGAATGTTAACAATTAGCACACTGCCACCCCCGTCCCTTCATATGTTCTAGCGATCCACGCCTTGCTAAGCACTGGTTCTTGCTTTGCCCCAGCCTGCCAGCTGTCCAGCTGCATGTGCTGGGCACACAGCACTGCTGGAGCCTTGAGCAACCTTTTTTTTCTTTTTTAAACTCAGCAAGGAATGGCAGGACCACCAAGTAGGACCTGGCAGGGGTTGAAGAACAGCCCAGGCATCCCTGAAAGACTTGATTCCTAATTTAAACAGGCTCATACCTACACAGACTGGCCTTCTACTAGTAGTAGCAGAGGGATAGGACCGGAGCGGGTGAAGTAGTCGTTTGTGCAAAAAAGCAGTTTTTATTCACTACTGAAGCAACCAGCCAAACATTTGCTTTTTGGTAAAACAAAACTCAGGGAAGTGGGACTGTAATCCTGGAAGCTGAAGCAGAGATATGAAGATGCCGAGAGCCATGGCGTGCGGAGGTTTTATATTTAGAAAAGGAGAATGATCTTGTGACTGAAACAGTGAGCTTAGAGCCCAGGTCTCTAGTTCTATACACCTCTACCCCGATATAACGCGACCCGATATAACACGAATTCGGATATAACGTGGTAAAGCAGCACTCCGGGGGGCGGGGCTGCACACTCTGGCAGATCAAAGCAAGTTCGATATAATGCGGTTTCACCTCTAATGCAGTAAGATTTTTTGGCTCCCGAGGACAGTGTTATATCAGGGTAGAGGTGTATTTGACTTCTTGTCTGATCCAGAGCGAGAACCCTACCTCACGTGTCAGAATGCATTACAATTTGCAAAATTCTTGGAAATCCTCAGATGGGACATGCTATAGAAATGGAAACTATTATTATTAAAACAAGCAAGCTGGGGAAAATTAGGATCTCGGAGATAAGAGGGCTTCTAAAACTAACAGTTCTGCAGGGGAAAAAAGCCAGATGTGTGACTCACAGAAAATCTTCTTGCCCATGCATGAGGACACAGTGCCATTTAGGTTTAGCTAGCCACTCCTGGCATCCTAGGTAGAAGCTGAGGGCCTAGGCAGCCACCCAGTTTGCCTATAGCCTGAGCAGCCGCTGGCCCTTCCTTTTCTCTCCCATGGGTTCATCACTTCTCAGTCAAACCACAATACATGAATGGTTCCCACACATTCAAGACTCACAACTGTTAGCACAGGTCCCATCCCCAAATTATGTATCTAATCAATGGCATTTTTATCATACACTACATCTTCAAAGAACTTTACAAACATTAACTACTCAATTCTCACAGCACCCCTGTACGGCAGAAATTATTCCCCATTTACAGACAAGGAAACTGAGGCAATGATGTTTGTGACTTGTCACATAAATCAGCCCCAGAAGTGGAACTAGAACTTCAACATTTGTGATTCCCTCCCACCGCTGTGCTCCTTCTTCTCAGCAATGCTGCCTCAACTAACTATTTCTGGAGCAGGTTTAAAGTTTTTCCGATGTGATGGTAATATACGTAACACAAAAAGACATAGAAAAATATTAACATCAATGCACAAAAGGACCAGGAAAACTGCTTTAAAATCCAAGAAGCAAAAATGACTTCATGTACCATGTGAATGTGAACGTTCCCTGCCTAATTCTTTTGAAATCCACACATTCTCACAACCCTCTCATTTCTCCAGTACTGGCCAAAAAACGGAAGAATTCTAACCCCACTACCCCACTCAGATGTGGTGAGTGTGGTAATGTGGCTAGAATGTGAAATAATATTGCTAACACAACACGTGAGTCTTAAGAGGGACACAGAACCCCATTTGCAGGCTACCAGCTGTAGTAAATTAGCAAAGTGGGCCATTTAACTGAGCAGTAAAAATGACCAAACAACTTCAAAAAATAGTTTTCTGGATCTGAGCCTTCCAAAAGAAAAAACAGGAGAAAAATGTTCCTGAGCCCTGTGAGTAGCTAAGAACTTATCGGTTAGTAAAGACCTGGGTCAGAATTCATTCTCCCTCGATGACCTTAGAGGTAATTTCACATGACCTCAAATGACCTACATCAGCTATATGATAATCTGCATAGGTTCATGATAACTCACCCACAAGCCCAGCTCAAAACAATCAAGTGACTTATTACACTCCAGAATGCACTCGGCAGAATACACAGCACAATGCAATGTTGTGCTATATCTTGGCTGTTCAGCATAATAGCCATTTGATAATTCATCATTTAGGGTCAAATCCTGCAGTCCTTACTCAAGTGACAGCTGGGGAGTCAGAAGCCCTGGCTGGACCGTGGAAGGGGAATATAGGTGCAACTGCCCTGAACTGTAATATTGTGAGTAGTGGATCTGCCACCATTCAGCTCTATTGCCCAAAACTTCCATGCATGTACTATAGCCCTTTAGTACTACAGATGTAGTAGTGAGTGCACCAGTGCCCCATATCATGAGAGAGGAGAGACCTATCTGGAGCACTGGAGCTTAAGTTTGTTTTTATTTTGTCCGTGGTTATCCGTTACGTCTTTAAGTACGTTCACGTCATCTGATCCTGACCCCAGAGCAGGCCTCCTCGGTTTCCTTTCTTCCTCTTATTCCTCCCAAAATCTCCTCGCCTCCCTGCCACCACCATGAATTGCTGGCACCTCTCCTCCTCCTGCCCCCAGAGACTAAGCATGTCATTCTCAGGAAACGACTAAACTCCACCACCAATCTGGTAAGCAGGTGCCTCAAATACCATAGCTTTCCAACTCCTGCCTCACAGACAAATACAATCAGGACATTAGTGTCTCTTGGCCAGTTCACATGGCAAATTGGCAGTGCTTAACTTGGGGGATGTTTAGCATCAAGGAGTTATACAAGATACTATGTTTAGCATTTTTTTTCTGTTTATGCAATAAAAAGAAAATATAACTACATTTAGTCAGAATGTGCCTAATTAAAACAGAGCAAAACAACATTATCAAGAACAGAATCACAGCACACAAAATTCATTCTGTTACCTAATGTTGCACAGGAGAAATCCTATCATTTGGAAATATGCAAGAAGTAATAAAAATTTTAAGCAAGCTGCTGTTTCTCAAGCACTTTAAAACGAAAAGTCTGTTTTTTTCAGATACCAGTAGTTGGCAAATTGGGGAAAAGGCTAAATTGGGGCACACACATCTACCCACCTCTTAGAAAATTCTGTTTCTTCCCCCCTCCTCATTCTAAATTCTGATCAGTATTTATCCATCACCAGGAAGCAATGCTTACTCATTTGTAGGGCAGATAACTTGTTCACATGTGCAGACCAGGACTAGTCTTTGATGTGAAGGAGAGTTTCAAAAAATACCTGTTTTTTGTTTGAAACAGTTTAAAGTTCTTCCTGATAAGGAGTAAGTCAAATCCTGGGTTACAAAGAAAGAAATTTCTACCACTTAAAAACTGTTTCATCTTTAAGCCACAGTATTTCCTATCCAATATAGATAGCACGAAGAAGTCTACCCTAAGAAATCACATCAATGGAGTTTGTTAAACATAGTTTGGTCTAACAAAGTTGCGGTGGGAGGAAGGTGAGATAGTTGAAGTATTTTCTGCTGTTTTTAGGTGGAAAGGTTTTTTGAAATCACTCACAAAAAGGCTGGTCAATTTTCTACCTAAACTGTTTTTATGGAAAACGGGTTTTGACTAAATGAAATTTTTTCACTAAAAGTGTTTGCTTTCTGCAGAAAGTCTCAACTTTTTGTTGAAAAACTGAACACCCAAAAAGTTTCTGGTTTTCAGCTAAAAATCTTTGATTTTCATTTTGTTCAGTGAAAAGTTGAAGGGGGAGGGGGAGAACTTGTCTCATAAGCTCCAATCATAGAATCATTGATTAGGATTGGAAGAGACCATCCTCAGGAGGTCATCTAGTCCAACCCCCCCGCTCAAAGCAGGACCAACCCCAACTAAATCATTCCAGCCAGGGCTTTGTTCCTCTAAGGATGGAGATTCCACCACCTCCCTAGGTAACCCATTCCGTGCGTCACCACCTTCCTAGTGAAATAGTTTTTCCTAATATCCAACTTATACCTCCCGTACTGCAACCTGAGACAATTGCTCTTTTTCTATCATCTTCCACCACTGAGAACAGCCGAGCTCCGGCCTCTTTAGAACCCCCCTTCAGTTGAAGGCTGTTACCAAATCCCTCATCACTCTCCTCTTCTGCAGGCTAAATAAGCCCAGTTCCCTCAGCCTCTCCTCATAAGTCATGTGCCCCAGCCCCCTGATCATTTTCGTTGCCCACTGCTGGACTCTCCAATTTGTCCACATCCCTTCTGTAGTGGGGGCCCAAAACCGGACACAATACTTCAGACGTTGCCTCACCAGTACTGAACAGAGGGTAATAATCACTTCCCTCGATCTGCTGGCAATGCTCCTACTAATGCAGCCCAATATGACTGTTAAGGTCATCTTCCTAGCCTGTCATTCTGACTACATCACCCCTATTCTTTCACTGCATCAAACACAGACACAACCCAACTCTGTAAGTTTTGCTTCCTCTTTGCTTTTCAGACACTTGCCTTTTTAAGGTATGACATTTTGTTACACCGTTTCCCACTAGAGCCTATTTCATTGGGAGTTTACTAATCACTAATTTAGTTTCTTTAATCTCCATTGGGTCCATGTGGTGATAATGACAATAGACAATGAATTATAATGGAAACAGAAGATGATCCACTTTATATGACTTTTACTCACAAATATACAGTCAACTGTAAGAAAGTGTGTGAGTGAGAAGTCCAGATAAGGAAGCTTGAACTGTAATAGTCCACCTGCTCAAACAGAGCTTAAGGGCCAGCTACTCAGATTTTCATCCTGTGCATGGGTTGGAACAGGGTGTAAATTGGGACAGAAGGTGGCCCTTTGCATCGAAACATTTTGCATCAAAACTGTCAGTTTCAATATATTACATACCAGTGACCAATCCCTTTCAACCTCACATAAACCTTTAAAGAATTAAACTCATGTAAGATAGAATCCCTTAAAAGAGTAGGATAATTAGTGAGTGGGAGACAGGAAAATATTTGTTAGTGAAACAAATTTAGTGTTGCTTGGTTTTGTTTTGGAAAAGCACACAGTTCATTACCCCTAAACTAGATATATACAGATCTAGAACGACTACAAACAAAATGAATTGACTTTATCTATACAATGATGGTATAAATTTATATTCACTTGAGTTATTTTATGTAAGACATCTCAGGCAAGGTTAGTACATCAGGTTTTGCAAATAAAAGAATGCAGGAAAAGTGACAATGTAACATTTAAGCTCTATAACAAAAATTCAGTTTCCTTTCTGCCTGAAAGGTAATTACTTGTGAGGGAAGCCCCTGTTATCAACAGCTGTGTAATAGTGTGCTACAGCCTTTCAACATTTTCACAGTCAGTGCTCTAAGAGCTCTTTTCATCATATAACTTCTGGGAAATGAAGGTATCTATGTGTATGCGTGATCAAAAAATCATAGACTCAGGAGATGCAAAAATCCTATTAGTCCACCTAGTCTATCCCTCAGCCAATGCAGGAATGTTTCCTAATTTACATTTACCAATGTGTTGTCCAGTTTCATTTTATATGTCACAAGCAGTGTGGCTTTCAGCCCTTGCTTGTACAATAAAGTGTGGAAGATTTAGCGCCTGAAGAAAAACCCGCTGCAGATTTTTCATTTCTTCAGTGGGGTTGGATCAGGTCTTCAGCTCATTGAAAACTATAAAGCTACAGATATAGACGACTATTTTCATATGCATAGCAGCATATAAAAGCAGCATGACATGATCATTATTCTACATCACTAAAGACATAGTTTAAGCCAACATAAATGTTCATAGTCTTTCAATCTCAGACATTGAGTATATGATCCAATAGCATCTGGGGAGAAAAGGCCTGTTGTTAAATTATATTTTGTGTGTAAAATAACCTAATACTTAGAGACTAATGAAGGTTACCATCTGCTTACGGTCTGCATGCTAAATTCCAATGACCTGAATTTCACAATGTTTTGCAAGGTAATGATACTTATTTTCATCAGAAGGAAAAAAATAGTTGTCAGATATTATCTGGATGTCATCATAACCACAGTAATTTTACTTGACATTGTCTGTCCTTTAACATACTTAAATGGTGGATTTCCAGTCTGATTCATGAGAGATTATGGCCTTTGATTACCACACAAGCTGCTCCGAGACCTCTGCTTCCATTTCATTTGAATAAACATAGTCAAACCTAACAACTTGTTAATAGCGCTGGAATTTTTTTTTTCTATAGTGAGAAGGAGGCCTGGAGTCTTTGATAGTGCTTTATAACAACAACATCTTAAAATATAAAGTCTACATGTGTATTTACAGATAAGCAACTTTGTTTTCCAGCACCAAACTCAATCAGCTTAATTTGACAGATACTTTTAAAATAGAAAGGAAATGGAAAAACTCCCTGTAGTAATGTTATAAAATAATCTAAATTTAACCATTGCACATATAACTTCAAGTCACTTTATAGATATTCATCCTCACAAAAACTCTGGTAAGGGAGCTGACTGTTACCCTATTTTACAGGTAGGGAAATTGAGGCCAGAGAGCAGGTGGCTAAAGGCACAATTCTGAGACCCTTCCTCAATGCACAAGGGTTTCAGAATCAGGGTGGGATCTTCAAAAGACATTGGTGTTGGCCTAACTCTTCTCCCATTGAAGGCAATGGAAGTTCTACCACTGACTTCAGTGGGAGCAGAAAAAGCTAATGCTGAATGCTTTTGAAAATTCCACCGCTAAATTCTGAGGGTGAAAATCATCCAGGTGCGAATGGTCAGCACAAAGCCCCCAACATACTAAAGCCCAGCTTTAGCGGTGGCACTGGGGACCTCCGGTTGTATACATACACTGCAGAAACGTTTTGATTTTGTTTACACTGGTTTGTGTACTAGTCCTGTGGGCAACATACTTATGTTTATTTTTGTGTGGTCTAAAGCCTCCGAAGCTTTTGCACTCCATTAAATATGACATGGTGAGCTGTGCAGTAGAGGACGGAGATCCTTGGAGCACATATTCCCAGAAGCCTTCACTAGAAATAGAAGCTGTTCACTTTTAAGACTAAAACCACATTTAAAGCCATGTATCCTCTGAATTTCCTTTTTATTAAAACACCATTCATGTATCTGAAACACTGGATCCAAGACTAAAATAATGTATTTAAAATAAATAAAAACACAACACTTTGTGCTACCTGTGCCATTCACCTGAGCTGTAAAAATGATGTTCTATCAAATGCGCAAAGCTAATGTCCCTATTTATCTTTTCCCAGTGTACTGCACTGCAAAAGGGGAGAACACTGGCCTTCACAAACTGATTCGTCTCTTTCCATCATTATTTCTAATGGCCTAGATTTTCAAAAGTGCCTAGTGATTTAAAGTGCTTCCGTTTTCTGTGCCTAACTTGAGACAGCAAAAAAGGGGCCTGGTTTTCAGAAAGTGCAGAGCACTCACCCAAAAATCACTTTTTTTTTAAATGTAGGCCAACACTTTTATAAAATATTGAATTTAAAATATAAAACCATCCATTCTCAATGTTGATATACGAAAAGCAAATATTAAGACCTTTGTTATATATAAATCTAGATTAACATTTTCATTTAAACTGAAATAATGATCCCTGATTCAATATTCTAAGGATTTATTCAATTAGCAGAGTATTGAACCAAAAAAAGCTAGAAGATATAAACCAGTCTAAAAACAACATATCTTTGTGCCAAGATAAACACATTGAGTTAATTCACAAGTCAAAACTGCTACATTATAAATTTTGATTGGAAGATCCCTTTCATTATTATAGTATGCCTCTTGACTAAACACTCAAAATTAATGCAGTTAGTGATTGATTCAGAGCCCACTGCGATAAATAGAAAAACTCACTGACTTCAATAGGGCTTTGGATCAGTTCCTTAGTCAGCATATGGACCCAAGCTCATATAAAAATTTGGCATCAAGACCTTTTGGGTAACCTCCCTGCCCCAATAACTGAAACAAAAACACAACACAAAAAACCTGAAGCTAAGTCCTAAGGTCCAGACCCTCAAAAGTATTTAGGCACCTAACTCACCACAGCACAAAGCACAGGCGCTGACTCTGTGGGTGCTTCGGAGCTGGAGTACCCACGAGGAAAAATTAGTGTCTGCTCTGCGCCCACCGGCAGCCAAGCTCCCCTCCCGCCCCGTCCCACGTCCTCCTCCTCCCTACCTGAGCACACTGTGTCCCTGCTCCTCTGCCTACCTCCCAGCGCTTCCCACTGTTTGGTGGCATTAGCAAGCTCCGGGGGTGGGGGAAGGAGCGGGAACGTGGCGCGCTCAGGGGAGGAGGCAGGGATTTGGGGAAGGGGTTGCAATATTGGGAGGGACGGCTCGGAGTGGGAGCTGGGACTTTGGGGAAAGGGTTGCAATGGGGGTGGGGAAGGGGTGGGAAGAGGCAGGGCAGGGGCGGGGCCTCATGGAAGGGGTGGAGTGGGGGCGGGCCCAGGGGAGGTCGACCACCCAGGGGAAAGAGGGAAAGTCAATGCCTATGGGTCAAAGGTGCAGTCACAAAGTCTATGGCCCCCATGCTGCAACAGGGTTGCCAACTTTCTAATCGCATAAAATGGAACATTCCTGTCCCACCCCTTCTCTGAGCCCCACTCCCTCCATCCCCTCTCCCTCTGTCACTTGCTCTCCCCCACTCTCATTCACTTTCGCCAGGCTGGGGCAGGGGGGTTGGGGTGTGGGAGGGGGGTGAGGGCTCTGTCTGGGGATGCAGGCTCTGGGCTGGGGCCAGGCCAGGGATGTGGGGTTTGGGATGCAGGAGAGGGCTCTGGGCTTGGCAAGGGGGTTGGGATGTGGCAGGGGTATGGGCCCTGGGCTGAGGGTGCAGGGTCTGGGTGGGGACAGAAATTAAAGGTCCAGGGTACAACAGAGGGCTCCAAGCTGAGGTAGGGGGTCGGGGTGTGGTGGAGTGAGGGTTCCAGCTGGGGGTGTGGGCTCTGGGGTGGGGCTGGGGATTGGGGGGTTTGGGGGTGCTGTGCAGGAAGGGGCTCCAGGCTGGGGCAGGGGGTTGGGTGTGTAGATCACATCGCAGGATCAGGCCCAAAATCATCTATTTTGATTTCCAATTTGTATAAAATCAGCCACGAAGCAACTAATTTCACATTATTAGATAGCATACTTGCCTAAAATCACAAAGTTTCGCTTTCATAAAATGTATGTAAGTATGTTTAACAATATACCAGGCAGTACACACAGTCTACAGTACAAATGCAAACTCTCTGCAAAGTGCCGTTCTGTTTCTATATCCCATTTCTCATAGTTCCCTTGCCTCATTCTTTGCCAAGTACACTTGCATGAAATAGGATCTTTGCTTAAACATCTACGTAGTGCACGGACCAAATTTTTGAAAGTGGTTTCATAAATTTGCACCCAGCTACTGCAGCATGAAAATAATTGCACATCCAATGACCTGATTTGTGTGAACAAGTGCAGATTTCATTTATTCAGTTTTATAACTCCAATCCTGAAGCCTTTTGAAACTCAAGGCTGATGCATCTTGTTTGATTGGTAATTTATCTGAGCCTAATCCAGTGCAAGTCAGTGGGAATCATTCTATTAACGTCATGGCACTAGATTAGGCCGTCAGTTAGTAAATATAAATGTATTGCATTAGGCCTGCTCCCACTGAACTCAATGGGAGCTTTGCCAAAGTTGAGTAGATTTGGGCCTCTTATCTATGGCTCCATCAAACCACTGTAATTGCTCTTTCTAAGAATGTATCTAAATGTCGTTCAACCTCAGACACTCATTGTTTCTCTTGTACGTTTAATACGCTATCTGTTTTTGCCTTAGTTTACAATAGGAGGTAAATATGTACTTAGCCATCCTACTCTAAGCAATGGAAAAAATGCAGAGGTGGCCTAACCTCAGCACAGCAAGACTTCTCATTTGCAGCACAACACCAGGGTCAATTCACTCAAATAAATCTAATTATTCAAATGTACTAGCTAATCTATTGTGTTCACAAATTTTACGAGGAAACATGACACTAGGACAATTAAAAACCTCATGCTGCTTCCATTGTTGACAAGACTTTTTTCATGCTGAAAACTTCTGTTTATGAGGCTCTGTTTTCCTAATATTAACATAAAGAAAATTTTAAAATCAAACCATACTACTGAACATTAGCATTCTTCGTGTTATGCTAGTGTAGGGTTGGACTGGCATCTTGCTATAGAAAAGATGAACTCTTTTTAAACATTTAATTTTAAATTTTCTCTCTTACAAGTTGAATATTAGTGTACTATAACTGGTTAACATTGTACATCTGGCTGAATTGACTTGGACGGGTATTTTGCCTAAACTATTTTGCGGATGATTTTTTTTTTAAATAATTCTAGCCAAACTAAAACAATGCCCTTTTTCAGACTTTTATACACAATAATTAGTAACAACATTTTTTTTGAGCTGACTTATAGCCTCTACAAAAAAATCTATTTTTAAAAGCCAGCACTGAAACCCAGGTAAGGCTGCACAGCACTTTCATTTTGTACTCTTGTTCTTTTCTTTATCTTACAGACGCAAAGCCTCATGTTAAGGAAGACTATCATAGGATCACTTTAATTTCCAGTTACTTTTACTTTCAGTCCACTATTTAAAACTCTCATTACCAGGAAAGAGAAAACTATAACTCAAAGTATCTTCATAAAAATAGTTTTTTGCATCAAGAAAACAGATAACTGTTCAATTCAGCAAAAGGTCAAAATTCCAGAATTTTGGCCACAGAACTCCTACCATTCAGCCAAATTTTATTCTGAAGCCAAAAGTTTCTGTGCACTGCTTCTGCAAAGCATGAGTTTAAGGCTTAGCAACACCCATCAACAGGGACAAAAAATTAACCCTCTCTTATAACCTTATCAAGACAGTCCACATTGATGACAAGACATTGTAACTTATATAAATTACCTTCAGTTGTCATTTCTGTTATATCAAATGCCCTGGGGGAGGGCACGGTATGGCAACTTGCCCTGAAGCATTTTGTATAAGAGTTATTGATTACATCAGGATCTTTAATTACATTAACAATATCTTCTTTGGGGGATTTTTCCTCCAAAAAATGTTAAATACACTAATAAATATAGAGACCCTAGAAAGTTCTGGTCTCAGAAGTGTCAAGGTTCTGGAAAGCACCTCTCTCTGTCCAGCTGAGAAATCCCCTGGCATAGGGAAGCTCCCAGCTGATACACAGCTGGTACTGCTGACCCTGCAACACCCACCACTTGGTCCAAGTGCAAGATGCACATTAGGGCTGGCAGGGGAGGGGCCACAGCATATTTTATACTGAGCTGGTAAATGGTTCCTTAGGGCTCAAACGCTTAGAGTGCTCTACTTTACACTAGAGCTCAGAGTGCCCCAGATCCCTGAACGCCCCCATCTCTCCGCTATGCCAAATGTAAGCTTGGTGCAGCAGAGAATCTGGGCCAAGGTAGGTATAAAGCTTTCTGTGCTAGGTGCAAAACCTTGTCTTTGGCACTACTTGTTTTCTACTGTGCTATAATGTCTGTAGTGCTGCCACAGACCTCATCCGTGCTATCACCCAACATAATTAACATAACCAGATGATTTGCACCTGGCTGACGTTCTTCAGAACAGGTCTGGCATGATGCAGAACTATACTCCAAGACCACATGCGAGTTTATGTGCACATCCAGTCAAAGGTACATAGTGTAACTTATTTTTTCTTGACAGAATTGTACAGTATTACTTAGCATACAGCAAACCTGTTCTTAGTGTTCAGGTTACCAATTTCTACTAACTAATAAACTTCAGGCTTTCTGATCGCTTTAGAGATCATTGCAGATACTCACTTCCTCTGTTATGGAATGTAAATCCACTTATTACAATGACTAGGCAACTGGCACAAATATACACAATATCTTTTCTCTTCCTGATGTTTGAATTTAAGATTCTAGATTCTACCAGACATTTACATCAGACTGAACTTTATTGCTCCATGTGGTACCTTCAAACGCCATGACTACTGCAGAAGTGTTTTGACACATGAACTAAAGTCTACTAAATTCACTTACACTGGATTTGTTTTTGAGGAACAATATTTGTTTAAAAATTGAGGCCTAAATTCTGGATGTGGACTGTAAAAGGGTTCATTTCAAAACACAGTGGGGAGGGTGGGATGGAAGAGTATAAGGGTCAGAGGGTGTGGTCCACATGCTTTAGAACATATATGCTCAATCCTGGCTTGCAGAGATTACATCTGGTCCAGGGATGGCCATGTGTGAGACTTGAGCTGGCCAAAATACAGCCTTACGATAATCCTCTTTCTGCAGTTTTAATGTATGCCTGTTTCCTTGCCAAACTTAAAGCCTGCCAAAATTTGGCCAAAGATGTTTCCTCAATTGTGCAATATTTTAAGTTTATATCCAACAGTTTTTTGTAAAAACAATTGCATTGTGTCTTTAAAGTTTATGGATGTTAACAATATTTAAAGTTATATTTTACAGTTAAAACTCTTGGGTTTTACAGTAAATTACCTTTGAAAGGGTCTTTCCATTCGCTGTAAGCGTCACAAGTCCTGCACAGCATACCAATGCACTGGAACTAGACAGACCAGAACTCGGTGGGATGGTTCCATCTAACAGACAATTCATTCCAGTTAAGCTATTAAGACCGAAATGTTCCTAACAATGAAAAAATAAACAATCTGAGTATCAAGTACAGACTGCCTTAGACTTTCAATTATCCCATGCTTAGGAAGAGATTTTTATTGCTGAGTTGTTGAACTACTGACATGCTGTTTGGTGTCACCATAAAAAGTCAGGGGGTTTCTGAAATTTTCATTTCTGGTCCTTAAAAAATAAGATTAAAATTCAGAAGAGAAGTGCATGAATATAAGATTTTAAGACCATTACATATTTTGGTTATATATTGATACCCCTTCTTCGCTTAAAAATATTATTTTAAACCCGATATTTTGCATGCTCAGTCTAAGGACAGCAGAGAATTTCTGAGGTCTCTCAGAGAAGTTGTTGCTGTATTATAGGGCTTAAAATATTTTTTTTTCCCCTCTCTTCTTGAAACTGCTCTACAGCTCAACTACCACTAATATTTCTGAATTGAAAGAGCAAATAGCCTATTACAGTCTCCACTAAATTAGAAAAGGCCCTAAAGCACAGAACTATTGATTTCCATTCTACCTCTAGATACTCTTCTGTTGTGACTCATGCCCTGGGTTCTTACAATAGTCCCCAAATTCAGTGTCTCCTAGTATAAGATACTTCCAGAGCCAGCATTCTGCAGTTGTAATCCAAAATGCATTGGCAATTTGTAGAGATCCTTGTAAAACTGAAGTTTAGGAGACATTTCAGCCATGTGGTAATTTCACATGCAGCCCAAACAGTGACAGCGAGTAAGAATGCAAACTCCTGGAATCAAACAGACATTAAATATAGAATTGGAGAAATGTAGAGCTGGAAGGGGTCTTGGAAAGTCATCAAATCCAGTTCCCTGTGCTGTGGCAGGACCAGGTAAACCTAAACCATCCCTGACAGATCTTTATCCAACCTGTTTTTAAAAACTTCAAATGATGGGCAGGGCCGGCTATAGGCACCAGCATCCCAAGCATGTGCTTAGGGTGGCTCTTTTCAAGGGGTTGCACTCCAGCTTTTATTTTTTCAGGGGGGTTTTTTGTTTGTTTTTTGCTTCGGCAGCAGCACGCTAGGTTTTTTGGGGTGTTTTTTTTTTGCTTGGTGTGGTAAAAAACCTGGAGCCGGCACTGATGATCGGGATTCCACAACCTCCCTTGAAAGTCTGCTCCAGAGATTAACTAGCCTTCTAAATAGAAAGATTTTCCTAATATTTAACCCAAATGTCCCTTGCAGCAGATTAAGCCCATTACTTCTTGTCATGCCTTCAGTGGATACAGAGAACAATTGACCCTGTCCTCTTTGTAATAGCCCGTAACAGATTTGAAGACAGTTATTAGCCCATTCCCTCCCCCTCCACCCTCTTTTCTCAAGATTAAACATGACCAGTGTTTTTAACCTTTCCTTATAGGTCAGCTTTTCTAAACTTTTAATTCCCTTTGTTGCCCTTGTATGGACTCTCTCGAATTTGCCCACTTCTTTCCTAGAGCGAGGTACCAAGAACTGGACACAGAACTCCAGAAGAGGCCTCTGAGTAGGGCAGGACAGTTACCTCCCATGGTTTACACCCCAGTTACACTCTGGTTACTACAGCCCAGAATGATATTAGCCTTTTTCGCAGTTGCATCACATTGTTGACTCATATTCAATTTGTGATCCACTATAGCCCCAGAATCCTTTTCAGTGGTACTATCATCTAGCCAGCTATTCCTCATATTGTAGTTGTACATTTGGTTTTTCTTCCTAAGTGCAATATTTTGCACTCGCCACTATTGAATTTCATCTTGTTGAACTCAGACCAATTCTCCAATTTGTCAAGGTCATTTTGAATTCTAATCCTGTCCTCCAGAGTGCTTGCAACCCCTCCCAACTTGGTGTTATCTGCAAATTTTATAAGCATACTTTCCACTCCATTATCCAAGTCAATAATGAAAAGATTGAATAGTGCCGGATTCAGGACTAACCCCTGCAGGACCCCACTAGGGGTGCAGGCTCTGGCCAGGGGTGTGGACTCTGGGGTGGGGTTGGGGATAAGAGGTTTGGGGTGCAGGAAGGTGCTCTGGGTTAGGATCAAGGGGTTTGGAGAGCAGGAGGGAGATCAGGGCTGGAGCAGGGGGTTGGGGTGAGGAAAGAGGCTCAGAGGTTCAGGCTCCGAGCGGCATTTACCTTAAGCAGCTCCTGGAAGCAGTGGCATATCCCTTCTCTGGCTCCTACGCGGAGGTGCAGACAGGCAGCTCTGCACGCTGCCCCATCCGCAGGCACCATCCTCGCAGCTCTCATTGGAATGCCGGAGGGGACCATTGGAGCAAATAGGAGCTGGAGCAGGGACATGCTGCGGCTTCCGGGAGCCGCATGGTACGACCCCTGACCCTGCACCTCAGTTGGAGCACTGGAGCGGGGCTGAGCCATGTGGTGCAGCTCCCAACGCAGTGCCCCAGCTGACGTGCTGGAGCAGGTGTGGCCCCAGTCCCTGCTAGAGTGCCGGAGCGGCCCCCGACCCAGCGCCCCAGCTGGAGCAGGGCCAAGCTGCATGGTGCAGCCTGCGATCCAGTGCCCCGGTTGGAGCACCGCGGTGGGCTGAGCTGCGTGGTGCAGCCCACGAACCAGCTGGAGTGCCGGAGTGGCCCTTGACCCAGCGCCCTGGCTGGAGCGCCGGAGCAGGGCTGAGCTGCTTGGTGCGGCCTAAAACCCAGCGCCCCGGCTGGAGCATTGGAGCAGCCCCCAACCCAGCACACCGACCGGAGTGGGCCAAGCCGCCTGGTGCGGCCCTTGACCCAGCCAAAGCGGGGCCAAGCCACATAGTCCAGTCCTCAACCCAGCCAGAGTGCCAGAGAGGGGCCAAGCCGCACGGTCCGGCCCCTGACCCAATGCTCCAGCCAGAGCGGAGCTGAGTCACGTGGTGCGGTCCCTAACCCCACTCCCTAGTGGGAGCTGCAAGTCAACTTAAAACGGTTCATGGGCCACAGTTTTCCCACTCCTGCACTAGGCCAGTAACCCTGTCAAAGAAAAATTAGGTTGGTTTGACATGATTTGTTCTTGAAAAATCCATGCTGGTTATTTCTTATAACCCTATTCTCCTCCAGGTGCTTACAAATTCATTGTTTAATAATTTGTTCTAGCATCTTTCCAGGTATCGAAGTTAGGGTGCCAACTTGAATATCTAAATATTCTTTAATCTATTCTTGTTTTGGCTTACATTCTCACCACTTGTGGTTAATATTAATTGTGTTTGTATAAAGTTGTATTAGCAGCTTGGAAAAAAATAGATGGATATTATAGCCTTGGTTCTGCTACATATATAGTATAATGAAGTCACCTGGTAGAAAGCCTATACATTAATTATATGTATACTGTAAATAATAGTAGATAGTGTGATATGAGAAATATTTGTACAAGAAAGGACGTTTTCTAACTCTAAAGTTATGAGCTTATGTGAGGCTGCTCTGCTTTTTATGACTGCTATCTTACTATTTATATTTAAAGCAAAGGGATAACTTCAGAGATTTTCCTCTGACTCAAAATGTGATTGTGTGCGTGTACACACACACAAGATTAATATATATAAACTTTCATTCGTGGATCCCAAAACACGATCTGTAGATTGTATTTTGTTCTTACATTTTTAAACCTTTTAGTTCTCTTATTGCTTAACAATTTTTATATAATCTCTAGCCCACTTTAGTTCAAAATAAACAACATATTGTACCAACCAAAATATCACCCACATAAATTGTATAAATACATATACGTCATTGTGCCAATACAGATTTACATAACTGTCACAATGACCTGAGAAATGTCAACATTTCTCAGAAAAAAGCTCCCATCTTTTCGTACAAAAAAAATCTATGACTGTTCCTGAAATAAAGCCAACTGTAGGCAATACGGGCAGAGTTCATGCAGCACATAAGAAAACAGATCTTGTTGAATGTGTCTCTTCATTGCTACAAATTATCTAAAAATTCCCTTTCCAGAAATACAAGCAAATTAATTGAAATGCTATTGCTGCCAATGTCCTTTCATGCAGAACATCAGACAAGCTTGTTTAAAAAACCACTTGAGTGATATATTTAACCAGAAACTCGTCCACAGAGTTGTCTTCAATCTGAATCAGACTTGCAAACTTATCACGCAATGTTTAAATAAAAAAACTTACTCCAGTTTCAGAAATGAAAATGGACTTTGCCAGGTTCTGCAATAGTTCTATCCCAAAAGGATAACATTCAATTCAATTTCATATAAACAGATTATCCCCTTGGACCCTCTTAGCATTTGCATTTGAATGTTTCTTAAGAGTCTGTAGCATTTATGCTTATTTTCTGCCAGCGTTAGAATATACAAATCTGCTTTGCATATTAACCTTCAATTTAAAAAAATTGTTTTTAAGATATAACTATCAAAAGCAAACCCCAAAATATGTAGGACCACTTAAGTCTTGTTTCTCTAAGCCATTTTACTGTAAAGAAAACTATCATAAATTGCCAAAGTAAATACAAATTAAATGAATGTTTTACTTGTGGAGCAATTCGGAGATTGAAAATATTCACATCAGGGCAAACAGGAGACACTGATTGGGGCTTGAAACATATAGGGCAATGACTTAGGAATTTTAGATCATAAAGAGAACAGTTTGTTACTATGATTGCATAGTATAACACGTTTTAAAGGTGCTAAATGAACTACTGAACTGAACATTCACCGTTCTGTCAAAGTTTCAGACAGAAGTAGATGTACTCATAGTACATTTTTTTTCTCAGCCTAATAAAGAAAGAGCTGTTGTTTTGTTCTGAATCAAGTATGATTTTTAACAGGCATAGTTAAGATAAAAGGGTGGTACTTTCAAAAACACCTAAGTGAGTCAGGAGTACAATGACTTTCAATAGTACCTAGCTCTTAACTGAGTTATGAGCTTTTGAAAATCCCACCCCAAAGACGTGCATTGAAAAGCCTGCACAGCTAATTGTTTGCAGCAGATTATTGCAACTGAAACTGTTTTTAAAAACTAATTTATTTTGCTTGCTTTATCAATGTTTTTGTTGTTGTTGTTGTTGTTTTGTTTTGGGGAGGGGGTTGTATTTCCTTGTGCCTAGCCTGTGCAATAGGACCAGTCAATTTCACTATTTGGTTCTCATGCACTGGGGCAGTGGGGAGGAGGGGTCTGTATGGCTTTCCAATACTCCTAGGAATTATTTACATTTTAAAATAGTCTTCACTTGAGGAACAGGGAGGAGGGAAGAAATTATTATGTTAGGTTCCATATTTCCAAACCTACAGCCCCCTTTTACAAATAAACCTTAAGCATGTGGTTCTGTTCAGCAATGTGTCTAACTTTAAAACAGAAAAATGTGAACTGAAATAGTCAATGAGTCTGATCGTGATCCCACAAAATTAATCCACTGTTCCGTATAATAATGTATATAATAAATCTAATGTGGGTTTTATATCCTGCATATATTTTCATACAAGCAAAACAAAAATATTTTACAAATTTTAATATAAATATAAAAAAGTACTTTAGTTAACAGGATACAAAAGACAGCTACAAATTATGAAGTTGTATGAGTGAATAATGCCCTATTAAATAATATATTTTATAAATGAGTGTAATAGGACATTATATAATATACACTCACATTATATTTTAATCTTAAAAGGTAGCCCATATAATACAAATGTGTTAAATGAATTTGGTTTACCTGAACTCCTTTCAGTCCACATAGGAAGTAGTTGTGCCACACAGGTTTGGTTTTGTTAATGTGAATGTTCTTCATACTGGTACTGAAGTCCCTGCAAAAACAGATATAACACAGTCTATAAAAATGTCAGTACTGTTTAGTTCCATGGCTTATTGCTGCCATCTGCTGATGAAACAGCAACATTTACATTTTGCCTGGGACATTTTTTTAATACAATACATATTATGTCCTTTTCCTCTGGCTCTTCTTCCACCTTATTCAACAACTGTACAAAAAAGCTGTTTAATAGAAACATTGCTAATATATCAAATCTGGCCCCAAAACTAGGCTTTGTAAAAACAAACTATGAAACTGAACACCAAAAATGTTTTCATGCCTTTTAAAACATTCCCATGGACGCAGCTGTTTAAAACAAACAAATTACCTGCAAAGTTTGCATCCCAAATATTGCAACGTTGTGCTATAACCAGAAAAGGAAACTGACTAGTGCATTTTCTGGCAATGCTGAGAAAAATGAAATAAGGGGATTGGTTTCATTTTTAAAAAACATCTACCATACTCTAAATATTAAAACACAAATGCAATTTTATTTCTTTCTTTTTAATATTCTAAGTTATCAGTGACAGAACAGGTGTGAACATTTGTATTTTTTAATATATAACTTATAACAAAAAAGCATCCTTTTGAAGATACCTCTGTACAGAGTAACCAGATGTCCCGTTTTTAAAGGAATAGTCCCATATTTAAGCCCTCCTGCAGGTGTCCCGACTTTTTCTTAAAAATGGACAAATTGTGCCGTATTTTCTGTCTCTCTTCCCCCACCTCCCCCTCATCAGTACTGGTGGGTCCTGCTGTTGGCCGGATCCTTGCTTGCCAGCCGCCCGCCCACCAGCAGTGAATGAGGGAATCCGGTGGCCAATGATGGGGGTGCTAGTGGCAAGGTGAAGATGCAGTGCACAGGGCCAACTGCAACCCCCTGCTGGTCCATCAGTGCAGCCCATGCTGCATGCGGGCTCTTGGCAAGGCCCCACCCTCCCTCCCATTTCTGGCTGGCATTGGCTGCACGCTGCGAGTAGTAGTGGCTGGTGAATACGGGCAGGTGTCAGGCTGTGGCTGGTTACGTGTCTTTTCTGCTGCCCATCCATCAGCCCTTTACATGCCCCCTCTCTCGCTGTCCTCTCCCTGATTTACCCCTTTGCCCCTCTTTTCCGCCTAAGCTCTGCCGCTACCACTGCTGTGCGGAGAACCAGCCCCTGGTCGGAGCGCTCAGCTCACCAACAGCCTGGCCAGCAGGCTCCTTCCTTCCTCCACTGCCTCTGACTGGGCCAGTCCAAGACTCTCTGGCTCAGGGCACTGGCCAGGAGGGGCTGAGCCCTGCGTGTGCCAAAGCCCCATGCAGCACTAGGGTGACCAGATGAGAGGGAGAAAACATCAGCAGAGCGAAAAAAGAAAAAGGCGAGTGCTGTCGGCGGAATGAAATATTGGGACAAATTGCATCCCGACCAAAGATCGGTCGGGATGCGGGACAAACACCTAAATATTGAGATGGTTCCGATTTTATCGGGATGTCTGGTCACCCTACGCAGCACTGGCATGGGGAAGTCTCTCCTCCTCTCAGCTAAACTCTTTCCCAGCCTGTTCAAGCCCCAAACCTGCAGGCTCCACAGCAGCCCACGGGACAGGAGCTTAGAACCCTTTTTACCCCCCCCCTCTTCCCCACCCTGGGTCCTGTCTCCAGGGGGTGTGGGGCTGTTCCATCCCCTAAGCACCTTCCCTGGTGCACAATGCATCCTTAGGGCTTAATTCCTTCCTGCCTGCGCTGTATTGGGGTGTGGGAGAGAGGAGACAGGACAGGAGGCAGCGGGGTTATGTCAGTGGCCAGCAGCAGCCTGGAGGTGTTAACTGCCTTTCAACACTGTGCGGGCAGGAAGGGAAAAGCTGCTTCCAGCCACAGGGAGGGAGGGTGACGAGAAAGAAGAAGAGATGAGCTCTGTAAAGACATGGGCTAGCTCATTCCTCACCCGCCCCCCCGATCCCCTGCGGCTGGAAGCAGCTCCCATCCCTGACCTTCCACACAGTGCCAAAAGGCTGCTGCTGGTGTGAACCCTGGCACAGCACCCTACCTATGTGTATTAAGATTTTCATTATTTAAATAGTGCCAAGTGGATTATAACCAAGGCCCTCAGCAAAATGAAGCTAAATTTTGCACCAGACCCTGAACTCTGCAGCAGTTTCATATCTGTTAACAAATGAAAGGTTTTTAATGAACTAAATATGAATATGAAACACAAAATCAATACAGATACCCTGAATTATATATTTCAATATTAAATTCAATTTAGTTACATTGCCCCCCTCACTTTCAGTTTTCAATGTGCTGCAAATTTTTGTGTGTACAATGCCTAATGGCATCACCAAAGATGTCACAGGGAAGGTGGAGATTTTGGGGCACAGTTAGGGTATATCTACACCCCAGCTGGGAGCAAGCCTATGAGACTCATGCTAGATAGGCTTGTGCTAGTGGGACTTGAGCCTGTATGCTAAAAATAGCAATATGGATACTGTGACTCAGGCTGGAGCTTAGGCACTCAAGCCTAGGGGACTGGGTTGGCTTGAGAGCCCAAGCCACAACACTCATACTGCTATTTTTAGCACACTAGCTCAAGTCTCACTCCAAGATGCACTGTAGACGTACCATTAGGGTGCTGGAAACTGAGGAGGCGTGGAAGGCAATAAAGCATTAGCTGAACAATTCTGCTACTCATACTGTCTAAGGACTCAGGAAGAACGCAGCTCACATTTTCAGGTTTGCCTTCATAACCGTAAGGGCTAGAAATACAATTTTCTTAAAAGAGGAAAATTTTGTTTCAGAACCATAATTCTGTGGCAAGTGGATAAAACAAATTCCATAGCAAATTCTGCAGCTATAGAAACATGGAATATATTATATTCCTGAATTTTGGATTATATTCCTGAATTATCTTGGATTATATTCCTGAATTTTGCTAAATTAGATAAAAATTAAAGCAGCATAATGGAAATAACTTGGTCAAAAGTCTCTATTGAATCAATTTAAAATTAATCAGTAGTGCAGAAGGGGCTTGACACAGGTGCACTACTCCAATTAACACTGCTAGAAGTTAGGTGTCTGCATCAAGAGGGAAAATGCCACCAAGTAGTGTATAAAATAAAGTGTAGTTTGTACTGGCAGGACTATAAAACATGGATCCAAAGGGTCCAATGCTCCCTTGTGAGGAGTGGGTTTCAACTCATAGGTTCCTCTTCATTCTTCTATTAGAAGGAAGGCGGGTTTTGCACTCTCCATACTGGAATAGGTGCCCCTTATACTACAGATCCCTTTGTATCCTTTGCACCACGTCTTTAATTTCACCTTTCCCAAGTCATTTCTTTAAACCATCCCCTGCGTCCCTTGGCCTGCACTGCTTCCAGCAGCCCCCATTGGCCTGGAGCAGCAAACCACGGCCAGTGGGAGCCACGATCGGCTGAACCAGCAGATGCAGTAGGTAAACAAACCAGCCCGGCCCGCCAGGGGCTTTCCCTACACAAGCGGCGTCCCAAGTTTGGGAAACACTGCCACAGAGGAACACCATTATTGGTATAAAACACTTATATATTAATATAACGACAAAGGGGAGTTTGTACCACTTTAACTAGACCCGCACAGTTAAAGAGGCACAAATTCTTTGTGTAGATAAGCCCTTAGTTTCCTGGCTGGCATGAAACAGCGGCAGAAGCTCTGCTCCCTCTTTGAAGAGTCTTTTCCCAGCAATGGCACCAGATTTTCAGAGTCTTTGCTAGCATTGTACTTGGTCACTGCATTTCTAGTCTGGAATGAATGACCTGGTTCTAACCAAGGTTACAGTTTCAGCTCTCATGCATAGAATTCACTAACTTTATTTTTTCATTTGTGTCTTTAAGTCCAACATTAATTGAATTCAATCTTTACAGCATTTTGGAAAGGTTAACATTAAAAGGAAGAACATAGCTTGCCACATGATGTATAATCTGTTATGATTTCAAGCTCAACTATACACAACAGTACCATTTAACGGGCCCTTGTGAGAAAGGCAACATTAAAATATTTGTAGACAGTTAACACCAAGATGGGGAGGGTGGTTAGTTAGGGTGGTACAGAGGGTTTAAGTAGAAGCAATGAGATGAGATTAAGATAGAGGAAATTCAGGCTGGATATAAGAAAAATATTCCAGTTTGAGATCTATCAGAATGTGGAATAGTCTCCTAGAGAAAGAGGTGAAAGCCCCATCACTCATGACTTTTGAACACACACAAAAAGCTAAGCTATCTGAACAACAGAAGAGAAAATGTTTATCTGGAGTGATAAGAAGCATGCCATTAAATTTGTTTTCTGGATAAGCCTCCCAAAAAACAGGGATGACAATCAGTGTGGCTAAGTTGTTGTTGTCTGTCACGGGAAGTAGATTTGAAGTCCATTTATCTCCAAAATAAACATCTATCATATTTTTTTTGTACCTTTCATTCTTTATATGACAAAGCAAAACAGTAAAAAGTATGTGGTTACATTTCCTGGCTGTTGGGGTAAAGGAAAATTACGACTTCTTGGAGTGCACAATGCTAATTTTTGAAACCTCCTCAAACAGGAAATACAAGAGAGGTTGGCTTTTTTATTTGCTAAGTGTCACAGAGGCATAAGTCCTTGCCAAGCTTGATACAATATAGTTTAAATAAAAAGGGGGGAGCCTATTTGTAAAATGAACAATGACACTACAAAGATTTGACGTTTTAAAGCTACTCTAAAAATTACATCAATACTGAAACCATTTCTTAGGACTCCTTTGAGCAATTTGATTCTTGTTTTAGCTGCAGTGGTTTTTGCACTTCTGTAGCTTACCAATTACAGAGCTAAACTCTTATTTAGAGGATACTCAGTCTGAGCCTGAAACTGCAAGGTACTGAGGGTCTCTAAGGAGTTGATTGGCTTCCTAAACACTCATTGAAGTCTATGGTACCTTGCAGGAGCAGAACCACTATTCTTTTCTCTATTCTCTTGCTACTGGCTTTGGTCATAGCTGGGGAAATTGAAGAACATCTGGTTCACATAAACAGTGCATTAGAATACTGTTCCCCCACAATGATTCAGGTGCAGGTAAGAACCTCTGCAGTCAAGGAGGAGGAAGCAGAATTTCCCCCTCATTGCTAAAGTGAAGCTTATGAGTTTTATTTGCAGGTCACCTTTAAAACTCAAACTTTCGGAAGCACAGTATACTGGAAAGTGATGTCCATGTATATAAATAGAAGGACTGACGATGTCTACACAGCATTTTGGAGAAAGCGAGAGTGAGCCTCCCAGATGGGGTTGACAGACTTGGGAGACTCCCTCCTGTTTGCTCCAAAATGCAGCCCAAGCTCCAGTCCAAGCCACAAGTTCAAAACAGTGTCTATACGGTTATTTTTAGAGCAGTATGAGCCCTGCTAGACCATGTCTGTTGACATCAGCTGAGCAGCTTGCTCCCACTTGCTCCAAAATGCTGTGTAGACATACTCAGTGTGGACAAAAGCGTTACAATGAACGCTCAGTAGGTTTGTCATGGCACACCCAAATCAGCCAGCTTCTTGAACATACTTCTGTCCTTGCCACATGCACAGCTAAGGCACCTTACTCATGCACACACCATCCAATATATTTGACCTGTCACTAGCAATTTTTCTGTTTATGACACAGATTGATCAAAACATTCTTTCTCTCTCTTTAATCCATGATGACACTGTCAGAGAATGCTTGGGAAAATTAACCTCTGCTGCAAAGTTAGACTCCAGAATTCATATATCTGTATATAAAGTACAGAGGAGCTAGCTCGTGCAGTGAGAAATGTCCATGTGGTTGAAGGTTTTTTTTGTTTGTTTGTTTTTCTTAAATGCTATTTAAATTTTGTTTCTTCTGGATAATTTGGCTCTCTGCAGCAGGATTTCATCACCTTGTCTACTGAAGCTTCAGTCTGTTATCTGAAGTTTAGGAACTCTTTACTAATGACTCTTTGATTTCCTGAATACAAGGCTTTCCTACTGTGCCATGAGACAGATACCTAGCTGATGACTGTTATCCTGTAGTATTTCCCCAATTCCTTTGAAGTTTGGTCAAGATAGTAAAGAATAAGAGGATAGAGACTATGGTGGCATTAGACTAGTGAAACCTCAAAAGGTTGCACAGTTTTTGAATAGTCCTTTGGTCCAACTGATATCAAAGGACACCTTGTCAGCAGAGAAGCTTTTACGATCTGAAAAGGTAACTCTTTGCAACTTGTTCTGTTATCACTTTCCTAAAAGTTTAAATGAACTCTCCAGGGTGAAACAGGTTTGAAACATTGTGAAACATTTCAGCAGTCTGTAAATTCAAGGTTGAGCTAAGAAAGGCTAACTCTATGGAGACTTGTGGTTATCCCTCATTAGCAAAGGACACATGCCTTTCATTCAGCATGTGCATAAACCCTAGCTCTGTGATAGATTGGTAAAAGAGACACAGCAGCTCAAAGGCAATTGTTGATAGCAAAATGCTCAAAAGTGTTGAAAGATATATTCCTTTTTGCTTTTAACCTGGAGGACCACAGTGAAGCGGAGATGCTGTCTGTTGTATGCAGAAAGCTCTCCTAAGCCAAAACCATATGAGTTCAAACAGAAGCCAAAAGAGCTACAAAAATATATTGATTGTGCATGTATTTTAATTCAAGAACTATAATTCCAGGTTTAGTTTCAATTGTACTTGTTTTAATAGGGGGCTATTTAAGTTCTTATTTGCTGTGCCAAGCCCTGGCTCAAAGACCAGTCTAGTTAAAATGCTTAAATTTTCTGTCACTGCTTCATTCAGCACCTATCAAAACAGCTTTTCCCCTGCGAATATAACATGGCCCTAGAAGTCATGTAGCATCTGAATGTAAGGAGAGTGGTAATCAACTTAAACAACAGGCCTATTTTAATTCTGGAATCCCTCCCTCTCAACAATCAAACCTGCAAGGAAAAGGTTTCTGAATTCTGTAGGCCAAAGCGGCCTTCTGAGAGACGTGTTGTGCTGGGGAAACCTGAACAGAGAGGTGGAGGAGAGAAGTAGTAAACCTCACCCTCTCAGACAGTATATATATCGTAACTAGAACCAGGGACATTCCATCTGATTAGATTTTGCACCACTGAGAAAACTGTTGTTGTAGTATTTATAGAAATTCACACACACCTTTGCTATACCATTTTATATAATTAATCTTTAAGTATATCATCGCATGCTGTGAGCCTGTCAGATTTCACAAGCTAAACAGCGTCAGGTTGAGCCAGTGTCTGGAAGGGAACATTTCAAGCAGCACCTGGTTTCTAAAGGAAGTACTGTTGGTGCTTCAGTAGGTGGCACAGTAGGATTTGTCTGCACAGAGATGCTGCACTTCTGAAGACACTTACATTGGTTTAAACTTGGCTTTTATAACTTTATCCTGCAACTGTGGTGCAATTAGATGATGAGTGCATTATAAATTAGTATAAGAAATAAATAAATACTTACAAGTACAAAGGGTTTGTATTGGCTAGTTGGACAACTTGAGTGTTTACAGGTTCAACAGCTATAAGTATGTCTTGCTCTATAGCCATAGGGAGCACAGCATATCCACAGTAGTCTATATGTTCTCCTAGAAAACAACAACATAGCAACAGAAAATTAACAGCATTTTGGAATAATCCTTGTTTAAGAACACTTTACTAGATGCCCCAAAAGCCCACAATTGAGGACGAAGGCCTTATGGGTTAAAAAAAATGACCTAGATTACAAGGAAAGTGAAGGAAGTGATAAAAAACAATAATGATACTATAACTAATGCAAGTTGTTAGTCAAGAATATAAATCAGAAGCTAAGAATTGTAGATAACAGATAAGGGAAGCAAAGGAACACCCAGAGAAATCGGGGGCTAGCAGAGTTAAGGACAATAAAGAGTTTTTAAGTATATTGGGGACAAAAAGAATCCTGACAATAGTATTGGTCCACTACTAGATGGAAATGATAGAATTATTAATAATAATGCAGAAAAGGCAGAACTGTTCAATAAATATTTCTGTTCTGCATTTGGGAAAATAACAGATAATATAGTATCCTCATAGGATGATAAAATTTAGCAGCAGCTACTAAAGTTAGACATTTTAAAATCATTAAAATCCAGATAACTTGCATCCAAGAACTGTAAAAGAGCTGGCTCAGGAACTTGCTGAACCATTAATGTTGATTTTCAGTAAGTCTTAGAACACTGGGGAAGTTCCAGAAGACTGGAAGAAAGCTAATGTTGTGCCAATATTATAAGTATGTCAGTCTGACATTGATCCTGGGCAAGATAATGGAGCGGCTGATACAGGAGTCAGTTAATTAAAGAATTAAAGGAGGGTAATATAAATAATGCCAATCAACATGGCTTTATGGAAAATAGATCCTGTCAAACTAAACTGGTATCTTTTTTTGATGAGATTACAAGTTTGTTCGATAAAGACAATATAATAGACTTTTGTAAGATGTTTTACTTGTACTACATGACATTTTGATGGAAACAAAAGTAGAATGATATAAAATTAACATGACATCATTAAATGATTTAAAATTTAGCTAAATGGTAGATCTCAAAATATAATTGTCTACGGAGAATCATCATCAAGTAGGTGTATTTCTAGTGGGGCTTTCAGTAATCTGTTCTTGGCCCTGTGCCATTTGACATTTTACCAGTGACCAGGAAGAAAACATAAAATCATCACTGATAAAGTTTGAAAATGATATAAAAATTGGGGGAGTGGTAAATAATGAAAAGGACAGGTCACTAATACAGAGTGATCTGGATGGCTTGGTAAACTTGGCACAAGCAAACAATATATGCTTTAATTCAGCAAAACATAAATGTGTACATCTAGAAACAAAGAATGTATGCCATCCTTATAGGATGCGAGAAGCAGTAATTCTGAAAAAAATTGAGGGTCATGGCAGATAATCTTTTGAACATGAGCTCCCAGTGTGATGCTGTGGCCAAAAGGACTAATGCGATCTTGGGATGCATAAACAGGGGAATCTCAAGTCAGAGTAGAGAGGTTATTTTACGTCTGGCACTGGTGCAACTACTGCTGAAATATTGTGTCCAGCTCTGATGTCCACAATTCAAGCAGGATGTTCATCAATTGGAGAGGGTTCAGAGAGTAGCCACAAGAACGCTTATGGGCTCAACTGTGTGGAATTTCTATAGAATAAGGGAGGGAAAACTATGGCAGCTCTCATCAAAATGTAGTACTCTGTGCCAGGATGCATCACCATGTCTGAAGATTTGAACTGTGGTGGTGAGAAAAGATGTGGGTCAATTTCATGATACCATGTTACAAATTTCAACTGCATCCCAGACCTGCCTGAGACTGAGCTGCAGAAACATGGTAGGGAAATGAGCCCTCAACCTGACAGGGAAAGACATTTTTAGGCACTGATTCAGAAAAGTACTTATGTCCTTAAGTCCATCCCTATTCAAGATGGTACTTAAAATATAAAATTAAGCAGGTTGTGAATAAAGATGCTGTCCTGAAATTGTGACCTTAATGTGAACTACAGGTTGTAATAATATGCACTTAAAAGCTGATGAAGTAATATTTTCTCCTTCCCATTAATGACTTCATGTCAAGCACAGGCACCCCTTGACCAAAAATAAAGAGAACACAGTCAGTTACGTTGTATGTTTGGAACTTGCCATAAATTTAAAGAAAATAATATTCTCCTTTTACCTATTAAGTTGACTCGCCCTGGTGCACGAGCATAAAACTTGGGAGCCGATCCAAATTTAGAAATAAATATCTTCTTCAGCTTCAGCAATCTGAAAGGCAGGTTGTAATCCTTTAGAAAGAATACATTGGAAAACGCAGGAAATCCATGCACCCCTGGGGTCTGGAAGAAGCTAGTGCCTGTGAAATTGGCTGTTCATGATCACACTACCCTCCTTCTGCCAGCACTGCGCATCCGTACCAACTCAGGATGTCAAAGGCAGCAACAGGCAATGTAAGCAACTACACTGACCTAAGTACTCCACCTCTTGTGGACGTGGAGTAGTTATTAGGTCGGCGTAGCAGGTGCATTAAGTCATCAGGAGGACATTATAGTCAGGAGCGGCACCAGAGTTTCTGGCGCCCTAGGCAGAATTTGGGGGGCAGCATTTTGTGCGCTCCCCATGGGGCGCACAGGAGCTTCAGGTTCTGCTCCCATCGCACCGCCGAAGGACCCTCCGCCGAAATGCCGCAGGCGACAGCAGCAGTCATTGAGCTGCTCAATTGCCTGCCGCTGTTTTCCACGGCACATCGGTAGAAGGTCCCTCTTCGGCAGCGCAACGGGAGTGGAACTGGAAGCTCCCATGCGCCCTATGGGGAGCGCACAAAATGCCGTCCCCCGAATCCTGGCACCCTAGGCAACCACCTAATGGAAGCGCTGGCCCTGATTATAGTGTATGCAACTGTCTTACGTTGACCTAACTCTCTAGTGTAGACCACGCCTAAGTCCAGCTTGCCTGGGTGGCAAGATAGACTGGAATGCTGAAGGGGACTGTCTGTGACTCCATGGTAAAAGTCTTATAATGTTTCAGGAGTTCACACTTGTTATTGGGTTGGTGAAATCTAATTATGGAACACGGAACCAGTTTGGGATCTCTTTCCTGCTTCTTGACAGTCTGCCCTGAGGTTGGCACTAATGGTCATGAACCACTCCAGACAGTGTGATAATTCCTACATTTTCAAAAGCAACATCAATGTTTGGACACCCAACTTAAAAATCCCTAAAAGGGAGGTGATTTTCAGAATCGAGGTGCCCTGCCCTTCTGAAAATCAGGGCACTTTAATGTGTCTTAAATTTGTCAAAAACTGAAGTATCCAGAATCAGTAGCAAATTAAAAAAGCTGAAGTGCAAGAAGTCAAGTAAGGATAAAGGAGAAACAATCTTTAAACATAATGCCATGAAATGGCTATTACACTGCTGCTTCAACAACCTTTCTGTTTCTGAGGAAATGGGTGGCTCCCAGGCACCTAGCCAATTCAGTGTATTTTGTAGCCCCTCTCCTAAGAACAAATGCTGTAGCATGCTCTGGAAGGATGTCCTAGACTGCAGCTTAAAACTTAGTCAATGCAAAAAGCGAGCAGGAGTAGCAATGAAAAAAAAATGTCATGACACTTCACATTAGATTAACTTTAGTTTGTGTCCCTTTGTAAACTTTGTATCACGGTCTTGATCTATATTCTAAATATTTTAGCAAATCAAGAACTCTCTAGTCATAAAGCTGTACAGGATATCGCCATCTGTTGTGAATTATTTATTAGACCTTTCTGCACTTTAATTGCTTACAAACAAAAACATAGGAATTGCCATGCTAGATTAGACCAGTGGTCAATCTAATCCAGTATTCTGTCTTGAAAGTGGGCAGTACCTGATACTTTGGAAGGATATGCAAGAAACATCCTGATAGACAGTGTGTCCAGAGGGAAAGAGTCTTCCTATCCCTCTTCAGCTGGCGGTTGGCTTATGCCTTGAAGAAAAATATTATTCTGTTATATCTCCAAATGTTCTCATTTTCCCATGTCTATTTCTTAATTTCTTCACACTTTTCTCTAGCCTTGACTAGCCTATCTTCCTGTTGTCATCTGCAAATTTTGCCATCTCATTCCGCAACCCCTTTTCTGGATCTTAATCATGACAATGCCTCTTGCAAAAATCCTACTGTCCATGGGGAAGTTTGCTGGCAGAATGCTAGAAATTATGTTAATGTGAGATGCTTGTATTTCCTTGTATGTCTGTATCCAGAATGTCTCTTTGGCTTAGAGCTATTTTAATAGCGGTACTGGTGTCTAAGGCTATGTCTACACGGCGTACCTTACAATGGTGCGGGTGTGCTGCTACAACCATGCTGTTGTAAAATATGCAGTGTAGATGCTCTTTGTCGCTGGGAGAGAGCTCTCCTGGCGACAAAATAAAATCACCCCCAACGAGAGATGGATGGCAGCTTCATCGCCGGGAGACTGTCTCCCACTGACAAAGCGCTGCCCATACCTGTGCTTTTCATCTTTATCACCTTTGTCATTCAGGGGGTGGTTTTTTCACACCAGTGAGCAACACACGTTTTAACGAAGTGCAGTGTAGACATACCCTAAGAACAAACAGAGGTAACTGGGATTGATTTGTACTGACTAATTTATTTTCAGAGGCCTGGTCCACACTAGAAAATTAAGTCAGTTTATCTACATCAGTCAGGGATATGAAAAATCCACCCCCTTGAGCCCCATAGTTAAGCCTACCTAAGTCCCTGTGTAGACAGCGCTAGGTCGACAGAAAAATTCTTCCACCTCTCAGTGAGGTGGATTACCTATGCCAATGGGAGATTCCCTCCAGCCGGCATAGGTAATATCTACACTGAAGCACTACCACACCGCAGCTGTGCCGCAGTAGCATTTTAAGAGTAGACATACCCCAAGATGTGTTTTGTAAGCAAGAATAGTCTCATCTATTTGTAGACTTTGGCCAAAATGTTGAAGCATGGGTGTTCCATTTAGGTATCTAAATCAGATCTGATTTTTCAGAGTTGCTGAGCAACACAACTCAGCTTTGCACAGGCAAATTTGAAAACAATGGCCTTTATATGTGAATTAAAATTAAGTGAAATACAGTGTAATCTGACTGGAGGAGGAACAATTTAGAACACACCTCTTCTCTGAATGCTAACATAAGTACAAAGGTTTACGGGACTTGCCCATGCATTCTTCTGCTGCACAATGAGATTTAGCTTTCCTAATAACACTTCCAAACAGAGCAGGCCTTATACACAGGGGCATGGAGAGAGGTGATCCTTCTTCTGTTAAGGAATATTGAAAAGGAAGGTAATGTGGAATAAATTTTCATTGCCTTTTGGGTTGGCTTTACAATGTTCAGAATTCCTAGGGATGACAGGACTGGAGCTTGGAGGGGGGAAGGAGAGAAAGATCAAAGACTGGGTTGCCATCCCACTGCCATAGCAGAAGAGGGGATGGGGAAACCTGAACTGGTTATGAGTTTCCTCTCCCTCTATTCTCCCATCTGGAAGTGGGGGAGGGATCTGAACTGATGGCTCTGCTGCCAGAGTCTCTCAAAAAGACGATGGATTGCACATCTCCCTTTCCATCTGGTTAGCAGCAGTTTGAGGGTGCCTGGTCACACTAATGGTGACTTTCCTCCCACTCTGGGGGAAGGGCTGGTTAGGGAAATCAGAGTCAGGGTAGCTCCCCAAGTGGCTGCTTGTGCTTACCAACAGTGGTGCTGGAATAATGTGTATAGTGGGGGTGCTGTGAGCCATTGAACCAAACTGTAAACCCTGTATAGGGTGGAAACCACTTCAAGCCAGCAGGTACAGCAACCCCCCACCCCAGTCTAGTTCCAGCACCTATGCCTAGAGGCCGACCACCCTTCTGGGAACAAATGAAAGGCTTCAGGATCCAGGGCCGTGGATCTGGCGCCCTTCAGCGGCACTTGCCGTCACTGCGGGACAGACGAGAGACCGGACACAGCCGGCACTGGGGAGGCTGCTGCGCCCTCCGCACCGGCCACTGCCCGGCAAAGCCCGGGGGAGACGCAGCCGCTTTGCAGCCCGCGGCCAGCATCAGCAGCGGCTAGTGCCGGGGCCGCTGGATGCGGCAGCCCGTTGCCCAGCTCGCAGGCCGGGCCCCGGCTCTCCCAACGGGCCCGGCTCCATGCCATACACCCACCCACCTGGGCTGCTCCGCCAGCTGGACTGCGAGGGTGGCGGGGGCGTCCGAGGCCATCCTCGGCCTCGCGGGGCGGCAGAGGCAGAGGCAGCGGCGGGTTGCCTGCGGCCGGGACCGTAGGCTGCTATCACGGGACAAGGAGACGTCTCCCTTCCTTCCGGGCTCTGGGGGAGCCCTGCCTCCTCCCCGCCCAGGTCCGGGCGCTCTGGGCAGGACTTGTGCTGAGCAAGCCCCTGCCCAGACATCCATCCAGCAGGGTTCGGACAAGCGCCTGAGCACCGGCTCCTCCCCACCTGTGCGTCTGGCTTTGCGCCCTGGCTCCTGCCCAGGGCAGGACGTAGTTTGAGGTTGATGTGACACTAGGAGCGGAGGAGGGTTTTTTTCTAAGTGTCTGCATCAGTGATGTGTAGGATCTCAGTGAAAGACAAAGCAAATCAGTTCCCAAGGAGAGGGCCTCTCTCCCAGCGAACCAGGACTGACAGCTCTGTGCCTTAATAACATACAATGTAATTGCAGAAAAGGGAAGCATGACTCCATGTCTCCTCTGAACAAGGGCCACGAACAAGGTCAGTCCCAGATCTCTCCCCCACAACAAACCCATGCAGCGAAAACACAAAATAAACATTAACAGAGGAAGCAAAACGCCTTATCCTGAAGGTGTTGGGTTTTTTATTCTGAGGGTTTGTGTTATTGGTGGGTGTTTCTATGGTGTGCTAGATTCCGCCCCTCCCCCCCGCCCCACATTCACACTTTCCTATGGCACCCTATTGTCCATCAGAATAGTGACTCCGGTTATTTGGAGTAACTGATTTGTTCAGCAAGAGGCTCATGTCTATTATTATTTGTTATTTTATCCTACTATATCAATCCATAAAATCCAAAAGGTACCTATCCGACAAGGCTATAAGTGCCCTGACATAGATAGTATTATATAGTGTCATTCAAATTTCTGCAGTGTGGCCTAACCCCTGTGGTGAATAACAACAATCCCCTCTTCACATCAGTCATCCACAAACTATCCAATCCTCATTCCACCCCTTCTCTAACTGTGCAGGAGGCATGAGGGCCTTCCAGTTTGCTCAGAAGGTTGACAAACCTGGGCTCTGGCAGACCAACAGGATAAGTGAATTCCAGTGTTTCACTTCTGCTTCTTCTCACGTCCTTGTCACAAATTAGATGTTTTTCCAGAACTGTGCACACACAATGGCTCTTTCCATCACTGCAGCAAGGTCCTCCTTTATACAGGTCACCCCAAAGAGTCGGCAAACGAGCAGGTGCTTCATAGTGTGCACCTCACCATATTCACATATTTGGGCCATTAGAGTAGCCTCATTTGATTGTTTTAGTAGTTGATCTGTCAGTTTGCATGTACAGGCGGTTCAGGCATCACCATGTTGACCAGTCTGTATCTGCCCCTCTGGGAAGGACCTCCTGGGATTCCAGATCTATTTCAGTGCATCTAACTTGCACAGTCTTTCATTCCATAACATCAGTTGTGCCTTGCAGCTGTTGTAAGTAAAGGCTATCCTTTGGTGTTGGCTTTAGACATCCTGTTATTCTACAACAACTGTAGTTTAGAACAGGGTCTAATTTCGTTCCCACACTGGGCATGCATACTCTGCTATGGAATAGCACAAAACAATAGCAGTGGTTTCCAAAGTAGCTAAATTGTCTCTCCACTTTGAGGTGACCAACTTTTGGAGGATGTTGTTACAGGCACTAACTTTTCCTTTCACCGTCTTTACATGTGCTTTGAAGGTAAGTAGCCAGTCCAACGTCATCTCCAGGTAGACAGGTTTCAGGTGATTAGCCAGTGGGATTCCATCCCAGGTGATATTTAGTTTCCACTTGGCTTCTCGATGGCGCAGGTGAAAGGCTATCACCTGTGTCTTGGCTGGGTTAGCACAAAGCTGGTGCTTATTGTAATAAGTTGGGAGGTTGCTCAGTGCACATCATTCTATTCTTGACAGTAGCAAAGTCCATCTTCTGTGACATGATGCATAGACTATGGCATATATAAAGCTCCTTGTATTGCTTTGTATGGGCTGGTCACTGGTCAGGATAGGTGCTAACACACTGCCTTGTGGGAGGCTATTCCGTTGTCATCTCCAGCAGGAGCGGCGCCATGGTTTTTGGTGCCCTAGGCAGGGGTCCTTCCGCGCCCCCGGTCGTTGGCGGCAATTCTGCGGCAGCGGGGTCCTTTCGCGCTCCCGGTCTTCGGGGCACTTCAGCAGCGGGTCCCGGAGCGAGTGAAGGACCCGCCACACAATTGCTGCCCAAGACCCGGAGCACAGAAGGACCCCCCGCCGCCGAATTGCCACCAAGGATGGCAAAATGCCGCCCTCCCCAAATCCTGGCGTCCTAGGCAACCGCCTAGGTTGCCTAAATGGAAGCGCTGGCCCTGATCTCCAGTGGCTCCATTTCTTGCACAGTTCTAGTAAAAATGTCTGTTCTCCAGAAGAGATCGGACAAACTGCACTTGGTGGTAGTTGTGTCATATCGTAGACTTTCGCAAGCAAGTTTTGGTGGTTGACTGTATTGTATGCCGCTGATAGGTCTATGAACACAGTGCCTGTTATCATCCCTCTCTCAAATCCATCTTCTATATGCTGGTTAATATTTAATATTTGGCCAGTGCAGGACTTTCCTGATCTAAATCCAGCTTGTTCAGATATTGATGCTGTTCAATCTGAAGTCAGAGGAGATTGAGGTGTTGGTAAAGTTTATAGAGATGGCATAGACAGAGGCCTGCGCGGATACAAAATTTGTATCTGCATCCAATCAGCAATTCTCAAAAATGGTCTGTGGATATCTGCAAATGCAGATATCCGTGGATTTGCAAGGCTCTAGGCATAGAAGTGATATTGGCCACAAGTTCTTTGGGTCAGATGCATCCTTCCCTGGCTTCAATAGAGCTATTACATGGGCTTGTCACCATAATTTAGGTATTCTAATTCATAGGCATAATACCCATTACTTGGTTGCAGGACCAAAATGCTTAATCTGCTCCATGCATATGTCTTTGAGTCCAACTGCTTTGCTGGTTTTCAAGTGACTTATTCTGGCATTGAGTTCATCTATTTTGTATGGTGTGTTGAAATGATCTTCTTCCAGACCAGTCTGCTGTATAATTAATATTTAGGCTGTTTGCTCAAGCCTTCCCATTGAACAGAAGCTGATGTGTTACCAGATTGGCTGTGATGTTGTGGTGTTGCTCTACTTTCTTCGGATCATTATTCAACTTGCGAATGGTCAACCATGCTTCCTGTTAGTGTTCCTTCAATCAATTCTTTTCATTTCGGTTGCCTTTCTTCTTGAAGCTTGTTAGGGCTGTCCCTGCTGTGATAGTGTTTTCCGAGAAAGGATCTCTTTGGAACACTTGTTAGTATTTTTTATATCTGGCAATTAGGACAGGAGTAAACCCTGGTATGTGCTCAGTTCTACATCCTCCAGGTATATACCTTGAGGTATTGCACAGTGCACTCACAAAGAAGTTGTAAATCTCCAGGATTGGATTTATATGAGTCAGTTTTTTTTCAAGGTCAATCTTACATGTTTAGTTGTTGCAATATTGCATAAGAAGAACCACACTCTCAAGTAGTCCGGTCCCAAATCATTTAAGGCTTTAAAGGTCAAGATAAACATATTGAATTCAACCTAAAAACAGACAGTGTAGTTTATAGAGGAGCACTGGTTTTATGAGCTCTCATTATGATCTTAATAAGTGGATACTCATATTCTGCACTGACTTAAGTGGTTTAAGCTGTAGCCTCAAGCAGCGTGCATTACAGTAATCTAGTCTCAACAGACAAAAGATATGGATAAGTGTAGCAAGATTGACATCCAAACGAAAAGATCTCGTTCTTTATATCATGTGCAGATGGAAAAAAGTTATCTTAGCCTCAGCAGCAGCTTGGGCCTTAACCAGCCAGGAAGGACATGTACAATGAAAAGGTGGTGGCCTGAAGAGCTGCCAGAAACTTAGGAACCTAAGTAAGTGGCTGTTTCTGAAAGTCCAACAGACAAAACCCTACATTTGTCTTCACAAGAGTGCTTTGTGTCCTGGCATGCAGATAGCTCTGTCCAAATCAAAGAGTTTTTATCTGTGAAGTAACAGAAAAGCTGTTGCTTAATATTACACAAAACATAAATCTAATGACAATCCTGCCTGCTGGGAAAGAGCAGGAAGTAACCAGCAGATCATATGTACCAAACCAAATCCACGGCCATCTGGGAATTACCTGGTTGCAGAAAGAGAGAATTCAAGGGCATCTTCTCCAAGTGGACTCAGATCTCTAACATTTGAGCAACAGTATAACTAGAAATATCAGGATCTATGAATACCATTGTGCAGTTCTGAGTTTGTCAAACAGAGGTCAGTAATATACATACACCAGTCAGCACATTATAATACTATTAACCTTTAATTTCTAGGCATCCATGCCTGAAGGCAGGGGCACATTATCAAGAATGAGCTAAATCATAAATCAAAATAAGCTGGCAACATCCCAGATTAAATTCCAGAGCAGGAACAGATTCATAAAACACCCCACAAGCAACACAAAACCAAGGACCACATACCAACTGAAATAACATAAATAATTATCAATTACGCCAGAAGTCCTTTTGTATAAGCTAAGGGAGGAAAAATTCCAGAACAATAGGACATATGAGATTTGGAACATATGGAAATATGACTACAGATCTGTTGGTCAAGAGATTTGTAAATTATGTAAAGAAGAGCATATATAAAAAGGGAATGGGGGTTATTATAATGAAATACACAATACAGGCATATCAAGCAATTTCCCTTCTTCTCACTAATATGTATTAGCATGGTGTTTGTCTTTTATTTTAAAGAACAGCCTTTGTGTGCTTCCTAATGTCCTTCACCTTATATTAAATCAATATATTATCCTGTATTTCAGCAATAATCTTTCAAAAGATCATACACTTTACACTGTGATACAAATGTGTGATTCAGTGCTTTGTTTGACTTTGTACTACAACTTGTCAAATACATTTTGAGGTCTGTTCCCTCCTCTTGATTCACACAAAGAGGAAAAAGACTCTAGTTGGCAAGGCTGCTGGTATTACTTGGTGGCTACATGAAAGCAGTTGCAGTTTTCAAACCACCTGTCCTGTTGGGAATTGGAGGGTGCTGCCTGGATCTGGCACTCCAGGAACCATCTAGTACACTCTTGCCATTATTAACAAATAACAAAAAAGGATAAGTTAGCTTTTAGAATGTAATGTGGGGGGAGCAGAAAAGGCACTAGCAGAATGTCTGCTTCCCTGGTCAGTAGAAGAAAGCATTATGGGGGATTTGTCAAGAACAAATCATGCCACACCAACCTGATAGCTTTCTTTGACAGGAGAACGAGCCTTGTGGATGTGGGGAAGCGGTAGATGTGGTCCAATATCTTCATCAATAATTTAGATAATGGCATAGAGAATACACTTATAAAGTTTGCAGACAATACCAAGCTGGGAGGGGTTGCAAGTGCTTTGGAAAATAGGAGAGAATCCTGTGGCACCTTATAGACTAACAGAAGTTTTGGAGCGTGAGCTTTCGTGGGTGAATACCCACTTCGTCAGATGCAGGTAGTGAAATTCCAAGGAGTAATATAGCAGCAAGCTAAGCTAGAGATAACAAGTAGTCAATAGGAGGAAGGCCCGTCTAACAGAGGTGAAAACCAAGGGAAAGAGAAACTGGTTTCTGTAATGGCAAGCCATTCACAGTCTTGTTTAGGTCCAGACTGATGGTGTAAATTTACCAGATAACTGAAGCCAGCATTCCCTTGAAGTCGGTCCTGAAGTTTTTTGCTGCAGAATGGCCACCTTAAAGCTGCTATAGTTGCCAGGGGGGGGGGCAGGAGAGTTGAAGTATCTCCTACAGTTTTGTGTATATTGCCATTCCGATATCTATTTGTGTCCATTATCCGTCTGTAGTACTGTCCGTGCCGATTGGCATAGCAAGGGCCATTGCCTGCATATGAGCGTATAACACGACCAATTACAGAACCAGTTTCTCCTCCCTGCAAATCCACACTCGCTGACAATGTATCACCCACGACAGCTCAGCTCCAAAAACTATCTGCTTAGCGATAAGGTGCCACAGGATTCTCTGCTGCTTTTACAGATCCAGACTAACACGGCTACCCCTCTGATACTTGGAAAATAGGATTACAATTCAAAATGATCTGGACAAACTGGAGAAATGGTCTGAAGTAAACAGGATGAAATTCAATAAGGATAAATGCAAAGTACTCCACTTAGGAAGGAACTATCAGTTGCACACATACAAAATGGGAAATGATTGCCTAGGAAGTACTGCAGAAAGGGATCTGGGGATCATAGTGGATCACAAGCTAAATATGCGCCACATTTCAAGAAAGATGTAAACAAATTGGGGGAAGTCCAGAGAAGAGCAACAAAAATGATTAAAGGTCTAGAAAACATGACCTATGAGAGAAGATTGAAAAAACTGGGTTTGTTTAGTCTGGAGAAGAGAAGACTGAGAGAGGACATGAGAACAGTTTTCAAGTACCTAAAAGTTTGATACAAGGAGGAGGGAGAAAAATTGTTCTTCTTAACCTCTGAGGATAGGACAAGCAGCAATGGGCTTAAACTGCACAAGGGCGGTTTAGGTTGGACATTAGGAAAAACTTCCTGTCAGAGTGGTTAAGCACTGGAATAAATTGCCTTAGGAGGTTGTGCAATCTCCATAATTGGGGATTTTTAAGAGCAGGTTGGACAAACACCTGTCAAGAATGGACTAGATCTGAGGACAGCAACCTTTCAGAAGTGGTGTGCCAAGTCTTCATTTAGTCACTCTAATTTAAGGTTTCGCATGCCAGTAATACATTTTAACATTTTTAGAAGGTCTCTATGTCTATAATATATAACTTAACTATTGTTGTATGTAAATAAGGTTTTTAAAATGTTTAAGAGGCTTCATTTAAAATTAAATTAAAATGCAGAGCCCCCCCGGACCGGTAACCAGGACCCAGGCAGAGTGAGTGCTGCTGAAAAACAGCTTGCGTGCCGCGTTTAGCATGCGTGCCATGGGTTGGCTACCCCTGGTCTAGATAATACTTAGTCCTGCCTTGAGTGCAGGGAACAGGACTAGATGACCTCTCCAGGTCCCTTCCAGTTCAATGATTCTATAACAAGCAAAAAAAGGTGAACAGAAACTAGCTTCTTACTATTGATTAATCAATTCATATACATAAGGCATTTTGCATTATTATTTTCAGAGATTTTGAAGAGGGCGGTAGTTTGAATCCCCAGTCTGGGGTAGTTGCTTTGCCTCATCAGTGTCTAGCAGGTAGTTTTAGAGCATGGGAACTCTAGGTCTCATTGGGCTCTCACCCCAGTGTAAATTAGGAGCAACTCGAGAGAAAACAATGACATATCGACGTAGAACTAGTACAGCTGACCCCAGAACAAGTTTTTCTGCTTTTCATGGTCCTACATTCATGCACATTTGACACAACCCTGTTGCAAGGCCCCCTTCATGTCTCTGGAGAAACGGTGCTCCCCACGAGGGGCCTGAATGATGCGCTCCAGTGACGCAACGGGGGGCAGAAGGACTGTCTCTACGGGCTTCACTGATGTCCATGGAGGGGGGCAGACCTCTTCGTATCCTCCTGATTGCACTGGGGGAGAGCGCTGCCCCTACGTACCCTACCGATCTACGGGAGAAGCGCGGTTCCCCGTACGGGCCTAGTACCCCCCTGCTTTACAGAGTGTGCGGGGGACAGTGCTGCCCCATGGGCCCTGCTTCTTTTAGCGGGGAAGCGAGGCTGTCCCTGCGGGCCCTCAAGCTTTCCGGCGCTGGGCTTGAGGGAAGCGCTGCCGAGAAACACCAGGCCCAACCCGTTGCCCTGCCCCGCTGCTAAGGGCGCAGCAGCCGCTCTCCGCACCGAAGCGCGGTGTACCCGCTATTCGGCGCCGTGTCTCCACGGGCGGGGCTAGCGGGGGAGAACGAAATTTCGGTTCCTAGCTGAGCGGAGTCACATTGGGCAGAAGCCGCGGAGGCTTGTGGGAGAAGGGGGCTGGCTCCGGTCTCTCGTCCCCTC